>NW_019392670.1:901365-1224061 GCF_000648675.2 Cimex lectularius | reverse complement strand
CTCTCTCTCTCTCTCTCTATCTCTCTCTCTCTCTCTCTCTCCCTCTCCCTCTCCCTCCCTCTCACACACTCTCTCTCTCTCACACTCTTTCTCTTTCTCTTTTCATCTATTTCTCTCTCTCTCCCTCTCCCTCCCTCTCACTCTCTCTCTCTCCCTCTCCCTCTCCCTCCCTCTCAATCTCTCTCTCTCCCTCTCCCTCTCCCTCTCCCTCCCTCTCACACTCTCTCTCTCTCTCTCACACACTCTTTCTCTTTCTCTTTCTCTTTTCATCTATTTATCTACTTTATCTTTCTCCCTTTATATATATAACTGTTTTTTCTCGCTCTCTCTCTCTCTCTCTCTCTCTCTCTCTCTCTTTTCATCTATTTATCTATCTATCAAATCCATCTACATATCTGTCTCTTTCTCTCACTCTCTCTCCCTCTTTATTTAATCGATCTCTGACGTGATCTCAACTCAGTTTTTTTACAGTATATAATGTAACGCTTATAGGTTTACATCAGAAAGTTAATTAAGTCAACCGGGCACTGCTTCAGAAGGTTCAGACGGATAAATTCCATAACAGATTTACCGACGACTTGACTCGGTTGCATCATCCAGGTTTTCTTTGCTAATACTACTAACTGCCGCCATCAATTTTACGTTTTACGCCTCGTTAATTCATTTGAGAGTAGAGGAAAATTCCCAAATTGTTTAGTGGCTGTTTAGGGGAAGCAATGGATTTGAGCGAAACGGCTTCCACATGAGATCGTCCAAGAACAATAAAAGAGAAGACTTGATTCTCCTTAGAAATCGGCCGTTTATTGCCTCCGGGCCTCCGTTTCCGCTGCTTCGGCTGGAAATGTTTTAAAAGATTTATAAAACGATATTTACACGCTTTGTTATAATAATTAATCATAATCTTCTTTTGCAGGATTTGTCGAAATTGTTTCTGCAATTTCGCTCATTGATCTACTAATGACGTTATTATTTTAATTGCACTCCTTCTCAAAACTGTGCTAGAGATGCTAGACAAAGCTGCTAGGCAAATTCGTGGTTAAAGAACCCTTACCAACACTGGCGAAAACATATAGGGTAAAACCCAAGTGAATGATAGGACTAAGGGTTACTGGCATATGAGTGATGATGACCCTATTTGTTGGTTACAAAATAAAGAAAAAGAAGCCTCCTCCTACATTATTTTTGAAGGTGAAGCGACTAATGGAGGCTATATCCTAGGATACTAAAACTCCCAGGAGAAATCAATTGCAGTAAGGACAGCCATCACATGATACTTATAAAAGAAGGATCGAGCCTGAAGAGTTTGGGCAGTAGAAAATCCACGCTTCCTAGCATTCCATCATCATCAACATCCCTAACGAGTGCTCATATTTTGGGCTTTGGCTGGATAAAAATTGACACAGTTCTCACCCTTGTTTTAAAACCATATGTTTACAGCTTAACTTTATTTCATTTTCTCCTGATGTTTTCTTCTACTTGCAGTCTGTTAAAATTTTATGGAATGTTGCAATGGAAGTAGATAGTGTTTCTAAGGTCTTGAGGTTGTTGTCATTGTCAGTGTAACGCATAGATTCGACAATCATTGCACATTGCCTAATTTTTAGGTAGCTTGTTTATGTTAAGCTTCACTTGATCAATGAGCCATGGATACCTTAGATCTTATTACCGGACATGGAATACATTATTACCAAGACACCCAAGGCAAAGGGGCAATGAAAAGGCCAATCAATTGGCCAAGGAATGTTTAATAAGGACATTTATAGGCCTTGAACCCTTTTGTGGCATACGAAACTGCAGAAAACTTAGACCCAGGCAATGGAGTAAGAATAAGTCCTCAGTTCAATGAGACAGTAGTCAGGGCAGAGGCATGCGAAAAAGTTCATCAAAAGACCATCGCAGAAACTAACAGCAGAACGTTTCAGGTTTAGTACGTTTCAGGACTGATATATTAGTTGAACTACTGCCTGGACACTGGAGACTCCGGAGGCATATGTCTAGGATTAGGAGTCCTCCAACATTCAAGAGCCCTTTTGAAAAACCTTTAATAAGGAGCGTTAGGACAATGGAAATGCAACATATGCCAAAACTCGCCTTAACCTTCAACTCCTGCTATTGAACTTTTATTACAAGATCACATACATTTTTTTTCTGCGAGAAATGGTTAGACCAAAAACACTAGCTATCGTGACAAAATTATAAAAGGGCGTTATTTACTCTCCTGAGCACCTGTTGGGAAAACTATAGTTTCATATTTTACAGCTACGTATCAGTACTTTGTTCAAATTGAACTGATCACATCAATGAATTGCATGGATTCGGCATAGAAGATATGGTGTACTTTTCCATGGGTTCTGAGTATTTTGTTCCAGGACCGGTCACTCCCGCCCCTGTACCTCAGTGTACTATCAGATGGTGCCGTTCTCAACGGGGTTCTTTTCTCTTTCCCATTTGGTACTTAGAACTATCTGGAAATTTGGTTTGAATTCAAACATTCTGTTCATGCCATCTCTTGGGACCATGAGTATCGAATGTTCCTTCCATTTAGGTTTTACCCCTGTTGGAGGTTTCTGTTTAATAATGTTAATAATGGTTTTCTATGCTGTCCTCATTATCATATGGTGGATGAGGAGTGGTCACAAAAATAGGAAAACCCTAACCAATATCTTCTCCAAACCAGCTGTGGGATATGTTGTCACATACACACATGCGAGTTTTTATATTTCCTAACTCCCCCCCCCCATGCAAATGACTAATTTTTTTAAAAGATTGATAACTGGGGATGAAAATTGGAACCTTTACCACAATGTCCAGTCAGGAAAATCCAGGGTAAAACGCAGCGACCCATCGTTAACCTCCAAAAGTTTCCAAGAAGGTAATCTTATTCATTTGTAGCGATTGGTCGGTTGTGCTTTATTATGAGCTTCTTCCAACCAACCGTTAATTCCCGTGAATGCTGCAGACAATTGGAACGATTGAAGCAATTGGCCAAAAACTGAGAAACTACCAGGAACGCTCGTCCCCCAGGTGTATTTGCAGTAAAACCAGAAATTTATTGGAGCTTGATGTTCCATCCCATCCACTATATCGGTCTGACATTAACCATTCAGATTTTGACTTATTCCCGGTTCTTCGAAACTCTGTCAATGGGAACCTGAGAACTTCTGGGAGGAGGGAATTACAAAATTACTTATTTAATTAAATTAAAATGGAAGATGCCAACAGACAGTTTTTTGTGCAGTACAGCAGAACCGGAAAATTCTGGACGGTACCTTCATCCCGATGGGAAGAGTGGCAAAATGGTCGAATGGTTCAAGTGGTCCCTGGATCCGATTTCTCAGGATTAAAGAGCAGGAGAGGAGTACAATTATTCGTAAAGGTAAAAGGCAGGCCGGAGTTGTAACTTGTCCGCTCTCTTGCTCTCTCTGACTCCGACTCATAAATGTAAGATTATGAAAAAATGTGACAGGGGTAGCGTATAAAAACCAGCTAGGCCGGATCTTCTTTAACAGTTTCCAATCTACCAAAGTCCAAGAATTGGATAATAAATAATACACACTATGTGACTTTTATAGCTGTTCATTTACTTATTCGTTTTACAAGCCGACGCCCGACAGTTATGTAAGAAAAGTCCCGCATAAGCCGGGCTTGTACCTTATACGCACCTCGCGCCGGTTCTCCATCTCTAATTTCTATTGTCATTCATATCTGGTTTCGGCTGACTCTCTCAGAAATCGCACTCTTCCCACAAAACGAAGAAACCTTCACGACTACGAAGAAGATACACAATTTGAACTAAGAAGTGCTCATGTTCTGCACAAAACACATTCGATTCATAATTAATTGTTACAAATAACAGATTTTTTATTTACTCTTTGGTCAACCTTCTTTTCAATTTGGTCGTTACCGATTTTTGGTCTGTCTGTCCTCGCTGTTTTGTCAGGTTTTGGTATTTTGTCATTTTCACATCCAGGGAAAAGGGCAAAATGGCGAACAATTTCTTGAGCGGAATTTGATTAACTTTACTTTTATCTTGTTATTACCCTAAAGTCCCACAAAGGAGCATTTTTAGACTATACATTATATCATTTATAACGCACAAGACCTAGAGTCAACAACTTAACAAAAGACTTGCACAACTGCAAACACTTTCAGGATCAAAATCTGTCTTGACCGTCAAAACTAACTTATGAAAGAATGTACTGCGACCAATTTGTCGTACGGAGAAACTGTTGAGTCCTGCCAAGCCATCAGTCGCATCCGATCCTTCCAATTAATAGGCCTCTGATAAATCGTCAAAGGTCCTTACGATGCCACTAACCTCATTATCCACAACGACCTCATCGAACTAATCCGTTCCCGATTGCATAGTTTCATACAAATCTCTCGATCCATAGAAATGATAAATGATGGAGTGAGTGTGATGTTCAATCCTTTTTAAAAAGATAGTTCCTACTCACAGTAAGTTATTGTGCAACGATCCGGATTTCGATCCTTTTAGCTCATCATCAGGTTGCAGGACTTTTACAACCACGTCTCTCGACACGAATTGCCAAAGTGAACCCCCTCCGCCAACGCGACGTTCCAATTAGCAGCTGATTTTTTTAATAGGAACCCGTAGCGTTTAGAAGTAAGAAGGGGTCTAAAAGAAACAAAACATAATTTCATTTCAAATCTAAATACAATAGTACATAGTTCGACAAAGGGAAAGAATTAGATTGGTTTGAGAAATTTGAAATTAAAAAATGTAAAATTGAACATGGTGATAAATGCATTAATAATATAACAGATTTTGATCTACCTCCCATTTTAAATATGTACATAAATAATATCAAACATCCAAATAATTAAACTAATTATTTTAATTGTTATTATTTTTATAGTAATTTAATAATATTAAGTATTTACTACTATAATATTTATTTGTGTTAAAATTTCCGCGTTTCGCACGTTCAAATTGAGCGCTATTAAAAAAATCAGCTGCTAATTGGAACGTCGCGTTGGCGGAGGTGTCAGCGGTTCACTTTGGCAATTCATGTCGAGAGACGTAGTTGTAGAAGTCCTTCAACCTGATGAAGAGCTAAAAGGCTCGAAATCCGGATCGTTGCAAAACAACTTACTGTGAGTAGGAACTATCTTTTTAAAAAGGATTCTCTCGATCCATCCTATCCCACCCATCCCAAGAACACGCCACGTCGCCTTAATCCATGATGGACTCGAGACTTCCTCGCACCTTAATCCCATTAACACTGGGTGCCAGCATTGCCTGGTTTCTCATGGTACGTATTCTCATGGTGCAGTGTTATTAATGCAGTGTAATATTGTTAGTTCTGTTTCGTGACCACATTTGTAATATCTACTAATATGTATGGGAAGAATTGAGAATAAGCACCTCCATTCAAGGTAATAAATACATTCAAACACCAGTCTTCCTTCATACTACCCCAGAGTACTCGATATTCGTCGAGGTAGTAGTGGGGGCCGAGTCCCTCCTTTCATTCTAATAAAATACATACATACAACTTATTTATTACAGCAAGTTGAGTATAAATCAATCATTAACCAATCTTTCTTGTTTGCTATTATAAATTTATTATTATGTATATTTATAGTTCTATTATATATTTTTGATATTATTTTATTTAAACTTCAACTCATTTATGTGTCCTGCACACAGACAACGGTTCTCGATGTGTCGCACCAAATTGAAGGGTGTCATTCCACGGATCTACAAAGAGTGCGTTCAGAATGCCACCTGATAGGAGAATTGTACTTCACCAGGGCAGCGAATTTTTTTTCCGAGGAAACTGGGCATCATTTAGTACCTTATAGATATCTCTTCTTGTGTTTCTTTTTTGTGTATATTGAGAGGGAATGTACGTATTAATGTGAATGTGTAAAGAGAAAGGACCGATGACATAATATTGAGTATCGCGACCGAGTCAAGAACTTAGGAAGCTCGTAAAATTGTATGTCTTTACTAATTTTGTGCTTTGTTTGTTTAAGGTCACAATAAAAAAGAATCTTATAGGGATTTTAATTCTCTTTCCATTAATCAAATTGATACAGTAGGTGTAAGGGAAAAGACGAAAAATATTTAAGTAGCATTTAAAGTGAATTATCTCGAATAAAATTGAGACAGACTATGAACAATAGAGAGTTTTTGCCTTATTTGACATGTTAAATAACCTCCTGAAGTATTGACTTCTGTTCACGAGACACCCTGTATATCAATCCCTTTTACTAACCTCGTATCAGAAAATAACAAGCAGGATTGTATTAAATGATATGAAATGTATAGAAAGTTACAAAAAAAAAAAAAAAAAAAAAAAAAAAAAAAAAAAAAAAAAAAACACTTCTAGTAAAGTTAGAAGCATTAAAAAAATTGTACAATTTTGGCTGGATAGGTACGGGGCATTTTTTCTTCAATGTTCGGAGTTCCAGTTAATAATTCATAACCCATGTGCATTCTCCCCAATGTCCACGTGCTACAACTATTGCAAAGCTGCATTTCTCAGTTTTGCTGGCGTCGTGAGTATCAAATATAGTTGAAAATCCCAAAATTTTCGATTTTATGCCTCAGGTAAGACTATAGGATTTCAATTTCCTCTAATGCCGTTTAAAATTTTTCACCGTTTTTTCAATTTTCGAAAAATAATCGCAGGCATTCGAAAAGGAAAAATTTGAGGAAAAACAACTATTTTTCGATTTGACTAAACATTTATACTTGGAGAGCGTTTCTCGGGGTGTAAAATTGGAATAACTAGAAATGATGAATGATGGAGTGAGTGTGGTGTTCAATCCTTTTTAAAAAGATAGTTCCTACTCACAGTAAGTTGTTTTGCAACGATCCGGATTTCGAGCCTTTTAGCTCATCATCAGGTTGAAGGACTTCTACAACCTGATGATGAGCTAAAGGGCTCGAAATCCGGATCATTGCAAAACAACTTACTGTGAGTAGGAACTATCATTTTAAAAAGGATTGGAATAACTATGTTTACTACTAATAAAATGTAAATATTATTTAATGATTATTATTATCAGTTTCAGTTATATTCATTTCATACTTATTAATTATTAGACAAGAAATTTGAGATAAAAAGATTACTGTCACAGATGTGATTCTAACCCACGATCTTCGAAAAAAAATATAACCTAACTTTTCTACGTTGCTCGACACAAATTATGTATTTGAGTATGTAGCTTACATAATTATGAGCTGAGAAAGATTTTTGACATAGGCTTTTTAGACACTTTTACAACGGTTGTGTCAAAACTGACCATTTAATTTTCACATTGGCAAGACGGCTCGTGTCCAATATTTTTTGACCTAGTATCACAAAAAAAAGCTTCATTAAAATCAGTGTTACCATGACCGGAGCGTGCCGTTTTTAAATAAATTTTTTTTTACATTTTACTCCTGGAATATATGAAACATAAATACAAAACACATAGCGAGAAATTGTTTTAATAGTTAAATGGCTAATCTCGTTGTAATTATGATTAGATTCATCATTCATTAGATTATTTCTAAAAGTTATTTCTATAAATAAAAATTTTGTAAAAAGTTTTTTAAAAAAACTTCTCTTTCGATGGAGAGGGTTTTATAATTCGCCATTTGGTGTCTACGCTGACAGTTCCGCTGTCACTTATACACTGTCGAGTTAAATTCATTTTGTCCTCGTTTATATTCAAAAATAAACTCAATATCGGACACCTGCGTAACTGATTTCTCCAAGTGGTCGTTTTCAATCTGGGCGGTATGGTTATATTGATGTTAACACTTTATAGCCCACCGTTGCCTAAGTAACACTAAATTTACCAAATTTGCTAATGTTAAGCTAATTTCAGGAAGTTAAGGCGGGTGCAGTGTTTTCCCCTCACTGTTTCATCAACCCTGATTTTTTGGCGCCAAGCTAAAATCTCCATCTTGGAATCTTCTAATCTCCAACATGGCTCTTCACCCCACCACTGCATCTTTTATTGATTA
This sequence comes from Cimex lectularius, assembly GCF_000648675.2. NCBI lineage: Eukaryota > Metazoa > Arthropoda > Insecta > Hemiptera > Cimicidae > Cimex > Cimex lectularius. The sequence continues at coordinate 1,216,074 of NW_019392670.1, read as the reverse complement.
TTATATTAGCCATACATAAAATTTTTCATATCCGATTTATAATTTACACTTTCTTGCCCAAAGTTTATCAGAGCAATGTCAACTTTGGCAATTTTGTTTAAGGTTAGCAGTAAACCGCGTGAGTTTTGGGCGGGTGCAGTGTTGTTCCTGCTGTCCTGCCCGTGCATTGGCAAAACTGATTTATTTGGCGCCGATTTAAACTCTATCTCTAAACTTATGGGATTTCTTATTAACCTTTAATCAAATTGCTATTGTTCATCTTGTTCTAAGACAACTTTGGGCCATAAACGATGACAATTAGAGCCATCGTCATTTCATTTTACAATCTCTTCCTACCAGGTAATATAGCAGTAATAACACTGCTTTATCGATTTTTGTGTTCAATTTAGTCAGAGGAGGATCTGCAAGACTATATATAATCCCTGAATCTATTCTTGGGATAAGAAAAACAAACATAGTATCCTCCATCACAGAATAGATCCAAAAAAGACAAAAGGAGACGTGGATAAACTGTAGAAGCGCTAAACGTAGTAAGCTTATGCTAAAACAACCCTCACCAAGGCTGGCAAACTCACTGCTAACATTCAAGCATTAAGAATTATGAAGCGAGAACAGCCTCATTGCCTCCAACCCGCTTTCTAAAAATTCTGGCTATGGAGCCAATTAGGGCGGAAATTTTCTAAATGGGTACATGGGCTGGTTTTGCGAGGAAGTTGGACGACATCGTCCGGTTAATAAATACTTTCATAGAGCCAAAACTGAGGGAAGGTAGCAAGGTTATCTTGGAGAGAGCTGGGGTGGTTCTATACTCGGTAAGATGGATATTTAATCTGAAGGCAAATGCTAAACTTAAATGCTAAACTAATGAAGATGGAGGGAAGAGGTGCGCAATATCCAACCAAGGGGAATATGAGGATACGTTTCATTTTATATTAACTTGCCCCATTCTCGCTGAGCTCGATATTTTGATAACCCCAAGGGAAACACCCTTTCCTTCTAAGGACGAAGCGATCCAGATGTTGCGAGATAGCATCGATGACTGGTTATGCCTGTCTCAATTCTGAGCTGTCTGGAGATGCGGAAGTATAAAAAAAGAAAAACTATTTATTTGATTAGTTTGGTTGCTGTCTGAACTCTGGCTGACGGTGTCGACAACCATGTCATATTAAGTTTACCTTATTAATATTATTTTATGTAATGCAGAAAACAGCAACTTCTTGGGCCTCCTCTTATACTATAGTAACAGAGTTTAGACAATAAAATTTCCTGCTGGTCTGTATCAAAAGCCCCTGGTAAGTCACATAGCATCTTATTGACCTGTTCACCATTCTCAAAGTTTCATTACATATCTCAACAGAGATCCAACCAAACTTGAAGGGGATCAAGATAACAGTCACAGGTATGAGAAACAAGAACATGCAATTTTATGTGATATTTGTAAGTGATTAATGGTTGACAAATGGTTGGTTCTAGAACTATCTATCTGTCTGTTTATTTGTATTTTTTTTTCTTTTGTATACTTGGCAGGAAATTTGAATCTTACTCTGACGTTCTGGCAGAAGATTTCACACGAAATCACTTCGGTTAGCCGATTCTCGCTGATTTCGGCATTTCGCCATCTCCAGTGACATTTACGATTGCTTATAACACCCTTTCTGTTGTCTTTCGCAACATGGATACGGAAAAAAGACGAATGACGAAATCCAAAACGCATCTGGTCGAACTAGACGGCGAATGATCAGATTTTCGATTATCTAACCACTTTCTGAATCACACGTGTTTGTAAAATGTTGATGGGTAAAAAATTTCAAGTACTCTTCATGTTGTAGGAATGTTTTGTCTTTTTTTTTTTCAATTTTACCCGGGGAAAATATTTGTTATCCTCACTTGAACTTCTAGAACGGATAAGATCTCATGGATAAGAAGAGTAAACAAGCCTCGAAGGAGATTAACCACCTGCGATTTTCAAAATAGAGAAAAAAAATGTTCACCTCATACAAATCTCTCAGTATGTTTTATTACTCAATATCCTATAGTTTTTGTTTATTTGTGATCAAGCTTTCTTGCCCAGTTACTTAGTAGCCGTGAAAAACAATGTTTTATATCGTTTAATTTTTTTAACAATTAAATATGTTTTCTACGTTTATTGTGCATTAATTTTATGGTTATTATATATTAGTCGATTCGGGTTTGCACGTAGGATAAAAAAATAATACGCATATTCTTATCAAATGGAATCAGTTCTATAAAAATTTGCAAAAATCAAAAATCCCTTCGAATAAATTAGGCAAAAAAAAATTGTCTTTGAAAAAACAACAAATTTTCATCGCAAATAAAAATATACAATTTTTGAGCTGTATTCGGCGGGGCCTATGTCGGTTTTTATGTCCTGTTCCCCAGTTGGACTTAAAAATGCATAACTCCTCCGGATTTTATCCAAATTCAACGTTATTACAATCGCAGGAAAATACAATATTTCTTTTTTCAACGTCGGTCTACGATGTTTGGATTTTTGCCATTTTAAATGAGAAAAATAAGGATGAAATCGTCAAATGTTTTCTTTTTTTCTTTTACGAAGTATGCTATTAATTTCGAATGTTCCAAATCACTGTAATGTTTTCCGTACATCGGTTAAGTGGTGTAAAAATTATCGCTGTTTTTGTGATTTTCGAAGAAAAAATTGTATTCGGGGTTTTTTCGATAGACAAACAACGACTATCCAATTTGTTTATTGCTATAAAAAAAATAGTGTCGCCTATTTTTTTAAGTCGCTCGGCCACCTGGGGGAAAATTGTATACATAATTAATCTATCCTGGGTATTGTGATATTGAAATACATAATTTATACATTATAAATAGGTTAATATATTTTTTTAAGAATCTTTTATAATGCTGGTCAGTTTTGACGTTCAAAGCAGATTTCCACCCTAGATGTCTTCGTATTGTCCAAGTCGCTGAGCTGTCCGTTAAGTCTTGTGTGGGGATTCTGAGTTTAGTGATACGTATCTGACTCGAATGGAAGTCCGTAACTCTTTGTTGTTCTGTCGTTGGCGTACAGTTGAGCGCAAGATTCTATTTTTGGATCAATCAGTGAAAAACGTATACTTGGCTGTTGGAGGTTGCTTGGCTAGGATTCGGGTTTAAAGACAGATGATGAGGTGTATATAACGGTCTGATAATTTTTAAGCTTATAAAGTGTGCTGTGTGCCAGGCCCTTTCAAAAGCCTGGGCTACATCCAGGGAGGCATCCAAAAGCCACTTAGCTCTCTAGAGCGGAGTCAACGACTCTGAAACCTTGCTGGATCGTTGTTGATGATATGATTTATCAACAAAATAATGAGAGCTTGGAAAATTTGAGGAAGGGATAAGGATAGGGATAAAGAGGATGGAAGATAAGATATGGCAGATAAGACCTTCTGCACCTCGACCTGAGTTGATCTATTGTGCTCCTCTAATTTTATAAATCACTGGCTAACTTCAGATCGTTAGTAAACCTCCATAGCCTTGCTAGTGGCTCCTTGTCGAGGATCTTGCGGCTTTTCCTCTCCTAGTTGCAAGAATTTAACCTCCATAGATCCTCACAAAAACATAAAACGAGTTCTGCGGTCTACTCTTTTCCCTGGAAGAATCTACACAGTGTTTCTTCTTTCTGTGCTCCTGTGCGGGCATGTGCCTTCTTGGGCGGCAATGGCCTGTCAGGTGTCCAACAAAATTCCTGGTTCTGCTGCGGTTACCCTTCAGTAGTTGCTTTGTAAGTCTTGCGGATGGCCCTTCTATGAATCTCCTCGCGTGCCCTATACCTGTGGTTTTGTTCCACCAGGTTTTGGATTTATTAAGGATCATTTTCTGATGCGGCCGGCTGCACGGCCGCTGTAGGGTTCTGGGCACATAGAATCTATGTTGGCTCCCTTTTTTGCCAACATGTCAACCTTATCGTTGCCTCTATGCCCAGAATGTCCAGGGACCCTGCCAGGGTCAGGACATTAGTGCCGCTGACTTCCGTCTGGGCCTCCATGCATTTTCAAACACTCTTTGCCTTCGCTTCGCATGAGACTAAAACCCTAAAACCCTGAGAGCTGCCTGGGTGTCAGAGAAAATGGCTATCTTCCGGGAATGTATTTTGGCCTGAGATTTTGGACTCTTTAAGGATCCATTTTTGTGGCAAGGTGCTAAGGCTACAGTAGGGTTCGGGACCTAGATAATTCATACTGCACAAATACAACACACAAATATGATACTCTTTTTTGCACGCCCTGAAACCCAGGAATCAAATTTTGTGGGAAATCATTTGCCTTTTTAACTATTTGCCTTTGTTTTGTCGAAAATCACAAAAACCGTGATAACATTGAAATTGTTTCACTGATCCACAGGAAACTTTACAGGTGTTTACAACTTTATAAACTACGTAGAACAAACGTTGCCTATGTAAATAATTAAAACCGGTTTTAAAAAGAAAACATATGAGGAATTTTTGTCGATTTCATCCTTTTTGTCTCATTTATACTGGCAAAAATAAAAACATTGTTGACATACCCTGAAAGAAGAAATATCGTGCTTTCCAGTGTTTGTAATAAAGTTGAATTTGGGTAAAATCCAGAGGAGTTATGAATTTTTAAGTCCAACTGGGGACATAGGAGATAAAAACAGTAGGCCCCGCCGAATTCAGTACAAAAATTGTATATGTTTTTTTACAATGAAAAGCTGCATTTAAAGCCTTTGCAGGGTTCTTAAAACGACCCCGTAGCTTTTTTCTCTTTTTTTGGCGTACTTTACTCTGACGTGCAGGATTCTTTTCAAATTTGCCAACTCCTGGAAAAATTAAAGGCAATTTTCATTAGGAAAAATAGACTTTTTTTTGTTTTTTTGGAAAATCTCTCCTAAAAAATTGATGCTAAACAACGATCACTGTTTTATCAGGCATAAATTGTAACACATTTCCATGCAAGTAGAAAGAAACAAAATCGTATAGAATTAAGCAGTATATATTGTAAATGGATGACTAACTAATTGGTCGTTATTGACCTGGAAACTTTAGTACAAGCTAAGTATTTATCAATATTTCGCAGTCATTCGAAATTGAGAGAAATTTTTTTTTGCACAAAATTCAAAATTCCAATTCCAAAATGTTTTTAGTAGACTGCTGTAGACAGTATCGAAATCCACAAATTCGGTTAATCATTGTGTAAATGCAGGTGTTCGGATTTTTCCTATTTTTTTTTTTTATATTTATGAGAGAGTAAATATCAATGACTACATGAAATCCTGGGCAGTTAAGCCTTATCTGAACCCTTATCTTTTTTTTTTTAACAATAATTAAAAACGGCTTGTGCCTTCAAAATCAGACACAGTCGGTTTTGGCCAGTTCAAAATGAATCTATCCTGGAATTATTTATTTATTTTTGCCCTATTCGACACATCGAGATCAACGGTCATCAACAAATGTAAGTGAGTTTTCCATAGAGATAAATTCGTGAAGCCGATTGAATAAATCGAAGTGGGATTTTAACATTCAACTTTTGGTGGCTGCACCGCATTCTATGAGTATACTGAAGTACTCGTACTTAAACCAGTTATTTTTTTTACAACCAATCACCCGTAATTTATTCACACGAGGCAAAGTGACAATACAGATGCATTTTTGTAGTTAATAAAATTAAGATTAAAGTAGAAGACGCTTTACGACCTGCTCACCATTGATGTCTACAGATATCTCATTAAACTTAGAGCTTTTTACCAGATCGCAAAGCTTTTTCAAGGACTCCCATGTGTATCCGTCAAGCCCAGGCTTTTCCCAGTAGTAGGATTCTCTGGCTGCATAAGCCTTTACACTAATGGAAATTTTCCGCTATATCAACGTAGTCTTGTTTCTGCCTCTCTGAGTCTATATTGTATTTGCCTCTGGTGTCTGCATTGTCCAGTTAGCAGTCCAACTATTACTCTAGTCCTAACACATCCTAGATTTAGCAGTTCTGCGATGTTCATTGATGAAATTTTTCAATGGCCTTTGTCCTGAGCGAGAAGGTCTTATTTTTAATACAGTTGATGGATACACATTTTTTGGAGTTGGATGCCACAAAAGGGTTCAGAACTGATAGGTGTTTTCATCATTCCTTGGCCAATCTATCGACTACTTCATTGCCCCTGTGCCCTGTGTACCCTGGCACTCAGACAAGGCAGACTAGGGCAATTTTGTTGTTGCCTGACAGAGCCCAATTTCAATCCCAAATGCCATAACTTTATTACCGCTGCGGTAATGTCCTCGATATGAGTAGATAGCTATTCTTACATTCACGATACTTTTTTTTGTAACCTTTTTTGTAAGCTGAAGCTCCCTCTGAATCTTTGGTTGCTTAGATGCTCAGACGAAATAAAAATCTGCACATAAAAGTTTTAGAAATGGGGGCTCAAATAAAATAATGATTATTTCATCAGAATTCTATTGTCTCTTTTTTACGGGAAAGTTTAATGAAATCCAAATCAATTTTATACTCTCGCTTTTTCCTCAGCATGGTTTATAAGCTTAAGCACTTCCTACCTCCTTATTACTTTATCCTGAAATTCTATCTAACCATCTGCTGCTTCAGAGCAAGGTATTTCTTGGAAGTAAAACGAATACAAACTGGCACCCCACAAGGAAGCATTTTTGGCCAGCCTTTATGTACTGCTGACCTACGTATACTTCCCAATACCACCATACAATACCGCAATTTTGTTCTCTAACAAACGTTAGTTATCACCAACATTCAAGAACACAACAAAAGTGGAGGACACAACTGAATGAAGAAAAATATAAAGAAAAAACAGTCCATTCATGTCAGATATTTAGGATTTTACGTATACAGCAGACTGGACAATTACGAAGAATTCTGAGCCTAAAATACATTTTATCCGTCAACACTAAACTAACCTTATACATGTCTTTACTGTTACAAAGTAGGTTATGCAAAGTGGAACTGTGGAGTTCTGCGGTCCAATATCCAGCATATCCAATCCTTCCAATCAAAAATATTCAGACAAATCGTCAAAACTTGTTACTAAGTACATCACTAACCTCACTATCCACAACAACCTTAACAAACAGTTCTGATTCAAAAATTCACACACTAGCCTCTTGATCTATCTTAATCCTACTGCTTAAGCCCTTTCTACACATCCTGCTTTAATCGAGTATGGCCTCAAGACTGCCATGGCATGTGTCTTACGGGTGCAATGTTGGCCTTAGTGTTACCGCTGTAAATGTGTGAAAAATCATCTTGTTATCGCATTTGTAGTACGTACTAATACATATAGGGTACAAATCAAATAATTAATTTTAAAAAATTCCTTCTCATGTTCTTAATTGCCTAATTTATTTTTAATTTGAGTAATCAAAAATGTTTCAATATTGCAATATCCCTAAATTATGCAAATTTACGCACTATTCTTTAAATATTCAAAAGTATGTAGGATAAAATTTGAACCATTGTACCCTGGTGGTATGATTCGGGTAAATATCTGCTCACCATGATCATAGTGTTAGCAGAAAGAATATGCAAATGCATACATATACAGGCTCCAGTGATGACCCTGCAAGGTTATGAACCTGTAGCTTCTTCATCTCTAAATTTCTTCTTCTTTTATGTTTATGGTTTTATGTTTGGATCTGTTCCAGCATTTCACCATCTTCAGTGGTTGGGCCTGTGTTATTTTGTTGATCACATCTGTCCAATAGTTATCATTATGTTCTTAGTGAAGGCCAACCAAAACAAATGAAAATAACAAAACAAACCAAGCTATTTTTTTTTTTTTAATTATAAATAAATTAGCAATTGCCTTAAAAGAATCTAAATAGATTGCAATAAATAAACACACGTTGTAATTGAATGGTGAGTTGTTATGATGAGTCTGCTAGGTGATGAACCAGTTGCTTACTTGTCTCCAATCTGCTTCCTTTTTAAGCAATATCAGGCTGTGCTTTATCAGGACAAAGATAATATGTAGGCTGAAAAGGTGGCCTGCAAGGCATGTATGTTTATGTAACAGTCCCTGTATGATATGATATTCTTTCAACTTTCTCAAGTTGCCTGTCAAACAAAGAGTTTGGAAATTCTTATAAAAGCAGAATTTTTGTGAATTTAAAACATTTATTACTATTAGTCTCATTGACCATTCATTGGTTAATATTTCACACAGATTTGATCATCAATGATCATCCTGCAGTCAGGCCTGTACATGTCAAAACACTAAATAAATGTCATGGATGGCCATAGACAATAAAATATTGAGGTTATGAAGAGAGTAATAATTTCTACACATTTTTGTATTAAAAATATAAAGAAGTTCATAATGTTAAAGCATCATTTGCTACTTTGTGATATAAAAATGTTATTAGGCTGCAAATATATCGGCTATATTTATCAATGAACTAATATAAATTGAAAAACGTTAAATAACACCAAACAGCTTTATGTTTTACTTTTCATTTCAACTGTATTTGTTTTAATGTTTATTATACTTTTTGTAGGTACACGAGGTGCGCCACCTCTCCAGCTTGCAGTAAAGGGCTGTGATAAAGGGCCTTGTGCATTTGTTAAAGGGACGGATGTACAATTAGCAATTAGCATTTTAGCAAGTATGTATATCTGTATATATGTAACTGGTATAAAGCCTCAAACTTAACGAGGAGGTCTAGGTAAAAAAATGTTGATACACAATAGACCAATATTGATCGCAGTGGCCAGGTCTAGAGGCCAGCTCGTATATAATCTAATCTATGTATATTAACATTTAAAGTGATTATTTTACAAAATTGCCATTCAAGAAATAAACAGAAGAAGTATAAAATTGTATATTTCTTGAATTTTGTAAAATATTCCTTTAAATGTTAATATACATAGATTAGATTATATACGAGCCAGCCTCTAGACCTGGGCACTGCGACCAATATTGATCTATTATGCATCACAATTTTTTTATCTAGAATCCCATGTGATTTATTAACTTCATTGGCCTCTGTAATCTAACCAAAACTATTGCCAATTAATTTTTATTTAAGTCTAAATCATGTGTGCACTTTTTTAAAAAGATTTTAGCACTTTTCTAGCTGTTGGTACGCTGTTGCAGTCATAACCTTTATACAGCTCTGCTAAGTTTTGGCATATTTGGCAAATATTTGCTACAACATTGCCAATTTTGATTTAGGGTTGCACAGTTGCAGTTCAGAAGCTTATTTTCTACAATTTCTGCCTAAAGAAATATACTGTCTTTCTGTTTCAAATAGTTATGAATGTTTTTTTTAAATTGATTTGTAGTCAAGTGTGGTTCTCTTTTCCTCTGCCCATTTATTCAGTTCCGCTTGCATCAAACTAGTTGTGGTTAATTGTGGTTCTGGTTTTATGCACTTTCTTTTTCAAACTTTGAAGTAGTTCATTAACCTCAAGCACCTACGCAAGTGACCATTTTTTCTTTTTTTTTCTCCTGGCTGTCTAACAGTATCTTAATTTTTGTGTGAACAAATGCCAAGCATTCAATTGCATGAACTTCTGCCAGAAAGATAGTTGCAATATTCTGTAAGATTTTTTTTTCTTTGAAGAAATTTTCACCACTCCATGTCCAATTTTAGATACTTACCTTATTAACTGTCGCCCTTTTTAATTTTGTAGTATTATTCTTACAAACATTTCTTGCTTCTAGAATAATCTGTAAGGATCTGTCGAAAAATCAGTTTTTCTTTTACCAGATTGTAGCCACATTGTACATGTTTATTTTACCCTTCATGAAATAAATTGTGAAATTTATTTTTGAAGTTTGCAGAGTGATTAGTCATTTCTGATCTTGTCAGTCATCCAAACAAGCCAGGCACAAAGCATGGTGAAAAGCCATGTTTGTTATAGCAGGATCGGAATACGAAAATGATTGAAACAGTATTAACCTGCATTTACATGAAATAGTTATCCTAATTATTAAAAACTAATATTTACTTAATAATACTTTATACAATTAGATACCTAACAATAAGGTAATATTCTTAATAATAATAGAAAATATATTTATTGACATAGAAAATGAATAAGTTAATTAACGTATCCTACTAACCTAACCACCATGATCTTGCTCTTTGTCACAAAAATTGCAATAAAACATATGATTAAAAGGAACGCAGTGTAGTGAGACTGATCAATAGAAAACACCTACTTATTAAGTGCACGGTCAATAGGTGGTCCTCATAGGGTGTGAATTATGGAAGAGGGATCATCCTCACCCGAATAAAAATTGCTTATGAAAGCCTGACACACACACACAAACTTATATTTGGGCCAAAGCCAATGCATGTGTCCGGCATATAGAGAAAGTATTGCTCAATCCCATTTAATCCAAGCATGTCAATTCTTGGCTCCATATAGGGAGCGTGTAAGAATACCACCTGGTATGATAATTGTGACATAGCGTTTCTCCCCTGTTCCAATGTTTGGAGAAAACAGGGATGCTGTTTTTATTTTTTTAAAGATGCATTTTGTGTTGTCTTGCAAGTTTGTATTTAAATTATGTAAATGAGTGGTGAGAAGTCTCAGTAAACCTAAGTTAGCCAACTGTATTACGAGTTGAAAGGACAGGATTAAAGCCCTGGAGCCTAATATTAATAGATGACAGCTTTCCAACAACACCAAATTATGTTTAATTTTAAATATATATTATTACTAATATTAATTAAGGTTTTTAGTTGAGATGAAAAAAGTTAATGGCACGAGCGGGATTCGAACCCACGATCTTCGGCTAGATACACCGCTGCTCTACCACTTGAGCTATCGTGACCTCGATCCACTCGGACATCAACTTCCTATCTCAACCCCACCTTATGAGTTTTCCCTCCTTTTTGCCATTTTTCAAATGTCGTGTAATCGGTTTGGATTCTCGACGACAATTGAAATGGCCACGGAGAGCTTTAGTGAAGTGTACTTCATATTAATTCTTTAAATTCACTAATTTTGTGGTTTGAAAAATGGCAAAAAGGAGGGAAAACTCATAAGGTGAGGTTGAGATGGGATGTTGACGTCCAAGTGGATCAAGGTCACGATAGCTCAAGTAGTAGAGCAGCGGCGTATCTAGCCGCAGATCGTGGGTTCGAATCCCGCTCGTGCCATTAACTTTTTTCATCTCAACTAAAAACCTTAATTAATTGTAATGATTTAATTGGTCAAGCGGACCACGAAATTAGTGAATTTAAATTATTACTACCATAAAATCTCTTATGACTTGTTTATACCTGTATATTTCATACAAACATGTATATTGTTTATACAATATATTGTATATATTGTATTTGTTTATAGATAATAACATAACTAAGTTAACAACACAAGTCAAAGCATTTGCTATGGGAACTGAAACAATATATCCGTTACCACAAAGTAATGCATGTTTAAGCTTGACTAATGGAGAATGCCCGTTAGATGAGGGTGAGGAAGTTACATACGCTTTGACAATGCCTATTCTAACATCATATCCCACAGTAAGTACTGTTTTATATAAATATAATAGAAAATAATCAGTTTTATAGGTAACAATGTGATAAAAAGGTGGTACAAAATAAGCAAATAATTTATTTGCCGAGGTTGCAGTGATACATAGGTCTCATCTGTGTTGTACATGCTTAAATTATTATATTTTTGCTTTTAGTTACTGTATAATACACATTGTAGTATATTAAAAAGTTCTCTAAAGTTATATTAAAAAGTTAGACTCTCCAAGCCATCGAGAGAGATCAACTCAAAAAGTCTGGAACTGCCTACATACCCTGAAAAAAAATTGGATTGTTATTATTCATATCATTGTTTTATTATTAGTAATACATGTCATACAAATTCTTTGTATGCCAGTGATTTGTCCTTTCGATGATAAACAAGGAAGCTTCAGACCTCTATCATCAAATAGTGTAATGCTTAAATGGGATCCAGGTCATGAGGAAATTTCAGGCAACAAAGCAGAAAATATAATTGCTAAAATAGGAGCCTCGGAATAACATATAGGCCCAAATCCAAATTGTGGTATAAACTGCAGCCTTGGCTAACTAAAGGACATAATAAATACTGGAAGCATAAACCAAGCATGAGGCAAGCAAAGAAACAACTCTCAAAAAAAGCCTAATGGGAGAAAGAGAAAATCCTTCGCAAGTAAAATATTGGGTTGTCCGGAAAATAATGCAGGATTTTGGTATTAAACAAAAAAAAAGAAACTAGTTACTTTAAAGCAATGTTCTTTAATCAAAATNATTCATACAAATGAGTAATCCTGTAAACGTAAACAGAATATTTTATATAGATTTTTTTTAATGAAAACTTAAAATCCTGCATTATTTTCCGGACAACCCAATAAATTAAAATCTCCAACTGGAATATTTACAGGGCATGCTCCGTACCAATTTATATTTTTCAGTTTTGGGGGTTGAATAAAGATTTTAAAAGTCCTTTCATCCACTATGCCTATTTAGATTTATCATGGAACCCATATCAATTATAACCATACCTTGAAAAGTTCACTTTTTTTTTCAAATAAACTAAGCATTTTCCTTGGTCCCTCTTCGCTTGCGTCTTTTTGTGTGAGAATTGCCTTCCTGAAGTGGTGAGGGATAATATGATATGATAGGAAGATAACAGTGAGATCAAAAAATAAGAATAAGATTTTGAATTTGACTCTGAACAAGGAGAAGAATGATAGAGGAATTAAGGATAGGATTACGGAAAGGATCACGTATGGATTTGTACTTTCCTCATACATGAAGATTTTGTCCAGTGCTTGAATTTTTCTTTCTCAAGCAAAAGATTGGTTTCTTGAGCAACTTGAGTATTTAATCCAGTGCACCTTGTTGTGGTTCTGGTCACATGGAAGAGAGGGCTACCCCTTTTTTTGCTAGTTGGTCAGCTTGTCCATGTCCTTCTGTGCCTTCATGTTCAGAAACCCACCTCATGGTAACTTTGTGTTTTCCTAGGGCCATTTAGGCAATCTTGGACAAATTTGGAGTTGAAAGCATTCACATTTACTATGCCTTGATAGCCGTCTGACTGTCTGAGAGTTTGTAAATCAGTATACTTTGCAAATTTTTCTTGATTAACCCCTATGCACAGAGTTGTATTGCATGAACCTCAGCTTGGAAAATAGTTGGGATTATTCAAAGGGACTTTGCTGGAGTATGGGCCCTTTTATACGTATACCTATGCTTCTTCCATTTTTGATCCATCTGTGTACCATATTAGAGTGCTTTCCTGAAATTGGAGCTACCTTTCTTCTAAAGTTCTCTATTATTTATGTCCAAATGGAAGGGTCTGTCAAAGTTGACTTTTTCTCTCATTTTGTCAGATGCTGTTATAGCCGTTTCATTTATTTTATTGCTCTTGATAATTTAATGGTGGCTCTTACAATCTGGCTTTATTTCTTGTATCTCAGGAATCTATTGACATTCTCAAAAAGCCACTTTTTGTACATGGAAGGACGAGTACGGTATCCATTGCTGTGGTGGGGCATGCATTGCTCCTGAGTCATATTCAACCTTGGAGCCATCCGTGTAGAAGAAATAGCTGGCGTTTACTGGAATCCCTTTCTCCCAATCTGCTATATCGAATACAAATTTTGATTTGAAAATTATTGTCAAATTTAAATTTTGGGATCATGGCATCAATAGATATTCTGGAGGAACATGCCTTCTCAGTGTTTCTTCCCTAAGTATCAATAGTCTGTCCCTGGCAAATTGTGCATTAGACAGACCAGGCATTAGCCTGTGAATTTTGGCTCTAGCTTTTCCCTGTATAAAGCTATATAGCGGTGTTAGATTAAGTACTTCCAAAGCAGCAGTTGGGGTAATTCTCATTGCACCAGTGATGCTCAGACTCATATGCAGTACGAGGATCTTGACCACCCTTAGCTTAGATGTTTTTGTCTACCACCATGGGTCAACAACCGCTGTGTACATAAGATGTAAGTACATGTTTGAGTTTAGTCCCAAACTTTTCCCAGAAAGACGTTTACTTTGTAGGTAAAACTAAAGTCAACTCTCTTTTGTTTGTTGATGATGCTGCTAGATCCATTCAATTGATGATTCAAAATTCAAGTATTCAAAAGTAAGCACTTCTGGAATCTATAAACTGATATAAAACCATAGTTGTAAGGAATTCCAATAGAAGTAGTGCAGTTCCTTGAATTTTAAATTAAATTTAAAATTTGAACTTACCAGAGTGCATAAGTAATACTAGTTGGGTAATGGTTTAGATGACCCTATGAGTTGGTTTTCAAAATGCATTCAGTAGTTGCATGGATGACTCACAGAATCAGTTTTTCTCTCTATCAACGCTTCGGTCAAAACTGCTCCTTGTGTCATTAACCTTAGGAAAAGAAAAGTGTAAAGGCACAAGAAGCGAACCTTGGGGTACTCCAGCTGATATCAAGAGAGAAGAGGAGATATAATTTAAAGCTTGTTAGACAAACAGAAGGGAATAGTAGTAATAGAAGGAGAACGCAAAAGATGCATCAGTTTCCAGATAAGCACTTTATGATCCATTGGACAAATCATGTAGACAATAACTTACTTATCAATGCCTAGGCAGATGTCATCTAAGATTTTGAGAAGGGCAGTTTCACAACTATGACATTTTGGAAGCCAGATTGAAAAAATGATGTAAGGACATGGGAGTCAATGAATGGATATGTGTTTAAATAAACTTGTCAAATGCTTTAGTGATGAAAGAATACTAATAGGGCGGTAGTCACTAGCTAAGTTTCTTGGGTAAAGCAACTATTACAACTTCTTTTTACCCTGAAGGAAACCAAGGTGATGTGAAAGAGAAGTTTAAAATTTGGGTTATGTTTTTTAAGGTAACAGGAAGGAGAAAAAATTATAATTTTCATGGGTAATATTTTAAAACTAAAAGACAATTTTCGGAGGTTTAGTTTGGAGGAAGAGGACTTGGAAGCAAGATATTAGTGGTGATAGATTTAGATTTTCCAGTTTGGCATTCTCATTGCCCTCATATATAATCATATGTACAGACAGACATATATAAATTTTTCTATATACACATTAAAATCAATAAAATATGTTTTGATTATCTTTTTCCTTTTTAGATTCCTGTCATAATAGAATTTTCGTTAAACTCGGAAAATGGAGTGGTTTCTTGCTTCAGGCTTTCAGCTAATGTTGTGGATGAATAAGTGAGGAGCCACCAAAATTCAACTGACATGATCTTTTATAAACTTTAACGATGATATATTTTATTTGGAAGATTGAATGTTGATAACTGTACAGGTGTTGATTACACAAAGTTTGCATGTAAATTGTTAAAACTTGTGTTCATTCTTATTTAAAATCAGTTATTGGAAGTTTAATGGCAGTGTTCATCATTTCGAGCTCATCAAATTAATAGATTGTACATTGACACCGCACTCATCACTGCAAGGTAAAGGTCCCGGGTTTGAATTTAGCGACCCTGCATTCGAACCCAACATACTTACAAATGGTCTTTCACAGACACTGTAAGGATTGATACCTCTGCTGTTGCGAACCCTTGTAAAAAATGTACTAAACAAATGTATAAAAAAAACTAATAATATATTGTTGACTTTGTATTTATTAATGTAAATTAAATTTATTTATTTGATTATGTAATCTGTTTTTATTTGGAACAAAAAATAACATCAACACCATCCTTTTAATGTATGTATCGACCATTTTTTTACTAACAATAATCGGGATCTCGGTATGGTCTGGTGTTATAAAGGTTAATTTAGAGTTAAAAAGAGTTAATTTGACAGAAAGGATTTACAAAAAATTTAAGCAGTTAGAGTTTATAGCTGAGAAAAAAGAAAAATAAAGGGAACAATAAGTATATTCACAAAACTGTTTTGAAGAAAAAAACAAATGGACAATAAAAATTGTTTAACAATATGATAATGCTAATAAAAAATGATTTCTCATGCAAATATATAACTCTTACTTACTTTAATCAAAAATTAGAAGTATCGAACACTTTTCCACTCTCGAACACTCTGGATCAAGGTATGATGTTTAGGAAGAAAGTAAATACAGTTATTACTGCCAAGCTTTCGACCTATTTCAAGGTCATCATCAGGGCAAAACAATCTTAAATATATTAAACAAATTGACATAATTAAGTTTTTCGAATTTCTTTGAAGGACGACTCAGTTCCAATAATGTCTGGATGTAGTGTTACAGTCCTTGGCAATGTTGGGACTAAGTCTGTCTTCTAAAAAATTTGAAACCGTTTATTAAAATGTAAATTTGTAGACATCTTTGAGATTGTTTTGCTATGGTGGTGACGTTAAAATAGGGCGAAAACTTAGATACAAATTGAGTTGGTTTTTTTCATCCAGACCATACGGTAGGTAGTACGTGGCATAACGGCTGGTCGTACATAAATCTTGTGTGAATGAAATTTTTGGACAAACTAAAACCCGACGTTTTGAGTCCTATTGTATTGAGGTACGATAACCGGATGCGTAGATTTAAGTTAATTTCAAAGATGTCCGTTCATATTTGCCCCTTACCATCCGACCATATGCACGACTTTTCCTGCTCATGTGCGACCTATTAAAAACAATCAAAAGGCAAACTGCGGTACACTATTTTGCAAAAACAAACTCTTCTAAACGTCTATCAACTGCTAACAAAAACCGACGGAAAATCGCTTCGGTCAAAACCGCTGCTTCTTTCATTACCATTAGGAGTAACCGTTTTATGACAAAGATTATGATCATTTTAGTATCTCTATAATCCCATTTCCGTTAGATATTTCCGTCGATTTAAGAACTATAGTTGTGATCTGGCACGATTAGACAATTAATCTTCATTGGCAGGGCTTGAAAATGGAAACGGGCTTTGCAAAATCCATTCCGCAGTTAAGGCGGTCTAAACGTAATTTTTGTCTATCTTTCTTATCGTAAACGCATGGGATGACTGGCAGCTCCCCGTATAAAGACCTTAAAAAAGTTGAAAGAACTTCAACAGGACGAAACCGTCCAAATTTAGAGCAGCTTCCATATTTGGAATTGTCTATATACCGTTATCACTGAATCGTGCCGATAATGGCATCGCCTGTCAACACGCCACTGGACTAACACCCCAAATTAACCCGTGACAATGAATTAGGAAAAATTCTGAAATCGGGAATATCACTGATGGGGGTTTATTTTTATAGACTGACATTTGCAGCCGGTTTAAATTTCGTACTGCCAATTACAGTTGTATATTTGAATTGAAAGATAATCAACCGGAAGATTGATCGAAGGGTTTGTACTCAAAATACATCTAATAGGCAGCTAAAAATCGTTTTGTTAACTTAACCTCGTTATTAAGATTATAATGGGCCAATTAGGCCTTGGTGATTATGACGGAACTCTTTGGAAGAGGGCGTTTGGTATTCCCAAGCACTACAACCTTTCAGCTTATACTGCGTCTTTTTTCCTAGTTCATTGGTTCAGTTCAATTAGCTCGATCCTTCTTTTGCTGCGAGACATCCTTGGTTATGTCTCCATTGAGAAGCACGCAGGAAGATGCGTCATCGTTGAATATACCATGTTGTGAAGAAGTTTTCTCAGATCTCAGTGATCGGTAGCCCTGTAACCCTTCAGTTTGATTCAACCCTGTCTAACTGTAACAATCTATTTGCCAATTTTTGTGAAGGGCCCTGGATAATGACTATTACGTCTGGCAACTCTAGAGATCATCCGATTGATCCCTCTTCTAAAAAAGATACAGGCCCTCCGGAGCCACCCATCGCCCGTGGTACTGATACGTAGGAAACATAAAAGAATTACAACTTTACAAACATATAAAAAATTACACACACACACACACACACACACACACACACACACACACACACACACACACACACACACACACACACACACACACACTAACTAACTAACTAACTTCTCTATATGAGGGTCGATGTGGTACTTTACATTTCGTCTTCGGTCCTTTCACACTTCACATTCACGCTAATAAATACATTCAATATCAATACAAACAAAAAAGGACCCAAAACGAGAAATCAGTACTATGTACATAAGACAGCCCTGTTTCATCCAAAAATCGGAACAGGAGGACCAAATACTATCTGCATTGCTCAAGCACAATTTAAAGCGGCATTCCTACTCTCTCTATGTATATGGAGCTGACGAATGACACTCTTTCAATCAGTGCGACCCATCGAACAACCTTTCTTTACAAGCCTCACACGCTGGTTTTGACCAAAAAGTGACTGTGAGTCAACCTCGCATAGCCTATTCCTAATCAGGTGAGAATGATACTTCTAATACAAGTCAGTATCTCCGAAAGCTACTTGTTCATCGAGCTCTCACTAACCCTAACTAATCTAATTGAAGGACTTGAGTATTCAATATTCCACGGCCCTTTCACAACACATTCACGCTTATAAATGCATTCTCACGAAACATTTAACAAACATTCTCCAAACTTGCAAAAATATATGCCTCTGTTTCTTCCAAATCTCTCTCTCTCTCTCTCTCTCTCTCTTTTCTTTCTTTCTCCCCTCTCTCTCTCTCTCTCTCTCTCTCTCTCTCTTTCTCACTCACTCACTCCCACTTACTAATTCACTCAATGGAATTTTCAGGGTCGGTTTTGAGTATTGGAGCTGATTTATTCCAGGGGATGTCGTATTTTTACTAGCGTTGTCATTGATGTTTAGGAAGAAAATGAATTGTCGAATGAATGTTGCGTTGTCAAACAACCCTTATAAAAGGGCCAAAAATAAAGTAGCAGATCATAAAGTCCGCACAGTTGGCAGTACAAATACAGTTTTCACATCGATTGGGAAACAAGTAGTACAAAGTCAACCCATTCGACACCTGCAAATTTCACAACCGCTTTTGTTTTCAAATTGCCAGTTACGAAAATTCGCAGGCTCGTTTGACTGCACATCACGACAATTGACAGTTGACCCGTTCCTTAATAGGAGTTTCGTAGCCTGAATTCTTCACGTCGCCTATTCGTCGTCAAACAAAATGATAACAGGCATAAGATTTGTTGACTAAAACATTCCGGCCCGTAAGGACGTTAAATGTTCGAATACACAAATGTAATTTTGTCTACGTCACGCTTTTCCATAAAATCTAATATCATATAGAATGTTAATTGCTCAATAAAATCAAGGTAAACAACAGTAATTTTCAAATGCGCGTTGGGAACAATCGGCGTGAGAAATTGATAAGGAAAAGAATGGTAATCTTTGCTTACTTCACTATTAGAGCATCATCAGGATTGTTTGTACATACTTTATTGACATTACTTAGTATTGCGTACCAAATAATGTTGGAAATGCTAATAAAGTAGTACAATGCATATTTCTTGTACTAGAATTTTTTTATTACGCGCTTTTTTTAACCATGTTAAAAAAGCTCCATATAATAATTAAACTTAGTTTGATGTGGTTTTAACGCCAAAATATGAATTGTCCCCCAATTCACCATTAAAAAATGTATGTCATTGGCCTCTTGAATTACATAAATTCCTTGGAAAACAATGTTTGTATCAGTCTTAAATTGCGTGCATAAGTTATATATATTAATATTTACTAGATCATAGTACAATAGCTTATATAACAAGTCCTGATAGCAGGACTGCTGACAGGACACTGCAGACTCCGGAGATCTATACTCAAAGTAGCAGAAACAAGCCTTTTTTCAACTCAATGCCGAAAAATCATTTCAACTCACATTGTATACACGTGATTTCTTCTTGAATGGTGCACGTGTAAGGACTAAAATGATAGCAGGACTGCTAATTGGACACTGCAGACTCCGGATATATATGTACTCAAATTAGCAGAAACAGACCTGTGCAGATAGCGCCAGCATAAAGAAAAACAGCAGGCAGTTTTCCACCTCTTCCTTTTTATTGCCGTTATTCTTCGTAGTCCTAAAACTTCCAAATCAGTATTCACTCGCTGAAATACCTAAGTCGTGATATACCTCGCGGTCCGCTCCTGAGTGCCCACACAAGGCATGTTTCGGAGCTCTTGTCTTATCAGTCTTTTACATATGTCCCAAACACCGCAGCCTACCTTAATAAAGGCCACAATATCCAACGTATCTGGTCTAGAATGATCGTAGGACTGCTGACTGGGCACTGCAGCCGCCGGAGATGTATATTTTCAGTAGCAGAAAAGCCTTTTTTCAACTCTATGCTTAAAAATAATTTCCATTTACATTGTATACAGGTAATTTCTTCTTGGAGAGTACACGTGTAAGGACTAGAGTTATAGTAGGACTGCTGACTGGACTCTGCAGACTCCGGAGATCTATACTCAAACTACCACGTACCATGTACTATGTTGGTGCAAAGGCGTGTTCTGGCTGAAATTATAGACCTTAACCTCCTTTCTGTACGAAGTTACCATGTGTAACGGACAAAACTCGAAGCAAGCATGATATCAACACTCACCGATCTCAATTAATTGTCTAACTTCTTCAGGATCGATTTATACTAAATTTAGACATTCGTTTGTAAAAATAAAACATCAATGCTCACCAACTTGGCCAAGGACGAATGGCACGCAACTTGTGGTTGTTCAAACTCGTCAACATTGATGAGCTTGACATTCGTTTTATATAAATAGTCAAATAAATAAAATAAAAATAAATTAATTGCAAACAGATTAACACTCTAAATAGTCTCATATTCGAATGCTGAATGAATAAGCGAAGACCTAACGTTTTCTAGACCAAAATTTTGAACTTAAAATACTACTGAATCCCATCTTAATATATTGCACTATATCTTACGCCGACAAATTTTCCTTTGGGTTTGCGGTTTTGCAAGGTGAAGGACAAAGTTT
Organism: Cimex lectularius; assembly: GCF_000648675.2. Taxonomy (NCBI): domain Eukaryota; kingdom Metazoa; phylum Arthropoda; class Insecta; order Hemiptera; family Cimicidae; genus Cimex; species Cimex lectularius. Next base: position 1,195,231 of record NW_019392670.1, on the reverse strand, counting down.
CCCGAGCTGTGACGTCTATCAAGTGACGATTACCTAATGTTTATTCGACAATTTACACTAGCCGAGTAATGCGGCTGTAATCGATGTTCAACGAGTCGAAAAACGTCTCGGCTTTTTGATTTTGGGGAAAAGAGGATGGAAATTATCATACGCCATGGCCGCTCGCTATCTTTCCTTTGTTAAAATTACACTTTCCACGCGATGAGGAGAATAATAAAATACCTACTAGAAAACCCACCAGCACGCAATATGTCACTAAAAACCTACAGATATTCCTTGTTCCTTTTCATTCTGTTAAACCGTTGAGTTGAACAAAAACTACGTTACATGTTTATTTAATAAATAATTTATACTTGGCAAAATTCTAAGGATGTCATTAATTTTTCTATGAAATCGTCAAATAGTAAAGTGTTTTTGATTTTCTTTACCAAAAGCACAAAAATGTAAATACTCTATTTTTGAAATATCTCAAACTTAAAATTCAGAAACGATGAAAAGTGATCCATACCATCGAGAAGTCGCTAACATCAAGTAAAATTAACAATGTTTTGTCTGAATTTATTATTGCAAAATCTGGAGTAGCACAGGGTTCTCACTTGGTCCTTTTTTATTTTTCATCTTTATTAGTGCTGCTGCTGAAATTTTTCTTCATAATATTATGTCTTTCTAATTGACAAAAGAATTACCAAAAATAAAATAAAATAAAATAAATTCTCTAAATTTAAAATAACTCAATCGTCAATCCAGAATCGATGATATCGAATGGAGGTGACGAAAAATTATCCGTACTATCGAGATTTCGCCATTGAATAGTAGTATATTTTTATGTTTTATGACGATGATGGCCCCATGTGACATGGTTTCATAGTTATCGCAGGACCGCCTAAGTAGTAAGTAGAAATTAAAAATGCTTTGTCTAAATTTATAAATATAAAATATGGAGTAGCGCAGGGTTCTCATTTAGGTCTCTTATTATTTTTCATCTTTATTAATAGTGCTGATGATATTTTCCTTCATAATGTGCTTAGTTCTTTTCTGGTCATGTCAAATTGCAACCTGAAGTTTTATAAACATTGTTTTCCTCTTTAAATTAACCATTTTATTTTCAAACGAACTCTTTATTGAAAGCAATAAAGAAACGTAGGAGATGATATTAAATATAAACATGCAAAGTAAAATTCCTCTATATTTGCGATTAGTTTAAACTAAAATATAAAATAACTGGTCTGTATAAACCATATGAAAAATAATTGCAACTAAAATTCATAATTACATAGCTTTTTATATTCAAAAAAAACTTTTTAACAGGAAATTAACCCTTTCTTTATAGCTCTCAATTGTTAATCTTAATTTCCTTTAATGTTATTTAATTACCAACTCAAAAATATGGTACATTTATTTACTTCAATCTGACATTTTTAGGATCTATTGTATTGGTAATAACTTAATAAAATATTGAATTCAATGTAAAAAAGTACAGTTTTTTAGGAATATAGCTGTTTGTTGTTTATTTCCATTGAGAATGGTTCGAATTTTGCATGGAACCACTTTGCTCCAGTCATCAAAATTTGCTACTAGAAACGCCTCTATCAAACCTACGTGTAAAGATAACGAACAGTCACAAGGAACCGTTGATGTCTGCGGTAACGAGTTTGTCCGAACGTAAAGCTTGAATAGGAGAAATCCAACTGCGCAAGTCGTTTCGATTTTCGTCCATCGTACAGTCTATCTCTATAAAAGCATGTACAATTAATTCACCATCACCATAGCTCAATTAAATGTTTTCAAAAATGTACGTTTTGGTTGATTCAACGATCGGTTTTGTCCAGCGGGCTCACTTCTGTGGAAAAAAATTCACGTCTTCCCTTCAAGAAAAATATTTTCTTCTGGTATTATAGTGAATCATATAAATGAAAATAATGTAAAGTAAAACAACCTTCACCCAGAACGACAGACGCGCGTTTTGCGTACGCAATTTTTCATGATGTAACGTGTGAGGTGTAAATGACGTAAAGGAGTGTTATTCTCGTCTTACTGAGGACGACACACCTTTGGCAACCTACGGGGAAATAGACAAAAAGCTTGAAAATCACCCGAGCACTGGCAACAGACCTTGCCAAGAACCCGGCGATATCGAGGCTAAAAACTGTTTTTAAAAAAATCAAAAAACAACCCGCCAGGATGTACAAATCGAAACATAAATCCATGCTCTACGGATTTGAGAGACAAATTCAATTGCTCTAGTTTAAATATGTGCCTTAAAATGCTCTACAAGAAGAAAATCGACGAAAAATAGATATTCACCATTTTCTTTTATAATATAATAATCTCAATCGATAGTTCAATCATCCAAAAAGGTCATGTCATTTATTTTTCCCAAAGGAGGCTAACATAAAAAATGTAATTGGTTTCTGATGGTAACCAACTTTGAAAGCAGCGATTTTTATTGCTTTCCCTATAAATATATACCTTAGAGCACAAACCGATCCTATTATCAATATTGACTACAAATTAAATGCAACTTGAATTTAACGAATTTATGTAGAATCTACTTAGTTGAAATTTAAAAAATGTAGAATTTGCCCATAGGAGACAGAAGTTTGTGCCCGAAAAGGCCCAAACTTTACGATGATATGTATGGTTCATGAACAGCCAAACATGAATCGTCAGTCGATTCATTATGTCGTTCACCTTATTTTAACACAAACTTTGAAAGTATTCGACAATATTATCAATAATTCGACCTACTTACATCTCCAAACGATTCACCGACATGAATAAAACCCAAGTTACCCAATAAAATCTAAGTGACCTGTAGGCGAGATTTCTAGATGGACATCTCATTTACACCGACGGATCACTCCTACACTAAGCAATCCGCGGTAGCCGAGTGGTTAGCGTGAGAGATTCTCAGCTCGTAGACCTTGCGGTCGTAGGTTCTATTCCAGCCGTTGCCTATGGCCTTTTTTTCTCTGATAGAGCCCGAAGAGGCTAAGGAACAGAGGGCAGAGAAAGAAAAGACCAGACGGGGATTCACTTCTAAATGGAGGATCCTCCTAGGAAGTTGGTGCATTTTGTGATCCTGTCCAGAACTACAGTAAAAAGTTTTCACTCCCACACTATTTATCTATATAAACTGCAGAATTGGTTGCTATAAGGGAAGCTATGAAGTATACGAACAACAAGCAATTCCCGAAAGTGGTCATATGTACAGATTGCCTTAGTTGTGTGCAAATACTTCGCAATGATAAAAAGTTGTATATCGCGGACTACATCATTATAGAAATCCTTGAACTTGCAGCAATGATCAGGTCTAAAGGGCAAAAATAGTAATCACCTGGATCAAAGACCATACAGGGTTCAAACATAATGATGTCGTAGATCGGCTTGCCAAAGATGCCACCACAACGGGCAATTCTCTAAAAGCGCCTGTACCCAGAAAAGATCTTCATGGTATATTCAGATTACAGCTGTAGATAGATGGCAAATATCAAAGGGATCAGATACAAAAATATGTTTCCGTTGGTAGCACGTGAACCTTGGTTCTGCAAAGAAATTAATATAACCAAGGCATTTTACAAAACAATAGTAAAGTTAAGATCCAATTACGGACTGTGATATCTCAACAGATCTAATATAATCCCGTCACCGAACTGTGAGGACTGCTTTCCCGTATACTCGGTCGTCCTAAAAAGAACAATGAGAGCTGATGCACCTCCGCATACGACAGAAATGTGTAACTGCGGCAGACGGCAGCGTTGGTGTAGAGGCAGCTCAGCCCTGAGGGCAGCTTCTCTAAATTCCCACCCAGGGGCGTCACCACGAACCACTACGAATCCATTCCCATTGTAACAGGGATGAACCTTGGAACATTTCTGTTACCCCGTAGTACAGATGGTTATTCACCCTCCCCCGTCTATGTAGACAGAATCTGGTACCCTACCCTAACCTACGTGTGCCTCTGAAAAAGCACCCGCCGCCCCATGCCGACCCGAGACGGACACGAGTACAGCTTGTGCTTTAGAGAGGTTGCCACGCCCTCAGGGCTACATTGTAGACAAGGGTTGGGAAGGGTCACAGGGAACAATGAAGGAATGTGGAGTGAGAAAGGGACGTGTATGAGGACAAGAGGTACACCTTTCTTGAGCCCCGAGCCTTACCACTTGTACCATCCGTCGTCGTAGACTACGACTCCCTGGGTGGAGAAATGTAGGGACTGTGGAACATATGAGGTTCTCGAACACATCATCATGCACTGCAAGAAGCAAATGAACGCAGAAATTTGTTCGACAGACTCTCAGATGCCAAAGAAATAAATCTTCAACCACCTTATGGATACAATACAAATACTCTAATATCGTCAACCGAATTAGCTGTGCATCGTGAATTGTATAGTTTTATTAGGAATATTATTGTAATTGTGTAAATAATATAAAGTGTATATGAGTATTATAATAATTATTCAGAAATTGTGCGGTCACCAGACCGCATCTCACGATTTCTGAATAATTATCGATTAACGGTCAATAATCACCACACATTATTATAATATTTAGTTTTTAGGAAATAATAATAATTACGTAAAAAGATGTAAAAATGTTAGCTGTATAAATATTTTGGAGTCAATAAAAGAAAAAAATGAACAGAGATTGGATGAAGAAGAAGAAATCAATCCTTTTTAAAAAGATAGTTCCTACTCACAGTAAGTTGTTTTCCAACGATCCGGATTTCGAACCTTTTAGCTCATCATCAGATTGAAGGACTTCTACAACTACGTCTCTCGACATGAATTGCCAAAGTGAACCCGCTGACACCTCCGCCAACGCGACGTTCCAATTAGCAGCTGATTTTTTTAATAGCGCTCAATTTGAACGTGCGAAACGCGGAAATTATAACACAAATAAATATCATACTAGTAAATACCTAATATTATTAAATTACTATAAAAATAATAACAATTAAAATAATTAGTTTAATTATTTGGATGTTTGATATTATTTATGTACATATTTAAAATGGTTTATACTAAGATACCAGCGGATTCTTCCCACCTATGGTCCCAAAAGGCTGCTGATTTCATTTGGCTCATAAACCGGATGTTAAAACCTCCGCTAACACCTGATAACTATAAAAAAAGAATTAAAAACTATTAAAACCTTAGCAAAAAACAACGGGTATCAAGAAATATTTATTGATAGGTTGTAGTTAAAAGAATAAAAAAATTAACTTTAAACGAATCAACAATAGGACTCAGCCACCCCACCTGAAATGAATCAGTAGGTTTCCGTTGTTTGCCATACATTGGTGAATTATCGGAAAAAGTTAGTAAAATTTTTAAACAAGAAGGTTTTAGAATAGCTTTTAGAAGTACGGGTTCACTTAAAAACAACTTACAGTGAGTAAGAACTATCTTTTTAAAAAGGATTGAGAACCACACTCACTCCATCATTTATCATTTCTAAGATGAAATCCCTCCATTATTAAAAAAGAAATAACACGAGGTCATGATGATGGATATTAGGAAGTTCCGGTTCCCAAGCACTTTAACTTTCTGGCTTATTTTACTTTCCTAGTTCCTTAGTTTAGTGCAAACGATTCGATCCGTCTCCTAAAGAATACTCATTGACTCTCGTTGCTGCAATTCCAATCCTGGGTTCTTTGAATCTCAGGTTATGTCTTCATTGAGCAGTTTACATTCAAAGTTAACTTGGGTGACTGCTTCTTCCTCCTTGTGAATGGGTATCTGATTTTATTAATTTAGTGTTGTATACCCGAAGTGTTTAGTTCTCAACCAGTTTCATTGTTTCCGGAGCTTAAACGAGCTTCTCCTTGTATATTTCTAATCGAGGAAAGTTTCTAGTACAATTACCGGGGTAGTTTTCATTGCCCCTCTGATACATAAGGTTTGCCTGGCTTTGTACACTGCCGAATGTCTGGATAGCTTGCTTGTGCTGAGCTCTGATCTACCTGATTATTGAGCCATAGGATGATTTTGGTCTTTTTACTGTCGTATGGCATAGAGAAATCAAAGAATGAAAAGCCACCTGAATAAAGCAAAACACAATCAAACGAGATGTAATTGGCCAAAAAACCTAATATTTATTAAAATTTGAAAGAATACCACAATAATGAGAAATATCAAGATAAAAGGAAATCCCTCATTTTAATCAAATGTAGACTCATGAAACTAATGTCAAACTTGTTGAAGTTATCTGCGATGACCCTAAGGTTAAGGTTAAGGTTAGAAGGATTCGGCCTCTTTACGATCTTGCGCACTGCGACAAATAATCGTATTGTGCAATCTCCATTATTATCGATGGCTGTATACTAAGGTTTTTCTAATCTTAAAGCTTTGACAAAGTATCCGGTGTGTATACTTCAGGCCTTGGTTTTCCTCTTCATGACTAGGAATCTCAGCTTGCATAGGATTTTGCACCAACAGAGTGCATGTTACTCTTTTTTTCTGGCAATATCTGCACAGGTTTGTTTCTGGTGCTGCGAATGCATATGCCTACGGAGTCTACAGTGTGCGGCGTGATATTCCGGAACCTCCGAGTGGGTTGAACCAGTTAAAGATTTTAAATACTTGTATATAAAGGGTAATATATAAGGGTATACATGTACCGTTTTAACATTGTCGAACAGGATTAGTGAGGAATTTGGAGGAATAATGGAGAAATAAATGTATGTGGCCAAGTTGGACAACCTAGAGAGAGATTGCGAGGTCAGGACCACGACTTAGATGGTTGAGAATGAAAAATGACTTACACGTTTTAGGTCCGCAAAGGTGGCTCAGGCCCTTCATGTGCTGTGAAAGTAGTAGTAGTACTAGTAGTAGAATACGCCTGTAGTCTTAGCACTTCCTAGATTTATTAGATCTGCCGTTAGTTTTTGAACCTTTTTAGGCCCGGCATACCCTGACACCATGGCCAGAACCGCACTAACGAAACCAGACAACGCTGGAAATAAATGACGGATTAAATGCGAGGAAGTCTTAAGGTTCGGGTTGATGTGGCGTGTTCTCAGGATGGGAAAGTGTTGTTAAATTTTGGGCAGGCTGCTGGGATGGATCGAAGGTTTGCTGTGTACTTTTGCGAGCGAAATTCATTGACAGGATGGGGAATTGGATGAGCTGAATTTTGGTTGGTTTGGTGTTGTATGTCACTCCGTATGTCCAAAGTGGTCGCAGTAATGTCTTGTACAGATTTAGCTGAGTTTTAACGACTACTGATTTCAGTCTAAAAGTATCTGACTTGAGTGAAAGCCCTAAAAGTCCCTAGTTTTTGATGTTCCGTCAAGTTGATTGTTTTGACAATCAATTTTCTAGATTAAGCCTCGTCCTTTCACTTTGTACACCGGATTTGATAAGCTCAAGGTGTTTCTTGGATGCTGGATATTGCTTGGATAGGATACGAGTTAAAAGACCGAATCGCAGAGTGCTGTAATGATAGTGTTGGAAAGTATAAGAAAGTCAGAATTGTAAATAGCAAACACGATGGGACCAAGAATGTTCCCTTGTGGGACGCCGGCTTGTATCGGTACCACACCTCACTTTGAAGTAACTGTCAGTTAAATATGATCAGGGTAAGGTAATAAGGGGTGTGTAGGAAGGTAACTAATGTATATATAATTGGTAGGTGAAAAAGAACTACTCAATTCTGGAACCAAGTAAAGACTATAAAAAGTGAGATGCGGTCTGGTGTGATGTAGGTTTCAGAAAAACATTTTCTTTATCGTGCCAACGTTTCGATCTTTATTGAGATCATCTTCAGGGCTCAAAGTGTTTGTCTTCTGTGTAATTGTGCCATTCTTGCGTGTCGTGTCGAGAGTGCCATGGCACAATTACACAGAAGACAAACACTTTGAGCTCTGAAGATGATCTCAATAAAGATCGAAACGTTGGGACGATAAAGAAAATGTTTTTCTGAATCCTACATCACACCAGGCCGCATCCCACGATTTCTAAATAAATATCGATTAACGGTCACTAATCACCACACACTATAAATAGTGATTTTTCAAAAAATAAACTATTATTTAAAAGAAAAGTGAAGTTTGTTACATCACTACGACTAGAATTAACGGTAGGATCAGATTTCGGTTGTAAAACCGTTCGTACGAAGTTAATTTTATGATTTTATTTATGACATCCTTTAAATAACCGTCCAAATCTCCTCCTATCGTGTAATTATTATACAGACCAATTATTGTACAGAGCACAACCAAAATCGATTTTCCGACCCTGACAATTACGAAGCGTTTCTCTACGGTTCATCCCTAACTGGAGGGTAAAACGATTCCCGAATTATGCACGTCGTTTCAGCGGCTTGATTATTTAAGTTCAACTCGAGACCGGCTATCCTCACTGATTATAATGACAGCCGCCGAGGATAACGGCCCCAGAGGTGATCATCTACGATCAAATTACTCAACCAGCTTTATCAAATAGGTCGATGTATCAATAATTAAATTTTATTTCTGAAATGTTAATAACAATTAAGTAGTGTATGTCACCTTGTGACGTTTCATAAAATTTATTAATTAAATAACCATCTTACGGAAACTTTTTATCCTCTTTCATCGAAGAACCCTGCAACGTCCGACATGATTTCCTGGATCATTAATCATTGTCGATTTTGTTTGTCCTGGTTAATGGCGCAGTTGTCAATCAAAATTTTATATTTTTCATGCAAACTGGTATGCAGGCACTATATAGGTATGTTGGGGACTGATTACGACCATGTCTTGGAAAGTGCACATTTTCCTGTAAACCTAAGCACTTTCATCGATGCTTCTTCGCGCACGTAGTGCTTCAAATTCACAAAGTATATGTGCCAATGTTTCTCTGTCTCTCTCGCTTTCCTCGTCTTCTTTAGGGGATAGTTTAGAGGACAGTATCCGGTAAAGGGTCACATAATTTTCTCAAATCTTTTCATGCAGAAGGAGGAAAATAGCTTCGCATTCGCCACTCTCAGGTGTGCCTAGTTGTGGTCCGATGAATGGCTGACCCATTCTTGGCTAGTTGGTAAAACTATTCATTTCCTTCTATACCTCTATAGTAAGATAAGTACGCTCGTTAGAGAGTCGGCTTGGTTCTGTCTCTGCTGAGTTTTTCTTTCCAGCTCCAATTTTAACACACCTAGTTGTGGTTCCAATAGGTGAGAGGACTGCGCTTTTTTTTGGCAGTTGAACACCTTATTCATTTCCTTCTATACCTTCAATGTACCTTTCTTGTGCTTTCGTAGTGCCGTTCCTAACTGGTGCTAAAAGCATACCTAAACTCATATCAGCCAAAAATCCTCCGCACATTCACCATTCCTTTCATAGTTAATAGCCACACTCTCCTCTCAGATCTCCGAATTCATTAGGTTACACCCCTCAAGCTCTTATTCATGACAGACACTATTCGATGGTAATATTGAAGGCAATTTTTGTCCATTGGTCCAGGGTTTTCAACTTCCGTTTCATTTCTTGTTAATAAGACCTCTGAAGCCTATGAGTCTAAAATGGAACAGGGTGAGGGAGCAGGAATCAAAGGTATTTTTTGTAGGTTTTATGGCTGGCTGATGCAGAATGCAATTCTTTTCTCCACTGCGACCTAAACCGATCTATTGTTGAACCCCTATTGCTTATAGCCATACCTTGGAAATTTTTCTTTAAAATACTGAGCACTTTCCTTGTTGCCTCTTTATGGATCTCATTTGGTATGAGAAATGTCCTACCGGACTCTCTACCTGTTACCGAAAACGTAGTGGAACTGTGGGGTTCTAACAAGCCATCCAACATTCAGCGCATCTAATCCTGCGCCCTCAGACAAAGGTATACATTTCGATCTACCGAAACCTCTAGGCTTCACATCATTAATTTTCCGAACTGATATCTATGCAATAGCTCTGTACACAAGAAGTACTTAAAAAAAGATTAAAAAGTACACTAATTCTGATACGGCATTCAGCGATGCAAGGTATGACTTGGGTAAACTCCTGCTAAAACGAGGTAACTCTGATGTGGTCGCAAGGACCTTGTTTGAAGGAAATGTGTTGACTAGCCCTCATACACTTTGGATTTGAAATAGATGGAGAAAGAATGACACACACTGAATGACTTCAACAGATACAAAAAAGAACAACTTCTTTCCCAAAAATAAAAATTTCTCATTCTTAGCAACCAGGAAGGAAGATACATTCTGGCTCACTAAATTACGGCGTCCCACAACGGAGCCTTCTTGGTCCACGCCTTTATATTATCTATAGTGCTGACCTAACTGTGGTTTAGATACCATCATCAACACCTGCGCGGGCGAAACCACAATTATGTTTATCCAAGGAAACCTTGAGCTTATCTGTCGAAATCTGGAGCCAAAAGTGGAAGAAGAATAAATTTAAAAAATGTATTCAATGTGCGTTCACGTTGAAGAAACAATCCTCTTTTCACTACATCGAAAACAAAGAGATACCGATTTCCATTCGAGTCAAATACTTAAGACTATACCTAAGCAATAGTGGAATCAGCACATATGATTTCGAGAAGTACTAAGACTTCTCGTACCGAAATTTGTCTTAACCGTCAACACTAAACTAGCCTTATACAAGATTTTACTGCGACCACTTTGGACATACGTAGTGGAACTGTGGTGTTCTGACAAGCCATCCAACATTCAGCGCATCCTTCCAATAGAAAGTCCTTACACAAATCGTCAAATCTCCTATCTACGTCACTAACCTCACTATCCACAATGACCTCAACTTTCCTTTTGTCGACGAAGTGATCCGTTCCCGATTACAAAATTTTCACATCAACGACTCGATCCATCCTCACCCTACTGTCAGACAATGGCTTCCAAACCTCCTCGCCTCTTAATCCGTCACGCTGAGAGCCAGCGTTGGATGGTTTGCACTGACCGATCATTTTTGTCGTTGCCCATCCTTCCTCGGTTGGTCTTACCTGCAGTAAAAATATTTTCTTCTAACAAAAACAGCGGGTTAAAAGAAAAGCGTTCTCTAGGCAAATCATTTTTTAAATATTTATCTATAAGTTGACCAAAAAACTGCGTATACGTTTATTGTTTGTTAATTATTATGATTAGTTAATTCATTGCGGGGTCAGAAACAGCCCTTCTTGACGTTCTTGATGTTAGAAAACAAACTGCGAATAATACCAAAACTGGCATAAATTTCAGGGTTTAACGTTCTCCCTGTTATGTGAACATGTCAACACACAAGAAAAAAGATAAATGTTTCATTTAATTTCATGAAGACGGCATCGCTTTTCGATGTCGAACAACTTATGAATTATTCATTCGATCGATGGAGGTGATGCGACCACATATGCTATTGTGAACTTTCGAATTTGTGTGCAGACACATTATTGATCTAATTTCATATCAGACACAAGTTATGCTCGGGTTATTCCATTGTCTCCTCTGTTCTTATGCACTTGCGAAAATCGAAAGGAGTCATCGCCATTTGCTTTCTACCGATGACACCTATCTTCCATTTCATACTCAAAACATATTGTATAAATCTTGGGATTTTATTATTTTCTATAAAGCCTATCTAAATAAACCATACAAACCGGTACTGGCTATCTGCAAACCTTCTTGGCTATTGGCAAAAATCGTTTTATAATTATATTGCACTAGTGGCTGATGTTGATATATATTTTGCAATTTCTTCTAGGAACCGTTGTTTACTTCTATAGAACGTAATTTATACTATATGTTAACTCTGTTTAAAGTGTTAGATGTATCGGCCACTTTTGAAATTTCAAATTCATAAGAGGTTTCCTTCGTCCACCCACAGTGAAACTTTGCCCATTTATTATCGGTTGATGTTCAGAGCAGTACAAAAAAACAAAAGCTTTACTCATAAATTAACTTAAATTCTGCTCCAAAACACACCGGACTTTAAATAGATTGTCGTTTACAATTTTAATTTTTTTGTCTTGAAGTTGAAACAATTTCGGCTGGAGGCTCGATGTCTGCGTAGCCGCCCGGTATTGACTTTACAAGAGTTGACGAGCCGCATCTGCCAAACCCACGCCCCTCTAGAAATAGTTTGAAAGGAAAGAGACCGATTATTTTTATATAATTTTTACTATTTTTATTCGACGATCCGAACTTTCAAAACTGTTATCTTAAAATTCCACTACTAATTGAAAAGAAGACAAAACTGGATAATTCGTAAAAGCCCAAACATGCATACGAAAATGACAATGGTCGATTAAAGAAAGGCTATAGACGCTATAACTGAATAGTAATGCTAAGAAGTCAGATAATGAGAAGATGATCCCTGAACTTAGTCATCGGACTGTGCAAATACCACCTACCCAAGGACGCCCCCAAAAAGCCGGGCTATCGCACAGGTTGCGTACTAGATGGTGTAATCACAGAACTGAACAGCTAAGGATACCATATAGATTAAGCAGATAACCTTTTTACGACCATAAAAGGAAAATTCCATGGCACTCTTTCCAATGCAAAACGCCGAAATATTGTAGAAAGATGATATAAGAAAATGAATTAGGATGCTAAACGAAAAAGCACCCACTATAAAAAATGATGTCATATCTGTCTCCAAGGAAACTAAGTGCTAAGGTATAACCTTGACCAAAGGCTCACGTGGAGAAGAAACATATGCAACATAGTATGCCATAAAAGGTTTGGGTCGATAGTTGTCAAACTTTTGTTGGTACTCAAACAAGAGGTCTCGGGATCTGGTAAAAAGTTTAAAGCTTAACGTGGAGTTCTGGTCAATGAACAAGCCAATAGACTATTATTAGCCACGGTGTTATAAAGTTATAAAGAGGCCGATTTCCAATAACCAAAACCTAAACTTATGTTAATAGTTTACATAAAACTAACAGTTTACATCAGGGCAAGGATGTACTAAGCACTGGACAAGGATTGTGCAGCAAATACTTGGGAATAAACTCCAGGATGGTGTATTGGTTGGTTATTCACCAAAAGGAGATCAGGCTCTGGTCGCATGTGTAACTTTAGTATGGTGGCCAAAGAACTAATTTCCTAAAATCTATCGATCCATTCTATGCTCTCTGATGTTTTTCAAGGAAGCGTACTAAGTTCGTTACTTTTCAGATGATCAGATCAGACTTCCCTCAGACACAAGGAGGTATTTTGGTTTACATCACAATGTGCAGCCCCATAGGGGACAAAGTCACTGCTTCTTGAGACAGAAAACAAACTGTAAAATCCACAGTGTCTTAAAGAGAGCAGGGGCAAAGAATACTACTCGTTAGAAAACGATGATGGAAATCTTACTCGATTTCTCATTCTTACATATTTCTTTACATAATAAAAAAGATGGCTTTCGAAAGTGTCAACAGACTTTTAAGGTACAAGGGAGCAAAACCAAATCTAAGAAGAAGCTATGATAAATTAAGCTAGGAGAAAAAATATTCTTAGATAACATAAATCATGGGAAGAAAGGTAATCCCTAGTTTTAGGAAGGGGTCCTGGTAGTAAAAATGAATCAAAGATGGAAGAAAGAGAAAACATATTCCAAGCTGAGGTTCATGCAATCCTACTCAGTGTACAGGAGGTAAAAAAGAAGAACATGAAAGGTGCACGTATTTACATAATTTTGGATAATCAGGCAGGTTTAAATGCGTATGATTTTAGCTCTAAAGTAACCGGACTAGGAAAACACAACAAAGTTACCTCGAGGGCTCCAGGACATGACGGTACAGAAAGAAATGAACAGGCTGACCAGTTAGCTAAAAAAAAATGGCAGCCCTTCACTCATCGGAACAGATCAACCACAACTAGGTGCACCTGAATGTGTGCTGCAGTTATAGCTGGTAAAATGTCTTGAGAAAGAAAAATCCAACTTCCTGACCAAAGCACCAGGTATGAGACGAACTAAAAAGACGAAGGTAGGTCCTCTCTCGCATTAGGCAAGATTTCAGGAAAATTATATGCCTCTATGCCAGTCACTGCGCTCTTAACTATCACCAAAAGAAGATGAGCAAAGCAGGAACCGAAACAGGTAAACTCTGCTACGGGAAACCCATATCATTTGTGAATAGGAAGCACTAGGTTCGCGAAGAGGCACCTAGGAAAGTACTTAGTTTTGTAAGATAAAGCGCACTTTATTATTGTTGGGGTTCCAGAATAGACCTATTTAAGTAGCAGGGTCCAAAGGTTTTGGAATAGTTATTTGATACCCCCCTCCGAAAAAAAGTCTTGAACCTATGACAGTTTAAGTCGCGTGTGTGAATCTCATGTCAAACTTTTGTGTATGTGCCAAGTATTTCAAGCAGTCAAGAGCAAAAAGTTGAACTGGATTCAGATCAAGGAGGGAATATTTTGCGTTTGATAATAATAATAATAATAATATTACATCTTAGAAATTCACAAATATCTCTATGAAATCAGAACACTCAACAAACATGTGGTATTTGTTTGGGTTCCAAGTCATGTCGGCATTTCTGGAAATGAAAAAGCTGATCAACAGGCAAGAAACGCTGCAAACCATCCACAAAGAACAGATCAATTTCCTCTCCGTCCAGATGATATAGTCGGTTATGTTAAAAACATTATCAAACGAAAGTGGGCGGCAAGATGGAATGTCTGTAGAGATAGTATGAAAGAAATTAAGCCAGTTGTACATAAGTGGCCAACTGAGGAACTTGAGAGAAAAGAACTTGTGATTCTCTCTAGATTGCGAATAGGTCATATCAGGCTAATCCATAATAGGCTTTTAATAGGCAACAACCTTCCAACTTGTCCTCGATGTACGCGAAGTGGAGAACGCACCATTTTGACAGTAAAACATATTTTGGTCGACTGTCCCACTTTACAACCCTTTAGGCAAAGGCTCAACCTTTCGAGTGATTTACAGGAGTTACTGGGTCCCCAGTGTTTCTTTCGAAGAGCACTTTTCAGCTTTCTCAAATTTATTGGAATTTATAATGAGATTTAGGCCTTTTCCCAAATTGTTATATCATTGAATGCCTGCTAATGTTTGAATAAAAGTTGTGCGTGCAAGATTTCTTCTTTCAGAGGTTTTTGAGGCTGCCGGAGCGGAAAAATGAAATGGAAGAAAATACAAATTGCGGGGGAATAAACTGCAATGCCCAAAATCGCAATTTAAATAAGAAAAATAGCTCCCTCCAAAACAAAAAAAAAGAAGATAAAGATAAAGAAATGTTATTGTGTTTTGTTTCTTATTATTGTTATGTAGAATTAGTTTATGTATCATATTTGAATGGAAGAATAAAAGGATAAGGATGAGCCAATACTCATGCTGAGACTGTTGCTAGTCTGACTCCATTATTATTATTATTATTAGCCATACAAGCCTACGGGGAATTTTTAAATTATGGAACAAAATTCACAATTCTAATTAAAAAAAGAAACAGAAATAAATTTTATAATTTTATTAAATTTTATGCAATTTAAAATGGGAATTTTGTATGCATTTGGCCTTCCGAATTAAGAATTTTAAAAAGAAAAATTAAAGCTTGGCTGGCAATAGGATAAATAAGATTACGAGTGAATGTTTGGAGTCAGAGCTTTATAGCACTCAGAAGAGATATAGCTAACGTAAGATAGAAGGTTTGGATGTTAGGGCGTGAAATGACCTTAGCCGTTAAAACGCCCTTAAAAATTAATAATAATAATAATAATAATAATAATAATAAAGTGAAGTATAGATTTAAAAAACAGCTCAAGGAACTGATAAAATAGAAAATTCTTTAATTGAAAAACGTGAGTGGCCGTTTATCAGATAATACCTAATATCAGTGAGTTATCATTATCATTAGTTCCACAATTACTCCAAGGTTTTCGTCAATGATTTTGAAATAGCACGCGTCTCAACAATTTTCGATTTTTCAACAACAAGTTTCGTTTTAACTTTTCAAAATGCCTAAGACGATTTTTTTTAAAGTCTATCGCAAGAGAAGCGAAACACAGCGAGATTAAGCGGACCTGGATCATCAGATACAATTAGAGGATTTTGACTACTATTAGACAATCGTACTAAATAAACTAAACAATGCAAAAGTTTAAAAAATGTAATATTCAGTGTTTAAGTAATGGCTTTGTTCTCACTTCCTGAAGTCTTAGCGACCTGATTCTTCAATCATTCAACAATAACTGCAATTTGCAAGGCTTACTTCAGATATCATGTATTTGATTTTATAATTAAAATGGTCAAATGGCCTTTGAGAAATTTCATTTATGTGATTGTACGTACAAGCGTGACTGCATGGAAAGTGCTAATGCAATGAAATGTTTCGGGGTCTTATTTTCCCACTCATTGACACTCTCGCTTTTTTCTCACTCACTTTCTCTCTCTCTCTCTCTCTCTCTCTCTCTCTCTCTCTCTCTCTCTCTCTCTCTCTCTCTCTCTCTCTCTCCACTCGCTCACTAAACTGCAATCTTACTCTCTTTGTCACTCACTCACTGACACTGTCATTCTCACTCTTTCTCTGTCTGTCTCTCTCTCTCTCTCTCTCTCTCACTCTCACTTTCTCTCACTCTCTCACTAAATCTCACTCTTACTCTCCTTGTCACTGACTGACTGACTCACTCTGTCTATATCTCTATGTCTCTCTCTCTCTCTATCTATCTCTCTCTCTCACTCTCTCTCTCTCTCCTTGTATCTATCTATCCATCTCACTCAATCACTGATTCACTCTCCCCCCTCTCACTCTTCTACACTCCTACACCGACTTACTGAATCAATCAATCTTTCTGGCACACGTTCACATTCACTCCCCCGCTCTCATTCAACGAGTAGACAATCTTACTCCATAGTTAAACAAAAATGCACCATTAAAAAAAGCAAATTTGTTATATGTAGTAACTAAATATTGAGTTTGTTCTCCCTTCGTTTCACTGGAGTTCTTAACTTACATAATAATCTAATGATCAATTTGCAGGGCGTACATCTCATCAGGGATCGCACAGTTAAACGATGTGCCTTTAGGGAATTTAATTTATGTGATTGTATGTACAAGCGTGACTGCTGGATGTAAAACGCCCATTCAGTGTCATGTCTCTGGGTTTGATTTTCTGGCGTACGCTGCATTTCGAGTCGTGACAAAGCCGGGTTTTGTGAATCAACGGAGTTTGATTAATTTTCAAGAGTCCCTTCCTAATTTCCGCCCTTCTATTCACGACATTCTATCCATTGAAACAGTAACCTTGCTTTGAAACGGTAAATTTGTCACAGCCCACAGTTCATTGTCCATTGTTTCGTGTGAATTTTTGTCTGGTCGCCCATCTAGCTTGAGGTTTGAATTTTAATAAAGAAACAGATGCATTATTGACCTATCCCTTTTCTATCTGGAAGATAATTAGCGAGACCTTTTGCATGAACTTCTTATCTTAATATCGTTGAGGAAAAAAATTATGATGGCTTACGTTATGAAGGGTGTGTGTTCAATTTGTTTTAAAGCTCGTTTAAAGCGTATCTATCATGCCAAAATGTTTATGAGTACAAATAATAATATCGATTTTTTTACGTTATAGTATCATACTTTTTTACGCAGGACATAAAAGATACTTTTAGCCATTAGTACTTGGATTTTTCATCGCTGTATTGTTAGTTATTTTTATTATTATTAAGTTATTTTCAGTGTGTTTAGTATATAAATAAATAATTGTTAAATAGTTATATTCTATAAATCGAAAGAAAGAGTTGAGCAAGGATGTCTTTTAGGACAACTTCTTTTTCACATTTATATTAATGATATCGAACTCTTTCTCGATAAAATTGGGTTCCTCTTGTTCACTGATGACCGAAAAATTGACCAACCCATTGTCTTTCCCTTCTACAAGAAACTCTTCATTAAGTGAGTGGTGTTCCCAAAATAATTTGCACTGGAATCATTTTCAAATGCTCCAGCAGTCCCGGCGTTTTCGTATTCTTCTCCAGACTACATTTTTGGGGCGTACTAAAAGCCACCTATCAAACTATTGATACGTTTAAATCAAATCGGCGGGATAAGGTATACAGGCGAATGGAAAGTACGCAAGAACGATGAATTAAAGCAATTATTTGGCGGCCGGATATAGTTGCCCAAATAAAGAAGGGACGATTGAGATGGTTGGGTCATGTCGAGAGGATGCCTCAAGGTAGGCTTCCAAGGAAACTCCTCTATGGGACGCCAGGAGGCTCAAGAACGCGAGGACGCCACCGGCTTAGGTGTCTGGACAATGTGGAGTAGGATCTGCCGCGGAAGGGTGTAAGGAGTTGTTGCCTTAAGGCTGAAGATCGAAAAGAACGTGGAAAACTTATTGAGGAGGTCCAGGTCGTGCTCTAAGGACTGGCGCACCGATTAGTAGTAGTAGTAGTAAAAAAGTGCTTCACTATCTGCTACTTTCAGTTTAAGCCTGTTTCATTGTCGAATTGTCTTAAATAAAAAACAACTTGTCCTTGGTAATTTATCGTGTAATTATCTTCATTTTCTCCCTCACTCCCTCTCTCTCTCTCTCTCTCTCTCTCTCTGTATCCGTTTCTCTCACTCTTTTTCTCTTCCTCTCCCTCTCTTTCTCTCTCTCACTCTTTTTCTCTTCCTCTCTCTCTCTTTCTCTCTCTCACTCATTGAGATCTATTGATCTCTCAGTATCTAGATAGATCTATTGATCTATCTATCTCTCCCCCTTCCTCCCTCTCGCCCACTCTCTCTCACTCACCCCCTCTCTCTCTATCTATCTCTTCCTCCCTCCACCGTCGCTCTCGCTCTTTCTCTCTCTCTCTCTCTCACTCTCTCTCTCTCTCTTTCTATCTCTCTCTCTTCTAACTTTTCTCATCGTTTTATTTTTTTAATACAAATACACCTTATTCTCTGAAGTTACCTCATTGACCCGTACAGAAATAAACAAATATATAACATAGTTGGGAGACCTTTATTAAAATTAGCATGTAACATGATAATTAACCGACTTCGATACAACACAGATAACGATGAAAAATAAAATAAACAGGAAAAAGAAAAAGGTCAATACGTACGTATAAAAGTATTGATTTTGGCAGGTACTAAAGTAGGCCGGGCTTCGTGGAATCTATAAACTGTTAAAGAGGGAACATTTATTTGTATGTATATGGATCTGCGCTTTTTCGTTGTTTTGTGTGTGTGAGTGTGTGTGTATGTGTGGGTGTTTTGTTATGTTATATATTGAAAAGAGTTTCAGGTTGAAATAAGCCAAATTCAACTAATTAATATTTACTTGTGTGTATGATATTTATTCTTAAGAAAGGCAAGATTTTATTAGGGAAGCTGGAAGTGAAATGGAGAGTATAAATTTACTCAGTAGGTGCTTGGTCGGATTTGGGAACAACGAGGGGGCGGTTTTAGCCAAGATTTCCCATGTTGCCCTCATCCCTTGTTTCCAGGGTCATTCCCACCGGTGACCCGAGTGGTTTCTGCACAGAAATTCGCATTCCTTTCCACACGCATATTCAATTCAGCTTTTATTAATGGCAACGCGTTTGTCTACTTGACACACACTTTGTGACGAAATGACCCCAAACTTCTGTTGCTTCTTAATTTTTGAATGCTCTTTTATTAGAATTTAACGTATTCCTATATTTTTCGTTGGCTATAAAGTGATTTATTGATAGGAGAAAGCTCGTGTCAAGTTGATTAGTTGTCATAATTTTAAAGTGACCAAAGAGTTTTTCAAAGTAACTAGCGTTAGAAAATATTTTCATAGAAAGTAAACATAAATATTTTTTAAGGTTGGCCAAGATGATATTTATACTACACGTTAAGAATCTAATTAAAGAAGTTCAGAAAGGGAGAGATATAAAGTGTAATGTTTGGAAAGTAACTATTTTCTTTGAGCTGAAAGACAGTTTGTACCTTATAAGCGGCATTCGTTTCCTTTTGCATGTTGACAAATTTGAAACGTTTTTCCTTTATGTTTGACCAGGAACATTTTTTTTTCATTTATTTATAATAATGTAATTTTCTGGTAGAAGTTGGAGGCTTGAGCTCTAGCTGTAGTATACAACATGCTAAAGAGGCATACTTATACTTTTTTAAGAGATTGATAGATAGATATTGGGTTGTCCGGAAAATAATGCAGGATTTTAAGTTTTCATTAAAAAAAATCTATATAAAATATTCTGTTTACGTTTACAGGATTACTCATNGAGGGAGAGAGAGAGAGGGGGGAGAGAGAGAGAGAGAGAGAGAGAGATTGAAATGGATATAGGAGAGATAGAAAGAGATTAAAGGGAGAGAGTGGGAGGTAGAGAGAGAGATAAGATGAAAGAGAGAATGATATGGATATGGGAGAGATAGAGAGAGAGTTAAAGGGAGAAAGTGGGAGGTAGAGAAGAAAGTGTGAAAGGAAGAGAGAGAGAATGAAAGAGAGAAAGAAAGAGAGAAAGAGAGAGAGAAAGATTGGAATAGTTATGGGAGAGAAAGAGAGAGAAAGAAATGGATATGGGAGAGATAGAGAGAGTTAATGGGAGAGAATGGGAGGTAGAGAAGAAAGTGTGAAAGGAAGAGAGAGTGAGAGAGAGAAAGAGAGAGAGAGCGTGAAATGGATATGGGAGAGATAGAAAGAGAGTTAAAGGAAGAGAGTGGGAGGTAGAGATAAATGTGTGAAAGGAAGAGAGAGAGAGAGAGAGAGAAAGAGAGAGATTGGAATGGATATGGGAGAGAAATGGAGAGAGTGAAATGGATAGGGGACAGATAGAGAGAGAGTTAAAGGGAGAGAGGGGGAGGTAGAGAAGAAAGTGTGAAATGGAAAGGGAGAAAGAGAGAGAGAGAGAGAAATAAAGGAAGAAAGTGGGAGGTAGAGAAGTAAGTGTGATAGGGAGAGGAGTTGTGGGAGGGAGGCAGAGAAAGAAGGAGTGAGAGGGAGAAAGGGAATAGAGAGAGAGAGTGAAAGATTGAGAGAGAGAAAGGGTGAAAGGTTGAGATAGAGGCGGAGGGCGAGAACGAGGCCGCTTCCGGAGATTCTGGTTTTCCTTATCTCATGGATTTGGTACCTACGTATAAAGAGGACGGTCTGTAGATCCTAATTCGAAAATCATACTCACCCGACTAAAAATAGGCCATGCGACGCTGACACATGAAAACTAACTTTTGGGCCAAAGTGTGGATACGTGTCCGGCATGGACACATGAAAACTAACTTTTGGGCCAAAGTGTGGATACGTGTCCGGCATGGACACATGAAAACTAACTTTTGGGCCAAAGTGTGGATACGTGTCCGGCATGGACACATGAAAACTAACTTTTGGGCCAAAGTGTGGATACGTGTCCGGCATGTAAAGAAAAGGTCGCTCGATGTGTTTCACTTAGCAGAAAAGTGTCATCCAGACAGCGTGAAGGAAAGTCACCCGATGACGGTACCTATTTTTGGAAGAAACATTTTAGGAAACAAACGACAGTAATTGGTAGATATCTCGTCTTGTGTTTCTTTTCTGTGAATATGTAAGTTATAAATTACACTCCCGTTGAGGATGTAACTTGTATTTATTAGCGTGAATGTGAAGTTTGACTGGGCCGGTGGCGTATTGGCGAGTACCACGACAAAAAATACAAGAAATCTAACACTTTCAATCCATCGTTAAGAGAAAAAAATGACGTTTTACAAATTTATAGAGATTCAGCAGAAAAATGATGAGTAATGGCACAAGGCGAGGCAAGAGGAACATGTCTAAATTGTGTAATGCTTTCGTTTAATGGCGTATTTTTTGCTATACTTTTCCCCCAACCCTTTTTTCAGTCTTGCTGCTTTTTATTCATTACTATGCTAAAATCACCCTTCAAGAGTCATCATGTCGTAGGCCCCCCGCCTAAAATAAATTATTTTCTCTTTTATTGCTTACCTTTGGTCACTAACGTCAACTGAAAAACGGCATTTGAATTTGGCATGTTGAATGATCTTATATTCGCATGTCCACTGACGGATATTTCTCCAGAACTATATAGATATACGAGGTAAAATATTCAATCTATTGAAGTGCTTTTGGATTAGGAGCGATTGAAGTTTTTATTTACGATGAGTAATGTCGGACGAAGCCAGTGTATACGAACAACGAATTAATTATTAACGACCGTGTAAGGCATAACAACAAGTTTTCCTTGAACACAATCGCGTACTTATTTTTAACTCGCGCTTTTGAATAAGAGTGTGAATCGTACTTGAGCTTCTTTCTACGAAACAAGTCAAGCTTGTTTTATAAATTGATTTTGAACATTATCATCATCATAATTTAAAGTAAAATTTTAACATCGTTACTTTCGTGTTTAAGCCTAGCTAGCTACAGTCCTTATAATAAAATACACTGACAGGCAAAAAATTCCACCCAATTGATTTTTTTTTCATTTTCTCGATAAAAGAAAATTCGGCCCTTAATTTGTCTAATTGTTTTTATCAATAAATATTGTGTATGTTATGTTTTAAATTGGGAATGTCAATTAGAAGTAAATACACTTAATCTTAATCCAAAACAAGGATAAAGGTCCTTTTTAAAAAGATACAGTAAGTTGTATTCAACAATCCGGATTTCGAGCCTAAAGCTCATCATCAGATTGAAGGTGCTCTACAAACTGATGATGAGTTGTAGGCTCGAAATCCGGATCGTTGAAAACAACTAACTGTGAGGAGGAACTATCTTTTTAAAAAGACTGAACAACACACTCACTCCACCATTTACCTTTTCTATAGAATAACGGATTTTTCAATTTAAAATGTTTATTCAGTCTCATTTGAATTCTGAAGCAATAAATTGTTTAGTTTTCATCTGTGTTTTCTTAATTTCAATTTTTAAACGTAAAAATGCCACTTAGTGCTGAGGATGTTGTGCGTGGTGTGGGACATAATGATGATGGACGTTCTTATGCGGTTATTGCCATCAGATTCCCTACGAAAAACAGCTGGATCCTACCATAGAAGGCCCGGTTTTGGATGCCCTTGGGTAACATAACCATAGGATGAGCGTTTTTTGACTTTGATTATTTTGCAAAACCGGCACCTTACTCCCATACAAGCGATTCATCAGCTCCAGGAAGTTCCAGGTGTCCAAATTTCAAAACGCACTGCTCGAAGAAGATTAAAACAGTACGGACTGATGGATTTTCGCCCCGTTAAAGGAACAGAATTGACCAGAATGCACAGAGATGCACGGCTCACATTTGCTCGAAAACACAGCCACTGGTCTTTGGACGATTGGTCTGCTGTAAGTGTTACAGATAAATGTAGATTTGTCCTACGATCTCTAGATGAGGATGAACGAGTGTGGAGAAGGCGAAATGAAAGGTACGAAGGGTGTTACTTTTCCCAGAACCGACCGTGTGGTCCGAAATTTCAATCGAGATTCGCACAGGTTTGGCTGTTGTTCGTGGAGGTCGTTGACTGCCAATGGCTATGTGGATGAAAATGAACATCATGCGTTTTCTATCCTCGAAGAAATCAGCGACAATCCTATTCTAATGCGCGATAATGCCC
This sequence comes from Cimex lectularius, assembly GCF_000648675.2. Lineage (NCBI taxonomy): Eukaryota > Metazoa > Arthropoda > Insecta > Hemiptera > Cimicidae > Cimex > Cimex lectularius. Next base: position 1,171,789 of record NW_019392670.1, on the reverse strand, counting down.
GTTCACATGTCGCTCCCATAGTACAAACGTACCTTCAACACCATAACATCAGGGTAGCCTGGCCGGCCCGTTCTCCAGACTTGAACCACATCGAACATTGATGGGATAACCACAAAAGATGAATAAGAGCACTTCCATCACTTCCTTATACACTCCACTATCTTGAAAGGACTCGTCGTGAAGAATGGGCTAACCTCCCATAAACAGACCTTTCCAGACTGATAGAAAGTATGCAGAGGCGTCTTCGAGGTGTAATTAAGACAAGAGGAAGAAATTCGCAATGTTATTTAAACATCTAAAACAAAATTAAAACAAATTTTATTTGTCCGTCTTTTTTTATTATTATTATTAATTTTCCTTAGCAATTAACTTTTTTTTAAACTTTGTAGAAAAGGCTCAATTATTAAACGTTAAAAAACGTGAAACTTTGATTACTATATAAAAATATACACAAACCCAGTTATATTACAAGGGGGTGGAATTTTTTGCCTGTCAGTGTATTTCACTGTCAAACCCCTATTGACGAAACAATTGACATATTAAAGAGCACCCTGCACAAAAGCTGTGACCAGGGAAAATACCCATTTAACTAACAAAAAACATAATAAAACCGGAACAAAACTTCAAAACTCACTTGGTTACCAACACTGAACGCATACAAGCGTGATGAGGAAAAAGGAAGCGAAACCTGGCGGAATCATATAAATTTGTAGGCAATGAATTCAAATTTTCCGCTCTTCGCTCACCTGATTCGCCTCTCCATGCCGTCTGGTGTCCGCCGTTCTGCTCCTTTCTTTATGTTTGCTGGACTTGTTAAAAATGGCCCGTGCCTATTAAATAACGCGCAAATAATACAAATTCAAAGAAATCCAATCGCTTTGCCGTTTAGCTTTCGCACTTAAACAACGGACTGGCTTCTTTGAACCGGTTTGAAAAATCAGCGACTTTTTCAATACGGCACCGAACAGCTTGAATGTTCCTCGCGATAAGAACGAGGTGGATATAATTGGACGGCGTGGTTAACAACCCGTAAAGGATCCTCTTTCACTTTTCAACCCTTAAAGCAAATATTAAAAACGGGGCGATTTTTTCAATCTGTCATTTGAACGCGATATTAAACCTTCATGGAACATATCAGCATACGAATCTCACATCAGTGGCCAGACCTTTGAACGAACATCACCGTCTATCAACATTTCCTCTATATGGAATATTTTACGGAAATTGTATTGGACCAAAGAAAAAACACATTTATAAGTGACTTAAGGGCTTTAAATCGGTTTTGTCTTTTTTCTACTTGAAACAACCTAGTAACCTTGAAAATCTCGTTCGTCGAGTGCCACCCTTCAATCAGGTGGGACTCATCAAGCCTTTCTATGCATCCTGGACAAGCGGTCTTTGGCCCAAACGTAAGAGTCCGAGTGTCAATCTCTGGTGACGTTATTCTAAGAGTCAGATCCTCCGAGGGTCCCTGTTTTCTTCATACGAAACAGAAAGACAACTACACATACTACACGTCTAGTCTAATTGAGGGCCACTTAATACTCCACCTTCGGCTTTCTCACACTTCTCATTGACGCTAATAAATACATTCAATAAATACTAAACGAGATATCAGTATTATTGCAATAAAACAACCGTATCCTTCAAAAATCGGAAAATAGGACACAAAACTTGTGGTGCCTGAACTACAACTGATGTACTCAATATTTCACCTTAGGCCCTCTCACACTTCACATTCACGCTAATAAATACATTCATTAAACACAAAATGAACACAAAACTTAGTGCCTGAACCAAAACTAATTCTAATTGAGGGTCTGGATTCCACACTCGGCCCTCTCACACCATACTTTCACGCTTATAAATACTTTCTCACGAAACAGTTAACACACATTCATCAAACTTAAAAAATTTTATTTATTCAAAAATGCAACTCTCTCTTCCGCTCTCTCTCTCTCTCTCTCTCTTTCTTTCTCTCTCTCTCTCTCTCTCTCTCTCTCTCTCTCTCTCTCTCTCCCTGTACCTCTCAATCAAGCTATCTTTTTGTCACTCTAACTGAATCATTCGCTGGCCCTTAAAAATACCAATGCCTCTTCCAAAAATTCGAGTTTCAGTAAAGTTTTTATCATCTATATTTTGAGCATTTTTTACCGGTGAACGTAAATCAATTAATATTGATTTATAAGATTAGGATTGTATAAACAATTTGTAACGACTCTCTGGAGTATGCCAAATTAGACGATTTATCGATGAGAATTTTTTGTCCAACCCGAAATTTTCAATGTTCCGTTCATTCACGATTTTATTACTTGACATATATTTCGCTTTCGCAATCCACTTTTTCATAAATAATATTTAATAATCGAATTGAATAATTGAACAACACATACAATCTCTGCTGGTTGAGTGTATGAGTGCAAGATAAGAATTATATCAAGGTTTCTTAAAATATAACAATTTTTCTATATATAAATTTATATATTTTAAGTAGATAAAACGGTAGACGAGCCGCAATGACGCCAACCCGGAAATACCGATGAATCCAGTGGATGTGAAAAATTACCTTAAAACCAATTCGTCAAGACGTATGTCGCCCCTCACGCACAACAAGTAATGCATAATGTTGGTATACCACTTCCTCTTCATATCCCTCTCAACCCATTTCATCCTTCTTAAGTAAAGTACTACGATCCCCAAGCAGAAAATCCCGTAGGCAAGATATAATGTCCTCCACCAAACTTCGAGTTTGCTTAACTACAATATAAATGCTATCATACAAAACAACTCACTTTACTGTCTTATGGTTCCATCGTTATTCTCATTCCTAAAGCTCACAAACCTCCCAACCACATATCCTACTAATTAGCCTTCAATATCCAAAATCCTTGAAAGACATGAATACACAAACTAGCTCAGTAGATCAAACAGGACATTTTCTTCCTTACTGTAAGGGCGACTACCTGGTTGCTAAATTAATAAACGAATCCTTTAACCTTAAAACTAAATATCTAGTTTATTGTTGGAGTCGAGGACAATGTGGCATACAACATAGCATTACAAGCCGTTGACTCACTTGCCAAAGAAGCAACAGTCCACTGGGAATCGCACGTTATCAAATTGACAAAAACCGATACTAAGAGATTCGTAAACACAACATGAAAATATAAACGGAGAGCATGGTATGTTAATAAAAATGGCGGATCCATTTACAAAGCTACATGCCCACAACCAAACCTTACCCCTTGGTTTTTAGGTATGAAAAGAAATAAGGGTTTCTTTTCAACGATATCCCGAATCAGATCGAATCGCTCCTGACTACTTGCATAGGACTGGACTGAGACTGTCTCCTAATTGCGAGACGTGTGAGCCATTGTTTGGTTTTGTCCGGAATACGAGAGGGAAAGGGAGATATTTTTCAATCGATTGACTCAGTTAGAGGAGGTCAGCAAGCCATTCAGTTTGGAGAGCATTTTGTCTGAGGCACGGGAGGAACCGTAAAAAATATTATATAGGTTTCTTCAGTACTGTGATAGGGAGGTCTAGACGTCGAAAAGTGTCGGGCTGCGCCCGGCCGAGGAAGGTGGGTCAGTCGGTGCTGTCTTTGGGGGGAGTGTCTCGGCGTTCTGGGAGTATTGTACCCTAGCAGTGGGGGGAATTGGACTTTTGCAGGAGCATTTAATGCTAAGTAAGGTTTTTATCGACATCACCCTGGTACGCCTGATAAGGGACTGAGTTTCCCATTATATCGCTAAACGATTTTTATGGTTTTACGCAGGGGATGGTCTCCACGACGGCAGTGCGGGTTGGGGGCTCGACGCAGCTAGATATACTATCTCTAGATACCTCAGAGTAATGCCAAAAGAAAACACAATCTAGATATTCATTAAATCACTCCTTCTCACCAATTCAGTCCTCATCATTCCACGATACAAAAAGATTTCAGAGTTGTCGACACTATCTCCTCTGCTCTAGAGAATGCCGAATAATGCTTGGATGCGTTCCTAGATGTAGCACACGTTTTTGAAACGGTTGCTTGCACATGCTTGCTTTATAGATTTAAACTCTTCCAAATCACTGCTTACTAACTTACCCTGAAATCCTTTCAAACAGCTTCAGAAAAATTTATTCAGCGTTCACATAGAAAAAACAGTCTTGCTTTCCACTGTTCAACATCAACAAAGAGATACCGATTTACATTCAAGTTTATGTACACACGAGCATCTCCTCGCCAAAGATAGGCTACGGAGTTGCCTTTGATGCGGCACACAAGAATCTGTAAAATACATTAACAGAGAGCGCGGAAGTAACGCCGCAAAGAATAAGGTATGCCCTACCTGCAGACTTTATTTGATAGGGCAATAGTGATTATAACATGAAGTTGATTGGATACCTGAAACATCTCGCATATGGAAAGACTCTTTCATGCTCGGTTGAAATAATATTCTTAATTTTAGTGAATGTTTTTATTAGCATAACAACTATAACTGAACGAATGTATGTAAATAACTACTTTAAAAATGGCAAAAAGGAGAGAAAATTCGAAAGGTAGGTTGAGATGGGGAGTTGGTGTCCGAGTGGGTCCAAGTCACAGTAGTTCAAGTGGTTAGAGCAGCGGCGTATTAAGCTGAAGGTCGTGGGTTCGAATCCCGCTCGTGACACTAACTTTTTCATTTCGACCAAGACCTTACATACAAAGAATAATTAATTGAACGTATGTAAATAAGTAACAAGTATTTAAGGGAGAGTAAGAGTGTGCATGGGTTTGTACTTAGGACTGATTGAGTTGGGGGCTGAAATGACCTAGCTCTTGATAGCCTGTGGAGCCAAACCTCGGCGGCTGGAACGGATAAGACCAAAGTCTGACGAAGGTGAGTTATTCTCGAGGCCAGCCGGTAATTTAGTGTAAATTACAAAAGCTGAATTGCCGGTGAGCTGCGGGTGATAAGCTGAACTTACGTACATGCTTGTGCAGGTTTGAGCTTATATAAGTCAGTAATCAGTATTTATTAGCGTGAACGTTATAGTGTGTTTGGGTGTATTTGTGATTGAATATTGAGTACTCACAAACACATATCAGCGGTATATCGAAAACCCTTGAGATCAACCAGACTTAGATTGGATAATCATTTACCGATCAATAATTTATATAAGCTCCAATCAGCACACGAGAATCACCCACTCCGGGTGTTGGCAGTCCGAGGTCCGATGTGTCTTATCCGACCAGCACCGAGTTTGGCCCTTCCAGCTCTCACTCAACCTTAGATAAAATATGCTTTCTTATTTACATACATAATTACAGATACGTACTACCCTAAAAACATAATGAAGAATCATGAACAATTATAATCCAGCACTACACAAAACAACATCCTCCACATTACACAACACATCATAAACCAATCATACAAGGACAAAACAATATAAATGTCCATTCCATTCGTCCACGCATTATCACACAAATTAAGTAAATTTCTTTCTTCAGAACACATTAAAATAGCTTTTAAAAACCATAAAACTATACATACGCTTTTTCTAAAGTCAAAAACCCAACCCACCGAAGATGACCCGAATAAAGGTCGAAACGTCGGCAAACAAATGAAAAAGGTGTTTTTCTAAACTACCTCATTCTTGAGCGCTCCTCACGACTTCAACAATTATTTACATACCATTCACTCAATTGAGGTGGTGGAGTACCTGATATTCCTCCTTCCCTTTCATACCTATAATACAACTAACCTAATTGAAGGTCGATGGGTACTCAATATTCTGCCATTGACCCTTTCAATCTACATTCACGTTAATAAATACATTCACTCTCAACACACGCCAGGGTCAAAAAACTGTCATTACTATACACAATAAAATAACCCTGTTTGCTTCAAGATTCAGAGCGCGGGACTCAGATACTCGCTACCGCGCTGAAGCACAATACTAATATCGGTGGCCTATGCGCTCTCTATATGGAGCCAAAGAGTTGCACTTATTTAAAACAATCGAAAACTCTAAATGTTAGAAAGCCCTTCAACAATCCGGTTAAATTATACCTATATGGATAATACCAATGCAAGTTACGATAAAATTACATCGTCTTGACTTTATATCAAACAAAGAGCGTCAGAGGATTATATTTTAATGACTTATTGTATTTATGTGTTACATAAAGGATCTACTATGTCTTCTGAGCTGAACAGACTCTTGAAACGGTTGTCGACACCTCAAGACAATTATGAAAATAAAACATTTTTTTTATTGTTAAGAACAAATTTATATATAGATGAGAAAAGTAGACAAAACAAGCACTTAAGAGTAAATTCGATTAGGCAGCGAGACAGGTCAGAACCCTAAGTCGACAAGTTGGTTATGTACTTAGCAATGCGATAGCTGTTTGCAATGAGAAACTTCAACAACTAAAAGCGAATTCTCACTTTGCTATAATAACCGTTAATAAACTCTTGACTGTAGAAACAACTTGATTAATTACTAATGGAGCATGCGGTTATATCTTTCCATAAAATTAACCATTTTTTTTCTCGTCAAATTAAACTTCTTAAATTTACAATTGGCCTTTTTTTCGCTTTCTTTAAAACAAGAAACACCTAAGGGATTGTATGAAATATGAAAGCGTAAATCAAAATTCCTTCATTAAAAAAAATCTTAGAAGAGCAAATCCTTTGTATTGGTTGCCATTAAAGTGTTAATTGTAATTAATTTTCATGTGTACTTTTATATAAGAACATAATTACTTTATATTTTAAAATAATTGTTAAATTAAAGAAAGAATTCAGTTTTAACTTCATTACTGTTTTCCCTTAAAAAAAACTTCATTTTTTGATATTCAATTTTATACAATTGTAATTTAAATTGTAATTACTTTTCATAATTATGGTCTTCTACAACTTTCCACGGTCAAATTAACCTTTTTGTATGGAATTGACCCTTTTTAAATTCAAATTCATTTTTTTTCCATTTTCAAATTAACCCATTTTAACATCAACCTAAATCATTTTAAATTAGCTCATTTTAATTTAAAATTCACTTTTTCTTTAAAACAATAAACCTAAGGGTTGGTATGAAATATATAAGCGTAAATTAACACTTCCATTTGAAAAAAAATCTTTGAAGACCAAATATTTTATTTTGATTTTTAATTTTACATAACTTTTAATGTTAATTGTAATTAATTTTCATATGTACTTTTATGTAAGATCACAATTATTTTTTATTTTAAAATAATTGTTATTAAAGAAATAATTCAGCTTCATCTTCATTATTGTTTTCCTTAAAAAAATAAACCTTCATTTTTTGATATTCAGTTTTATATAATTTTAATTTTAATTGTAATTACATTTCATAATTATGGTCTTCCACAACTCTTCACGGTCAAATTAACTGTTTTCTATCAAATTGCCCTTTGAAATTCACAGTAACCTTTTTTTAAATTTCAAATTTGCCATTTTTTAATTCGAAATTAACTCATTCTCTAACAGAAATAAACGTAAGAGGTGGTATAAAATGTAAGCATGCAAATTTAAATTCTTGTATATTTGACAAGAATTTAACAAAAATTGAAGTATTTTGATGTTTAATTTTAATATGGTTAATTTTTTAATAATGATTAGTTTTTAATATAAGCTCTTAATTATCTTATATTTAAAATAATTCTCAAATGTAAGAAACTGTCCTGCTTTAACTCCAGCTTCAGTGGTTTGCCTTAAAAAAAGGGACATTCATTTTTATAGTCAATTTTATACAATATTTAATTTCAATTTTAATTATTTTCATATGGTATTCTTAAGATTCGTAAGCTTCTTTCTTGCAAATGCCCTATTGCATTAACCCTGTTTGACATCAACTAACACTTTTTTAATTTGAATCATTTTTAATTTCCATTTAACCTTTTTAATTTTGACTCTTTTTAATTAGAAATTAACCCATCCTTGAACAAAAAACCTAAGCGTTGATATGAAATGTATGGTCGTCTACAGTTTTTTTCCGTCAATTTAGCGTTTTACTCGTCAAATTAATCCCTTTTGCGTCAAATTGGTCCTTTTTAATTTCAAATTAACCATTGTTAATCTTTAAAAGGCTAATTTAACTCGAATTAGCCATTTCTTAAAAACAACGTTAAAAACATTAGAAAATGTTATAAATAAATGGTAAGTGCGTAAAAAAACTCCTATATTTGAAAAAATAAAATAAAATAATTTGGTTCTTATAAGACCATTTCTTTTATTTTAATAAATAATAAATTTTACTTAATTTTTAATTTTAATTTTCACATTTTATACAATCCTGTCAAAAAAATTTAAATTAAAGTAAATAATTATTTTTACGAAAATTTCTCAGATTAAAAGTAGAATTTTTTATTTTAATATTGAATTTTACATAATTTTTCTATTTTAATTGTAATTAATTTAAATGTATGCTTCAAACAACCCAATTATTTTATATAAAAATGTTTAAAATATACAGAAAAATTTTGTTTTTCAAGTTTATTTTTCATATCATCTCCTATGTTTTTAATAAGAAATATATGAAATAAAAAAATTTGAGACCGAGAGGCCAGCCTGATGAATTCTCAGCCCGTTGACCCCGCGGTCGCGGGTTCGATTCCCATTGTCGATTATGGAATTTTTTACCCGTTCCTTTCCCCCAAAAATTCAATACACACTCTGGCTAATATGGTAAGCATAAAGTGATTTAAAAAAATTAAAATACTTTAAAAATTACTTAAGTTAAAGTTTGTACTAGTTAAATAGAAAAAGAGCCATTACAAAAATTACTCAAGCTAAACGTTAGACTAGGGCACGGAAAAATAGTAATAATTGGGGTACTTTATCAAGTCCTTTCTTGATGTCAAGTAAAATAAGTTTCCCTTCTTTTGAGCCGGAGTGTTGCCCAAAAAATAGATCAAATTTAAAGGTTGGTTAAATTTTGTCTATTGTCAGCAGTGTCACACACATACAATTCATACATATTTCTATTGTGCAATTGTAAAAGAGAAACTCAAGTAATTGTGCAATTGGGCTTTTGCTCCTATAATTAAGTATATAAATAAATACTTTTATTTTTTTTAGTAATATACATTTTACGTGGATTCCATGTAGAAGGTATTTTTTTAAATAAAAGGATTGAATTCGATCGTCTTTTTCGTATTTAGTCATGATCAACAAAGGCATCAATTGACATATAGAAACAACTATATTTCCTTGTTATATCAGCGATTGCGCGAGTACGTGACCACACGGACCAACGTTTTTTAAAATGCTAGAGCCGTCTCGCCTGTTTCCTTTATCTAATCGGCCCTATTGTCGTTAATAAAGGGAGTAAAATTCATTCAAATAGAATGGACCGAGAACACGTCTCTCAGGCTAATTACAGCGATGACAGGCGTCAGGGAAAAATAAGCGGGATGACGTTTGCAAAAGGTGTTTAATTAAAGAGAGAGAGAGAGAGAGAGAGAGAGAGAGAGAGAGAGAGAGAGAGAGAGAGAGAGATTGCGTTGAAACTGAGCCAGTCTCATTAAAACGAAATTTCATAACCCGGTCGTCTTAATATTCTAGGTTGCATGATTATTTGAACTTATGGCCAATTAAGTCCTGTTTCGTCAATCCGAAGGACTGAAGGAATATTTGCTCAACTTGACTATCAGGGTTCACAATATTCAAATAAATTCGGGTGGTTGGGATGCAATATGCAATTTGCTTCTCATAATTTATAACGATAGGTTTACTAATTTATTATTTATACAACAATTTAGAAAGAGAATTTATATAAGAAAAAATTACGTCAATGGAGAAATTTCCTGCGTTTAACAGACTCATATCAATACATTTGCACAATTACAAAATGTCAAACAATAAAATTTTTATTTGAACTAGCTTATAAATAAATGAACATATACAATACACATACAATGCCAACCTACCACTCTACCATTCTGGTTTTCCCCAAAACTCCTCAACCTACATAAAACATTACAATAATTACTTTTTTTTTCAATTTTTTAAAGTTAAAATACGTTGACGATTTTTTTTTATTTAAACTAACTGAACTTTCCGAAGATCATAGATTAATTTGAAGTTACTAATGGTTTATTTGAAATAAAAAAGGATTCATTTCAATTTAAAAAAGGTTAATTTGAAGTTTAAAAGGATCAATTTAAAATAAATAAAAAGTTACTTTGAGGTCAAAACATTTATTTTTAAAGTAAAAAAGGTTAATTTAAAATTAAAAAACGTGAATAAATTATGAAATAGTTAATTTGACATAAAAGGTTAAAGTTATTATTTTATTATTTATTTATTAAGTTTTTATTTTATTATTATTAAAGTTATTAAAGGTTAATTGAAGTTTGGAAGGATCAATTTGATGTTATAAAGGGTTATTATGAAGTTAAAAAGTGTTAATTTGCAGATGAAAACCCTTAATTTGAAATTAACAAAGCATTATTTTTAAGTTAAAAAATTAATTTGAATTTAAAAAGCGGTAATTTGCCTGACCTCATGTTGTTTTCATGTTTATGAAACTTCAGGTTATAAGTAATGTTACACCAAGAACTGTCAATAGAGTAATTGTTTGAAAATGCAAATTATTACCAAAATAGGATGACATTTTTTAATCAAATTAATAAAATTACCTAGCGAAGCACTGGCTGAAAATAAGTATATTATTTAGGACCAAAAATTCTCTGCTGTAGTGTGAAAGAAATCTGGTGTTTATTATTTTTATTAGCGATTTATTAGCGCGAATAGTGGGCTTAACTCCAGTAACCGTGAGCAATATCTATACCCTATCTATATACTCAGGAGGTAGTGCGAATGCTAATTAGACTACCATGATTATGTTTGTTTCTGTATATACGTATGTGTTTGTTATTTGCATTACTTTGTCCACAATTGACGAGCCCCTGATGTACAGAAAGGCTAAGAATAGAAAAAGGAAAATAGGGAGTTGTTTTTCGTTATACATAAAACATCAGTAAAATAAATAAAAAAACATTAGAACGCCAAAAAGATAAGAGCAGAAAAGCAAAGAAAGCTTTCTATGACCAATGTTGTTTGCCGGCCCTAAAACTAATGCACAAAATATTATATGAAGACCACTCAATAAACCTAATAGAGACTGTTGGAAATAGTGTTGAATATTTATTTAGCTACGACACGCAGGATCATTAATAAAGATAAAAAATAATAAGGGCCTTAAATGAGCACCCTGTGCTACTTCATATTTTGTTTGTTAATTTAGACAAAACATTTTTAACTTTTACTTGTCATAACGGTCCGCTTCTGTAGAATTGGGAGGTAGCATGGCCCTATCTGCTTCGGTTTGGGAGCGAGGCGCTCAAGGTAACTCGGTGTGACTTTCGACGGGAGGCCGGGATGGCGGCTAATTGTAGTGGGTATCATGGGACAAGTGCGGGTCTCATCGGGCCTGCTGGGATTCCTTTCGAGCTTCGGGTGAGGAGCGGAAAAAGAGGTGTTGGTGACCCTTTTTTTGAAACGCAGCTGTGCCAGAGATAGTTCTACGGTTGTATGGCCTGCGGTTCGGCAGGAGGTGCGCGCCTGGGGGGATTGGACCGTTTATTACACGAGACCTAGCTCCTGGGCGAGATATGCCCTCCTGAGGTCCTGTACGAGGCCACTAGACGTAGGAGCCAAAAAGTTATTGGTGGCGCGGGGAGTTGAGCCGAACCGGGTGGAGGCAGAGATGCTGGTTGAAACGCCCCCCTGGTTGTTCCCCTCCGTCATCGTGCGGTGGGATATGGCAAAATTGGACAGGAACGAGACACCACACTATGTAATATTGTAATGTGTGCCGTCTACACGGAGGGATAAGTTTAAAAATTGACGCTCTCTCCCGCCACGAGAGTGAGCATAGCGGAATTAAGCACCATGCCCCTCGAGCATGATCGAAATGGAAACTATAATACTTTTTTGTTATGTACCGATTCGCTCAATGAGTTCCAGAAGCTCAGGAGAAGAGCCTCCGTCTACTCCCTAGTAAGTGGTATGGAAGAACGGTTTCAAGTCCATGCAGTTGGAAGGAGGGTCATGTTGGCATGGGTTCGTGGTCACTTTGACCAGGAGCCGGGAGGCGGTCAGGAGGGCACCCGTTGCTTCCCAATCTGCACGCCAAGGGGATTTGAAGGTATTAGTTTCAAGTACGGTAGAGGAAGAATGGAAGGGCCGCTGGGTTCGTAGAAATAGAAATTGCCCTGCCAAGTTGTGGCAGGTTGGGGAGGACATAGGTCAATGTCCACGGAGAGCGATTCGTGGATTAAGAGGGCCATACAGGGAGGACTGCGCGTAAATCGTGAAGGAGTGACGCACGGGCACCATCTAGCCGAAAAGCGACCGACCGCGTAGGTGCCTGTTGTGCAAGTGATGGAGTGACAGTCGGGAGCCTTTTCGGTTGTGGAAGTTTTGACGTGTAAAGCCAATGTTTTGACCTATCATCAGACCTGTGCGTGGTCTTAGGACATGGCGGCGAGTTCAGGTCTCTGTTCCGGTACCTCAGGGCTGTAGGGATTTTTTTATGGTGTTTGTGTGCGTTTGTGTTGTGCCTGTGTTGACTGTATGTTGGTTAGTTTAGGGATGGTTAGCCGGTTAATCCCACTTTAATCCGAAACCGCTGTCGGGGCGTTCCCGAAAGTTTCGACGCTAGGGGAGCCTCTACACTCAGAGATAGAGTCGTCTTCTCTATCTAGGGAGTACGCGAGGAGGGGGACGGGCTGATGTATTTTGGCCCGTTAGCCCCTCGCGTGCGGCGTACGACCCGACGCACAATGCGGGCCCGACCACTCGGAATGGACAAGCGGAGAGCGTGGCTACTGACCCTTAGGGGCCGGGACACCAATACACCAATGCTGCGGCGGTAACACTTTTCCGTCGTATGCAGAAGTGCGTCAGCTCTCATCTTGAGAATCAAAACGTCCGATAAGGCCGAATAGGTTAGGTGCGGACGTTAAAGATCCTCTTGTCTTGTTGACGATGAGTAATCGGGAACGGAATGTATGTTGGTTAGTTTAGGGATGGTTAGCATTGCATCACCTTGCGAGCCACGAATATAACGTGAGAAATGACAAGGGTGACAAAGGAAAATTTTAAAACAGTTAAATTATTTGTTCAAAAGTTACTTTTCTATTATTAGGACAGACCGATTTGATCCCGGAATTTATTATATTTTATATGTTACTGATAATACGATAATGGTGAAAGCAATGCGAGTGAAGGACGTTTTCAACGTAATGCCACTTCGTTAAGCTATATCTATCTAGCACATAAAGACTAAGATTGCTATCTGAAGTGTTGGCCGGAATTCTGAGTGATTTGTCCTACTACAAAAATACATTGTTGACATAAAAAATTCCTGTATTATTTATGCCGAAGAAAAATATTTTTTGGGCCAAATATATTTGAAAAGTAATAAAAGAACATGAAAGCTGCACTAGAATCTTAGAAATAACCTAGCCTTTAATTTAAAAAAGGTAGAATTAAAAATATAGGGCGATCTTAAATTTAGAGGGTGTACAGTTTCATACCAAGTGGCCCGCACAATAGTCGGTATCCCTCCGATTGATATAAAGATGGTACAAATGTTCAAAAATTATAAAAATGTCAAAGGTATTGAGAAAGAAATTGTGCTGGAAGTGGAATCAGCGAGCGCCAATGGCTGCATCCTGGTTTAGTTCTGGAGTAAAACGACCTAATAATCAGGAGAGCTCGGATTATAAGTTGCAAATTTACACTGACGGCAGCAAGAAAAATGGGAAAGTCATTTACTTAAATGGACAAATAATACAGGAGGGAAAATTCAGACTGGCGGACCACTACTCCAATAATCAGGCGGTGTTACTCGCCTTCCTGAAGGAAATGAAGTGTTTGGCACAGTTTGCTTCTTTTTCAGGGCGTGAAGCGGAAAGTCCAACAATTGTGAGGACAGATTAGCAGGTAGCGCTGGACTCTATTGTGGACCAAAGAAACCACATGCCCCTTGTCGAGCTCATTCGGCGTGAAATCATCCGGACACAGAGTCTTGGAATAGAATGCAAAGAAAAAGCGAAGATGGCAACGAGGGAGTCGACAACCTGGCCATATAAGCGTCCATATGGTGGAACCCTTCAGAATGACACCGAGAACTACTTGGAAGCCCGAGGACGTTTTGAAGAGATGGGAGCAATGTTGATCTGCGTTTGCTGTGGTACAGCACACAAAGGCGTTCTTTCCCACCATCTCCGCCAGGTGGAGCAGCGTCGACATTACATATAAAATAACCCAAGCTCTCTCGGGTCATGGAAGGAATAGTGCGTACCTTCATCGTTTTAACATTATAAAAGGTTCAAATGCCCGTGTGATGGTGCAACATGCTAAACTTCGGACAATATATTGTTAGCCTGCAAAATGTTTGGAAAAGAGAGAACATCTTTTCTTAGGCAATCATGCTTGAAAAGCGTCCCCTGGCCCCCAGAGAAAAGCTACATAGTGCGGGATAGCGAATGGGCAAAAACCTCTGTGTTTTGTTAAATGCGATAGATTTTCATAAACTGTTATGATTAATTGTTGAAACAACATTTCTTTTTCATATTTATCACTAATCCCAAACTTGTGTTTACGATAAGTGTGAATTTATGGTATTATTTTGTTACATTGTAATAATTTGTACATCAAGAACATGTAATATGTGACGTGATGCATGCTGTAAATAAATTATTATTAAACGCACACTAACACACCCAAAAAAAAAAAAAAAACCACTCACTCGACTCACTAAGTCCCACACTCTCTTTGTCTATATCTCTTGCTCACTCACTCTCTTTCTCACGCACTCCATCTCTTTTATTTCCTCTCACACACTCTCTCTCACTATTTCTCTCTCATTCTCTTTCACACACACAGACACACTTTCTCACTCAATCACTCACACACTTTCTCCCTCACTCCCTCCCTCTCACTCTCTCTCTCACTCCCTCTTTCTCTCTCTCTCTTTCTCTCTATCTTTCTTTCTTTCGCCCACACTCACACACAGACACACGCACACTGTTTCTCACTCGCCCACTCACTTTTATCCTTTCTCTCTCTCTCTCTCTCTCACACACACACAGACACACACACAGTTTCTCACTCACTCACACACTTTCTCCCTCACTCCCTCTCTCACTCACTCACTCTCTCTCTCTATCTATCTATCTATCTCTCTCTCTCCTCTCTCCTCTCTCTCTCTCTTTCTTTCTTTCTTCCTCACACACTCACTCTCTCTCTCTCTCTATCTACCTATCTATCTATCTATCTATCTCTCCTCTCTCTCTCTATCTCTTTTTTTTGGNTCTCTCTCTCTCTCTCTCTCTCTCTCTCTCTCTCTCTCTCTTTCTCTCTTTTTTCTTTCTTTCTCCCACACTCACACACAGGCACACACACGCACACACTGTTTCTCACTCGCCCATTCACTTTTATCCTTTCTCTCTCACATACACACACACACTCTCAATCACACTCACTCACTAAGAAATCATTCTCTCTCTCTCTCTCTCTCTCTCTCTCTCTCTCTCTCTCTCTCTCTGTCTCTCTCTCCTATTTAGTGAGTAATGTTTTACTTGTAGATTTATATTGGTAATTTATAATTCATGGTTTGTGCTACATTGCATTGAAAAATATTTTTGTCCACTTGTTTTATGAGCAATTTGATTTTTAATTGCTCGATTATTATATAAATGAGAATATTTATATCAACAAGCAATTTTATGTAAATATATTCGTAGTTCAAAGTAAATCGAATAGATGGAACATACTGACAAAAAAATAAGGTTATTCGAAGTAATTAATGTTTAATAATTTAGACTAAAATTAGTAACCATTGTATTTTACATTAGATGTAAGAAACATTTCTCACTCTTTCTTGAACTCACTCTTTATCTTTTCCTCACTCACACACTCTCTTTCTCTGTATCTTCCTTTCTCACTCAGCCTATGGCGTGTTTTCAGTGTTCAAAAGTTTATCAAATTTTAAGTTAGAAATGAAAATATGTACCAAAAAAAATAATGAGAAACCTACATTGGCAATTATTGGATTTATTTTACGTAATTTCTTCTGAAGATGGTTTTGTCAAAAAAGAGGGCCGTAGCGACGACACGTCTCGTCGATAAATATTTGCATTTAACGCCAGATAGCTGAAGCTTTTTGACCTTTATATTAAACTTGGACTGAATCTCGCGATATCGGAGCAATTACATAAGGTGCTCGGCAGTAAAGAACAAATTAATTAAACATCTACTCAAACTTTATCAATATCTATTTGAAAATGATTCTTTAAGAGAATTACAGTTAAATGTTTGAAACATTTTATTTTGGGTGAAGCTAATAGAGTTCGGTCTTCTAGACGTTTTCTGCCAGAACTCGACTAGCAAACTTTCTCGTTTGTTCACATCTCTTAGTATGAGCAAGTTTCCTGCTAGATCTCTGGCTTATTATAAATCGCAATTAAAACTAATTTACTGGACTGAAACATCTTTCAAGTTTATTCCTGTTGCATGATGTTAACGAGGTGTCATATTGCAAAGATGCCAGACATCTCATCGCAGACGTGAATCGCCCGAAATAAACGACTTTCTAATTGGCAATCCCATTTCTTGTCGAATTGACAAAATTAAATTAACAAACAAAATAATTGAACTATTTGTTCCGTGACAGAGTTAATAAAAAGATCACATGTTTTTGATAACGTATTTTCAGCGGAACTGGCGATAAAAGGTGAAATGAACAATCTGCCTTATAAAACTGCTTTGCCGAAATGGAAGTTCCAGAAATGAAAGGTGTCCATGACGACCATTCTCTCATTCTCTCATTCTCTCATTCTCTCTCTCTCTCTCTCTCTCTCTCTCTCTCTCTCTCTCTCACTCACTCTCCCTCGCTCCCTCCATCCCTACCTCCGTCACTCTCTCCTCTCTCTGGTATCAGAAAATAAAAACAACAGAAGGACATATGTCTCAGAAGCAGTTAATAGATCATGGAATACCACAAGGGTCTACATTGTCAGCGCTAATTTTTTCATTTATGTCAATAATAAAAACGTTGCATTTCTTAATTGTAGGTTGAGTATGTAGCAGACGATCTAAAGGTGTACATTGAATCTAAAATACAAAATGGTAATATCGACATCAAAATAACAAACAATATCAAAAATAAATTCACTAGTTTCGTGGTCCGCTTGACCAATTAAAATATTACAATTAATTAAGGTCTTTAGTTGAGATAAAAAAGTCGAGGTCACGATAGCTCAAGTGGTAGAGCAGCGGCGTATCTAGCCGAAGATCGTGGGTTCGAATCTCGCTCGTGTCACTGGCTTTTTTATCGCAACTAAAAACCTTAATTAATTGAAATATATCAAAAATAAATATTCATTCAGAAAGGTTAAGCGATTAGAATGAAAAACACACTACTTTTAAATCCTAGGAAATGAAAAGCTATATTGTTCGGTCGTTATAAGTTATTGGAGAAAATTCTGTTTGGAAATATTGATAAAGTTAAAATTAAAAACAAATTCTTTTTTAGTTAAAGGGGCAAAAGTGTTTTCAAATTTACCGACTGAAATTCAAAAATGCGAAAATATAGAGTTATTTAAAAAATTTATAAAAAATTAATCTACATTATAAAACGACAGATTAAAACGTTTAAAGTTGTAAATTAAATTCAGTAAATATAAAATTAAAAGTACAAAAAGTCTCTTCATATGAATGTAAACATACATAGTTTAACTTTTAAAAGATCTTACCTTAATTATCTACAAAATTTGTATGTAAATCAAAAAATTGTTTACTTGTAAAATGATACCTCGTATAGCAATTGTTTTTGTTAGAAGTGTTTGATATCTGGTCTTGCTCAACTACACTTGTAAATTTTTTTGTTGTTGTAAATAATTCTCTAAATAAGAAGAAATTAACTTTTTATTTTTTTTTAAGTTAATCTTATATACATGGTTTTTATGTATTAATGATGCATGAAAAAGAAATTGTTTTGTTAGTCCAGGAGACTAAATGTTGAGTTATGTAAGTATAAAGAAAACGGAAATCAATATCCTCTTCTCTTCTCTTCTAGTCTCTTTTCTCTTTTCTCTCTTCCCTTCTCTTTCTTTCTCACTCGTTCTCTTCTCTTTTTCTCTCACACTCATTCTCTCTTCTTCTCTTTACTCTCTCCCCTCTCTCTCTCTTTCTCTTCTCTCTCCCCTATCTCATTATCTCTCTTTTTCTTCTGTCTTTCTCTCTCTTTACTAGTCCCATCACTTCTCTCTCTCTCTCTCTCTCTCTCTCTCTCCNTTTTTATTGTTTGTTGTTTTTGTCCTTAAGGGAACCTGTTCCCAGGAAAAAATAAATTTTTCCTTTCTTTCTCTCTATCGGGCGAGGCGAGGACATCACGATGCTCAGGAGTTTTGTCCTGTTACAGTGTTATTTCAGATGATGTAAACGGTTTTTTTTAAACTTATCCAGAGTACAAAATCAATAGCACTGCAGTGTGGAGGAAGCACGCCGGGGAAGAGATGTAATCGGGATATTCCCGTTTTACCTAATATTCAGGCTATTCGCCCTGAGATGCAAGATCTGATAGAAAACATGATTTGAGTCAGCTAGTCAGCTGAGATAAATGCAAATGTTTCTGGTGTTTTTCTGCCGTCTTAGTCACTTCCGCTGTTTATGCAAGCGTATTGAGAGTATAATTTAAAAACAACATTGAACATGCCGAACCCGAGAATCAGGCACTGTGATTGTAAAAAACCATAAATCAATATTGCTGAAAGAGGGTTCGAGAAGACGTTAATCGAGTTTAATAACAATATTTGACACCTAAAAAATGAAATAATGCAAAATTTACATACGATTTTTATTTGAAATCGTGCTTCGAATGCACTTACTTAAAAATAAGTATGCACATCATTAAAAAGAAGGAATTTAAAAATATCTCAACCTTTAGCGAATTTTCAAGTGATTCGATAGTCCACGTCCTTACTGATTTGTAATCAGTACTGTAATATTTTAGGACCGGAAATCAATCAGTTTTTAATTAAAAATTATTTTTGGTTGGACTCTTGAAAATCCATTCATTTTCTTCTTCATTCATTGCTGGATGCTAGAATTAAATCCCGAGTCAGGGATCGATTGAATTTAAATCGAATCCGATTTAAACAGTAAAGAGAACGCTGAAGTCGGATGATGATAACGTTTCAGAAAACGACGCCTATGATTAACCACCGTGCATTAGCAGAACCAACTTCACCAGCTTGTAAATTGAGCAGACAACGTTTATTTTTCATTGTAACAATTTTATTTAAAAAAAAAGCCCAAATATGTCTTTAACTATATTCACCTGATGAGCTGATGAGGGCGTGGATAGGAACTTGGACGGACCCAACGCCAATAAAACTACACACCTCAAAAGAATTAAGGGATCGCCGAATGAACTGATCACGTTGTGGTAATGATGGGCGTGTGAAAGTTTGGCGAAGAGGAAATGACGTTTCGTCCCTTACTGCTTCCTCCCATCATCACCATTCGGGGGTTATTATCACAGGGAGACAACAATCCATCCAACTGAAATCGTGATTCTTCTTCGACATCTCAGCGCTATATTTAAGAAATTTTAGACGTTCATTTTCGACCCGAAGCTGTCGATGCGGGTGTTCATCTTTATGCAGGATGGAGCACGACCACATACAGCTATAGTGGTGAGAGAGTACCTAACAGCACAATATTCACGTTTTGGACTGACCAGCATGTAACCCCGACCTCAACCCAATATGGGACTAGCTAGGGCCATTCGAGGTCGTCCAAATCAGCCAATAACTTTGGAGGAGCTTGAAGAAGCGCTAATGGACGAGTGGGAAGGACTGAAGCAAGAAAACATTCGCAGGTTTGTTCGGAGCATGCCTGGTCGTCTACAAGCTGTCATCAAGAGCCGAGGAAGTAAAACTGGGTACTAAAAGCTGTGAAGTTGCAAAAACTCTCGTTTCGGACATTTCTGTTTCCAAATTTTTCGTTGTTTTACATTCCTATTTTGGTACTTTCCGTGGTTTTTTCATTCTCACATTCACTCGCACTTTGGAAGATTGTTTCCACGCAAGAAATGTGTTTCTTAGAATATATAAAAGAAAAATATTATGAATCATGTCAAATATAAAACATTTTGTAAACCATGATCAGTTCATGAAGTGATGCCTTAATTCTTTTGAGGTGAGTATTTAAGAAAATGTCTCGATATTACACTTCACCCTAGTAAAATTGGTTAGAAGTTTTTCTTAGCTCCCTCCTTTTTTTATGTGTTTTTTCTTCGTTTTAAATAACATGTGAGTATTTACACGAGGATAGGTATATGAATTATCTTTCAATTAATTATGGTTTTTAGTTAAGATAAAAAAGTCAGTGTCACGAGCGAGATTCGAACCCACGATCTCTACCACTTGAGGTATCTTGACCTCGATCAACTCGAACACTAACTTCCCATCTCGACCCCACACTTTGAATTTTGAAAAATGGCAAAAAGGAGGGAAAATTCAAAAGGTGGGGTTGAGATGGGAAGTTAGTGTCCGAGTGGATCGAGGGCACGATAGTTCAAGTGGTACAGCAGCGGCGTATCTAGCCGAAGATCGTGGGTTCGAAACCCTTTCGTGACACTGACTTTTTCATCTCAACTAAAAAGCTTAATTAATTGAAAAATGGACCATGAAACTAGTGAATATATGAATTATTATTAAAACGATTGGTTTTAAGCACCCTTTAAAACCGTTAAATACGAATTTTTAAAGGAAACAAAAAATAATTAAAGACGATATTTTAGGTAAGAAAAGTACGGAGGAAACCTACAAAAAAGATTTCAAATGTTTTATTTTCGTTTATGTCTGGTGTTCCACATAAAAATACATAAGGATTTTATCCAAATTTGACGGTACGACAAACGAATATTCAACTCACAGGCTATATCAAAAATTTTTGGATTTTATGTCATTATAAGTGAGACCGCATCTCACGATATCTGAATAAATAAGTGAGAAAAATAAAGACGAAATCCACAAAAATTCCTCATATGTTTTATTTTTACCCCCGGTTCTGATTTATTTACGCAGGTGATGTTCGTGCCATGTAATTTATAAGATCTGTGAGATTTATAAGACGGGTAATTTATAAGATCATAAAGCCCGGTAGAAGTATCCGGTAGATCGGTGGAGTCGTTGCAAACTTTCACGATTGACGTGATTTTTGAAAAAAAAAAAAACATTATCGGCCGCTGGAAGGCGAAGCTCTTACGAAAAATACCTATATAATATAATTCATATATATAAATAAAGGGTAAGGGCGTGTTCGGTTAGGTCGTGGAAAGTTACGGTTATGGTTAGAGTAACTGAAACCATCCTTAACCTTAACTTTACCTAACCTCGCCTGATAGATCCCATGGAGTTAAGGTTAAGGATAGTTTCGGTTAGGTTAAGGAAGGTTTCAGTTAGACTTAGGGTTAGAGGTAAGTTGGGGTGTGTCAGGTTAAATTACATATCCAAGGTTCAATTCTTTTCCGTGACGTTCAATCTAAGAAGATGCCCAGTTATAAATTTAGTTTTCAGTCATCATGAAAATCTGAACAAGGTGCGCAAACTAGTGCTCAAGCACGAATTCTAATATCAGGTGGCAATATAACACCGTCCTTTTACAGTGTCAAGGAAAGGTACTTTTCAATTATGTGCAACAAATCGAGGTACCTTGTGGAAAAAGCAAAATTTGGAGTTTTTCTACACATAGAAACAATTTTTTTTCTTTTTTAAGAAATCCTTGAAATCGTTATAATTTTTATTTTTTGTTATTGGACATTTTAAAAGAAAATTAAGATATAGCTAAATAAAAAATTAAATTGAGTAAAACAATTTTACCAAAAAAGTTGCTCTGGAAACAATGAAGAAAATATTCAGTACAGAGTACATATTTACTCCTGTTGCGTTGGTCACCGCTTGCATTAGCCGTGGCATGGATTTTATGAAGTTTTGAAGTGCTGTGGGATATTTCTCAATTCCTGCAAATTTTCTGGCGCGACTGGAGCGACTTTTTACCCTCTTTGACAACTCGTACCAACGGTGTTCGATAGTTTAAGTCGGGACTACGTTCTGGTAACTCCAAGCATTGAATTGAAACCCGTTCCAAGTAGACATCAGCGATACTAGCTGGGCCTTGCATTGTCAAGCATTAAAATAAACCAGTCGCCAATTAGTGGCATAAAAGGGCCAACCTCTGAACACTGAATATGTTATCAATGTATCGCACAGCTTTTAGCAAACCCTCGACTTTATATAGAAATCCCTGCCCAAACCATAGCACCACCACCTCCATAGCTTCTCCGAAGTGAAAATGTTGTGGGTATATATCGCTCCCCTGTTCTTTTGCAAACCCTCCCTCGGTCGTCAATAGACCTAAAACAAAACCTGGCCTCATCCAAAAACAAGATTTTGGTCCAATCTTGCTCAGTCCAATTGATGTGATTTCTTGTGAAACCTAACCGAACGTTCTGTGCCTTGTCAGAAGTTCTGGACCAGTGGCAAACCTTTCTTCACGTAAAGCAGTTCTGCAAGTCTTCACCTTACAGTGCTGTAAACTGACATTAACATTTCTAGCTTGATGAAGTCGTTCCTTGATCTCAACAGCATTAGGACTTAGGAGTACATTCGAAACAATAAAACGATCATCTCTCTGAGATGTGACACGATGGTGGTCTAGGCCTTTTTGTGTAACCTGTAAGCATCCTGGCCACATACGCTTGAGTTTTTCCAACTTTCAGCAATGCTACATTTCTAGCCGAATCTGTATCACTTAGAACCTTCGCTCAAAAAAATTTGAAATTTAAAAAGTTCCACTTAGCGTAAAGAAACATAAATATAATGATATTGTGAACTTCTTATGTGCAGGAAATTCTTGAAAGCCGATGTAATTTAACGAATCGAAATGTATAGACGCTTGTTTTCAGCTACCAAAGTTTTAATAAATAAAGCTTTCTAAGCTTAAATAACACATTTTCACTGAACTTTATATCGAAAGTGGTATTTATAAATACACCAATAAAAACATGATTCCTTAGGCTTGAGAAATACGTGAACAACTAACTATAATTTGTCTTAGATGCCGAAATTTATCCGTTTCCAAATGGTTTAACTTATTTGTGTATACAAACTGATCACGACCATTTCTTTTGATTTTCGTCTGAAAAGAGCTTATCCTACAGATCTTGCCCGAGCGATTGAATGAAACTCGCAAATGAGCGTAACTAATCTGAACTATTATCTGGGTTAACGCAGATAATTTGGATTAATTGATATCGACGTGGTAGATATGACCGTGGCCAGTCTCAAACGAAGAAAGGTTAGAGACAATTTCTTCTTGTATCAGTTAAAGTGTCTGGTAAAAAAAAATCAAATATCAATTTAATTATCACAAGCAATGATAACCTTTCATATTCAAAAATTATAATAATCAAAAATAATATTAAAAAAATACTTTTTTTTATAATTACATTTTCTTAGTCTTCTTAATTATTTCATCATGTCGTTTATTACCAGCTGGTAGGAAAAATCCATTTAACAGTTTGTTTCCATACATAAATATAAATAAATAATAAACTATATTTTTTCTCGAAAAACACTCATTCCAACGTCGAGCTTTTAAGGAATAACAAAATATATCCAGCATGCCAACATGGCCAAATTCTGCCCTAACACAAACGAGGGGTGGCTACGGACATCGCCTATTTTACTGGTTGTTTATTTATTTATTTTATTTTAATTTTTGTGATAATATAGGAAAAATAAATACCCACCTAACCTGACCCATCCCAAAGACTAACTCGCTTCTAACCTAGCCCTACTCGTAACCTTCCTTAACCGAACCGAACACGTCCTTACCGAACTCCAGCCCTACCTAATCTGACCCATCTCAAAGACTAACTTGTTTCTAATCCATACTGGAACCAAAAACTTCCTTAACCGTAATTAAATATAATTCTCGTAAGATTATTTAAAATTAATCCCGCCGGGTCTAGTATAAGTCAGCCATGACAAGATACACGGAAATGCTTAGGGCGGTACCAGGGGTAGTATTGTCTCGGGATAAAGGGAAAGAAACTCAGGTTGGAGGTTACACAGTTTACCCAAATATCATCACATTCAACCAATTTTTATTCAAATACCGTATTGAAAATCAACCTACACAATCATATTAAAATTCGCGTGGGGCTGGAGACGCTGTAGGTCCAGGTGTCCTCCAGGGTCCCGGCCACCAGACCGGCCTGTGTGGGGTGGTGAACACGGCCCAATCATCGCACAGCCGCTTACTGTCTTCCACATCGTTGTAGTAGAGGGCGCTGGCGCAGGAAGGTACATTTCATTGACGTCTGATGATGCTGGACAAATCCACTTCTCCCCTTTTTGGCACGACCGAACGTCCGCGTCCGCTAGGAGGGCGTAGAACTCCCTATCTGTGCTGACCAGCAAGTCGTCGGCCTCCAATCGGGCTACAATCCGCAGCGCCGTCCCTGGAACGCCTATTGGGATGGATCGAACCCACTAGAGGTAGATCTCTCGGCCTCCGTCCAGTAAGGGCGGGTCGAAGATGATCTTGAGGGTGTGTCCGTTTGGCACTAGGCCCTGTACCTCCTTTACTGCCCCCTTATTTCCGTCGGCAAAGTCTGGACCCGCTCAATCCCGGGTCGACACACGCCAAAATCGGGCAGAAGTCCTATCGATTTGATATATATCCGTTCGATATCCTTTGTGAGTCAGGGTCATCTCCCCAAGAATTCTGCACCAAAAAGCGAATGCTCGCGCGTCTCCCCTCTCTCCCGTCTTTGGGAGTGCAGCTGCAGCAGATATTGTTCCGGTTTGGACGCCTCCTTAAATCGTTCCAACAGAACTCGTTTATAGAAGTACTCCGGCCCCGTCAGTTCCCGCCGGCCGCTGAAGCTCCCTTCAGTCGGATCCGACCGACTACAAGTCTGTCCTTTTCTTCCCAATTTCCGCTCTTTGCGACGTCATCCACACATCGGAGGAATTTTTCTACAGACGTCTGACGGACTTCCCGACCACGTGGGAACCATACTCTGTAATACCATATTCTTCTTGGGCGAGCGGTCTCCTCCTTCTATCGGAACTGGTCGTTGGCGCCTTTCACAACCTCGAGAGTGGCCAGTGTTTCCTCTAGTTTTCGTCGAAGAGCCGCCACCTCGTCCACTGTCGCGGCCATGTTGAACGTCGGTGCGTATCTCTTGTTGCAAGATACCCCACACCAATGTAAGCCGGCCACAACTAGAAACAGGGAAATGTTTAGGGGAGGTACAAGTGGTGCGTACTGTCTCGGGAGAAAGGGAAAGAAACACAGGTTGGAGGATACACAGTTTACCCAACTATAATCATATTCAACTAATTTTTATTCAAATGCCATATTGAAAAACAACCCAAAACAATCATCTTAAAATTCAATAAAAATTAACCCAAATACAGTGTCCCAAATACAACCAAATTGAACCAAACTAAAATATTATAAATTCAATCAAAATTAGCCACATACAACCAAATTTAACCCAACTATCATATTATAAATTCAATCAAAATAATCCCAATCAATTTTTATTCAAATACTATATTGAAAATCAACCCACACAATTATATTAAAATTAAGTCAAAATTAACCCAAATACAATGTTCCAAATACAACCAAATTTAACCCAACATAGGTAATCTAGTTCTCCAGGCTTAGTGAAACTTGAGGCACCCACCTGCACACAAGGTCAACATCGTACGCTCGTTCGTCTTTCTTCCGTTCCCGATGACGATCCCAACATGACTGTCTTCAAAGAATTAATTTTGTTTAAATACAAATCTCAGTCGTCGGGAACGGGGGCCCCTTGCCTTTGCGTGGGAATGACTCTGTCAGCAGAAAGACGACCCGGCCGTTGCCCGGACCCCGAGCGTACTGAATTTGTTTAAATTTATTTACAACTTTCGTTTGCCCAATCCCCGTTCCCTACACTAGCTAAAAAATTCGTATTTTTTATTGGGATGAAACTTACTATTTAAGGGCTTGAAACGGTCCTCGAAAAAAACCGGAATTGGTTTAAAAAAAAATTAAAATTTAAAAAATAACGTAGCCCCCTGTAAGTCAGGTTACCACCTATAACTAAAAAATATAAATATGAATTTGACGAAAATATAAATATGATTTTGGGTCGCGAACGTATGTAATTCAGTGCATCGCTAATCCAGAGGCGACTGTGTTATATGTTTAATTACATTTTGTAATTAATTTTCATATGATCTTTCAAGAGCCAATTATTGTATATTAAAACGTTTGGTTTAGGTTTATTAATTTTATTAATAATTTATATTATTTATTATTTTATTCATTATTTGAAATTAAACAAGCTTAATTTGAAATTGAAATGTGTTAATCTGAAATTAAGAAAGGGGTTAATTTGAAAAGGAAAATAGTTAATCTGAAGTTAAAAAAGGTGGTTAATTCAAAATTAAAAAAGGATAAGGGTTAATTCCATGGAAAGAAACTAACTGCTCCAGACCTTTTGTCTTAAAGAACAGATTTTTAGATTTAGAGGTTTTCAACCCTTTTTGTATATAGGTATTTTGAAATTGAAAAGAGCTAATTTTAAGTTAAAAAGAGGTTAATTTGAAATTGAAAAGACTTAATCGGAAGTTAAAAAAGAGTTTAATTTAAAAATAAAAAAGGTTAAGGGTTAATTCCATGGAAAGAATCTAAGTACTCCAGACCTTTTGTCTTAAAGAACAGATTCTTTAGACTTAGGGCTTTTTTTTAATCCTTTTTGTATATAGTTAATTTGAAATTGAAAAAGTTAATCTGAAGTTAAAAAAGGTTAATTCGAAATTAATAAAGGTTAAGGGCTAATTCCATGGAATGAGACTAACTACTCTAGACCTTTTGTCGTAAAGAACAAATTCTTTAGACTTAGGTTTTTTTTAATCCTTTCTGTATATAGTTAATTTGATATTGAAAAAGTTAATTTGAAGTTAAAAAGGGGTTAATTTGAAGTTAAAATGAAAACTTATTTTTTTCATAAAATTTGAAATTATAAAGTGTGAATTTGGTGGGAAAAGGGTTAATTTTAGTCAAGACATCAGAAATTTACAAACTATCAGAAAATAAAGAGGATTCATATTACCCGATCGGAGAGAGGCTAGTAAAAGTTCATTGTTTTTCAAAATTGTATTTTCTTCGAGCCCTGATTTTCGCAAATATTTGTATCAGAAAACCATTATTATTAAATTTGTTTAAAAAAAACTTCAAAACCTGTGAGCTTGGATTTTTATTTTTGTCTAGAAAAGAAAAAATGAAAAAACGTGTTATCAGATGTGACGACAATTCGAAACAACACACTGAGTACCGTCGATAAATTTTTCCCAGTACCACTCTAGAAAAAAAGATCGATGAACCCAAATTATATTTGGGCGTTGGTCGCTTTTCCGCCCAATGGGGGTGGGTTGCTCCTCATTCAAGCAGTCCTGGCCCACATACGGTTCAATATCGATTACCACAATATACATTATAATTGACATTATTTTTCCTTGTGAGAGAATAGGAACATTGAAAACTTTACAAAAATAATTGTTAACTAGTTTTCTTAGCGCTTCATTTATTTTATTTCAGTTTCTTTTTATATAATTTATTATATATAATTTAATTTTGAATTTCAATGTATACAGGAGATTCAGGGTCATAACAATAGGTGTAATTACACCTAAAATGTTTCTATGTACACCTGTCTGATTCTCAATAATAATAGTGGTATTTATGGTTTTATCAAATTAATCCTAAACAAAACAATAGGGTTCAATAGCATTAAATAATGAGTAAAAAAATTATTTTTTTAAACGAAAAGTAAGTAAAAGCATTTAAATTCAACGAATAATATATATCGTAAATTACCATAAAAAATAGTGTATCAACAAACCAAATTGTTTATTTAAAACAATTATCTAATTAATATTAATAACTAATTGATATGTAATGAAAATAATCAAATGTGTTAAATAAGTGCTCACTTTAAATTTTCTAACGTACGAAATGGATATTTGGTTTTATTTAATTGATAAATACCTCTGAAAATTTAAAAGTTTCTTGGTTCCTACTTGATGTTTCAAAGAAAGAGTTAAATTAAAATTAAAAAGGGTTAATGAGAAATAAAAACGGAAGAATTAATAAAATTATACCTTTTTCAATTTAAATTAATCCCGTTTTAAGGTCAAATGACCCTTTTTAACTTCAGGTTGACACTTTCTTTAAAGAGAGAAAACATTTTTTTTTAAATGTATGGAATATAAGCATGTAAAGTAAAATTTCTCTCTACTTGCGAATGTTTTTTTAATATATAAAATAATTGGGTTCTTAAAAAGTCATATGAAAATTAATTGCAATTAAAATTAATAATAATATAAATTTAAAAATAAATATTTATTTAGAAATCGTGAGATGCGGTCTGGTGTGATGTAGGTTTCAGAAAAACATTTTCTTTATCGTGCCAACGTTTCGATCTTTATTGAGATCATCTTCAGAGCTCAAAGTGTTTGTTTTCTGTGTAATTGTGCCATTCTTGCGTGTCGTGTCGAGAGTGCCAGTGAGATTTTGCTATTTTGTGTTTATATATGTTGGATTTTGAAGGGGTGGGGAAGGATGTCGGTATAGAAAAAAAATAAAAATAAAAGCAACTGGTTTTTCTTTTAATTTGGGAGTTTTTCAAATGCAGGAACTTCACTTTACATGCTTATATTTCATACCAAGTTCTAAGTTTTTTTAAGCCTTCAGAGAATGAGTTAATTTGATATCAAAATAACGTAATTTGAAGTTGAAAGGTTAATTTGAAATAAAAAGAGATAAGGCTTAATTCCATGGAATGAAACTTACTACTCCAGACCTTTTGTCATAAAGAACACATTCTTTAGATTTAGAGGTTTTCAACCCTTTTTGTATATAGTTAATTTGAAATTGAAAAGAATTAATTTGAAGTTAAAAAAGAGGTTAATTTGAAATTAAAAAGAGTGAATTTGAGTTGAATTTGACATATTTATTTATTTATTTAATATAATTGATTCTGTTTGAGAGTAACATCGAATTTTTATGAGTTTAAACATTTATTTTGGGCAGTTGATGTGTTAAAGGAAGGTTTAAATTTCAATTAAAAAGTCCTATTGAGAAATTAAGAACGGAACAGTTATTAACCAAATTAGCCTTTATTAAGTTTAAATATTTTATATCTTCCAATTAACCATTTTTAATTTCGTATAATAACCCCTGTTAATTTCAAAGTAGTCCTTCTTAACTTCAAATTAATCCTTTTTAATATGAAATTAACTCTTTCTTTAAAACAAAAAACCTAGGAGATGGCATGAAATGTAAGGGTGTAAAGTAAAATTCTTTTAATTGAAAAAAAAAAAGTTTATTATCCACCCTTTTTTCTTAAGAAAGGGTTAACATGAAGTTAAAAAGGGTTATTTTAAAATTAAAAATGGTTAATTTTAAGTTAAAAACTATTAATTTGAACTTTAAAAGGGTTAATTTTAAATTAAAAATGGGTAATTTGATTAACAAAGAGACTACATTAAATAGGTTGTCAGTTGAATAATGCAAAGTAGAAGATAACAATGCGTTATTTATAAACTGTCAGAAAATAAAGATGATTCATCTTATCAGAGGCTAGTAAAAATGCCATTCTCAATAGAAAAATGCTTTATTTATAACAGAAATAATTCAAATGTTTCGGAGATTTTAAAATGGCCAGATATAGAAAAAATTCCCTTGTTTGCACAAATTTTTGTGTTTAGATAAAATTGTGCAAATTTCGCACAAAAACCTTATTGAATACGTTCCCCAACTGTTTACTCAAGTTTGCGAACCCGGCTTCAATTTTGGGTGAAATGAGGAAAGAATGTTAAACACAACGCGGAGTTTCAAATTAACCCTTTTTAATTTTAAATTAATCCTTTTTAACATCAAATTAACCGTTTTTTATAACATGAAAAACCTAGAAAATCAAATGAAATGTAAGCATTCAAAGTGAAATTCCTGCATTTGAAAAACAATTCAAATTTTAAGAAAAATAATTTGTTTTCATATTTAATTTTACATAATTTATAATAATAATAATCGTAATTAATTTTTATATGGACTTCTAAGTGCCCCATTATTATATATTACAAAGAATTCTCAAATATACTGGAATTTTCCTTTAAGTTTATTTTCCGCGCATTTTTCTCAACAGAATAGCTCATTTGAAAATAAAAGTGATTAATTTGAAATTAAAAAGAGTTAATTGGGTGAGAAAAGGTTATTTCGAATTTTAAAAAACTGAATTTGGGTTGAAAAAAGATTAATTCTTGGAAAAAAGGGTTAATTTTAAATTAATAAGAGTTAATTTGGTTTTTAAAAAGGTTAATTTGAGATTAAAAATTGTTAGTTGCGTGAAAAAGGGTTAATTTGGTTCGTAAAAGGGTTAATATGAAATTAATAAAGGTTAATTGTGTGAAAAAATGGTTAATTTTAAATTAATAAGAGTTAATTTGGTTTTTAAAAGGGTTAATTTGAAATTAAAAAGAGTTAGTTGCGTGAAAAAAGGGTTAATTTGGTTCATAAAAGGGTTAATATGAAATTAATAACGGTTAATTTGGTTCGTAAAAGGGTTAATTTTAAGTTTATTTAATAAGATTCGGTTGATGTTAAAATGATTAAATTGAAGTTAAAAAAAAGAGCTAGTTTGAAAGAAAGAAATCTATAAAAGGGGAAAATGTGGAGAAAACACTATATAGAAAAAATTTTGAAAAAAACAATAGCGTTTGTGTAGTTTATAAATTAGTCTTTACATACCAGTAAATTTGAGATGATTATTTAAAGTAAATTAATCATGTGTTAATTATATGGTCAGAGCATAGCTAATTGGGAAAGGATACATGGATGGTGTAGAGTAAAGTCAGAATATCTGTGGTGTAGATGAGGAAAAGGATCGGTCTAAGTACGCTGACCTGTGGTACACCCGCTCCCCGAGGACAATAGTCCGAGTAGGCCGATCCTTGGCATACTCTGAAAAAAATACGAATCATCGCATTGCACGAAATGTTTAAGGTAAGGTGAATACTGGCTTTGTTGTTTACATTTAGGAAAATTCTTCCCTTATTGAAAACATTTTCCAGCAGCTTCACTTAGTCCTCTCGCTATGGCATCAGTATTGAACGAAGACTTAATAAATGTCATATATGTACCAGTTTGGTTGTGATTTTACACATAATCAACTTTGAACAAGTTAAAACCAGTAGTTCAAAGTACAGTACCTTGAAGAACACCAGCTGGGATTGGTTTTTCAACACTTTTAAAAATAAATTTCCCTTACAAACTAGTTTGCCTAAATAATGCGTCAAATATTTGAGAAAATTAAATGCATTGTAAGTTAACAAACTTGTCGCGTTATCAGTTATTTTTCAACTTCAGGGATATGGTGCAGTTCGTGAAAATGGATAGAACTTGTTCGACTTATATTCCGCTCTTGGAAGAACATGCATGAACATTGAATGTTTCAACCTCCCTTAAATAAACATTTCCGTTGAGATTTTTTGTGTAAGTTTTAATTTGTGTGTGTCTGTGACTATATCATTTTTATGCGAGTTATCATGATAATTCAATTTGCCTTGACGGTCGTACTTTGGTTTTGTCTTTTGAACCTGGTTTGATTGATAATCAAATTTTTTTTCTTGACCGGTTGCGATTCCTGACATGGGGCAATTTTTAGAAAATCGGACCGGAAAATGTCTAAACATTGAATTTTTTATTTATGCGAGATTCTTGATTTGACTTTTTGACGTTTTACGCAGTGAAGTTAGAGGCGTCAACTCGGCTGCCAAATATGTCACATTCCAGATTTACCGAATTTACTAAAATTTAACACGACTCTTAAACGTTTTCAGAATGTTATTTTTAAAAACCATGACCCGTTCTTAAATAAATGTCGAAAACTTGTTTATTTCCGTCCGGCCACCACAAAGTTTATCAATTTGATTTGTACATAGGCACGTTTTAACTTTATAATGATTATTACACCATTTGATGTAATATTGCTTGAATTATGATAGCAGGCCTAATTTTGAAATATTATTAATATGTAGTCAACACTATTAACCTAAACTTCATGATTTTAAGGAAGGGGGTTAGCCGAATGATGAGGGCGTCCGATTCGTAAAGCCACGCTAGCAGTCCTGGGTTCGAATTCTGGCCTATGGATAGCACGTGGGTTTTTAAGCGACAATGGTATGAAAAATTATTGTAAAGTGGTTTGACCCCTCCTCGACACCCAACTTTGGACGTTAAATTCTCCTAATTAATTCCGAATTAGGAATTACTTTACTTGCAGGCTTAGATTCCTACTCCTGGGAGAGGAAAAGCCCTAAAGGTCCACATGGGATACCTTAAACAAGCTTTGGGATCTTATAAAAAGGTTACAAAGAAGCTGTAAATAATAATTTGCACAATAGACCAAAATTGGCCACGGTTTGTAATGTCGTAAAAAGGCAGAACTATTAAATTTAGGAGTGGTGGGACTAGTCTGCTGAATGGACACTGCGGACTGCGGAGGTATATAATATATATAGCCTGGGAGCAGACATTGCCATGAAGAAGAAACACTGGATGCGAAGGAACGTGAAATAAGGACATCAATCAGCCCTGAGCCTTTTGTGGCCTTTTCTAGTATACCGAATTGCCAAAAACGTAGATCCATCGGACTATGGTACTCAGTGGGATTGTAGTCCAGAACAGAGGCATGAAAAAATTCCATTAATGTACTATCGCAGAAATGGACGGCAGAAGGACTAAATCAAGGACCGGATTGATAGTAGGACTGCTGACTGGATACTGAGTACTGCGGAGGCATATGCGCTCGGAACAACAGAAACAAGCCAGTACAGATATTGCCAGGAAGGAGAAGAACAAGGGAAACTGTCTGTTGGTGCTAAGGGCCATGCAGGCTTGAGCACAGTGATAGTGAATAATATGGAGAAAATATTGTCAATTGATTTTACCCCTCCGGTTCACTTTACTTAAGTAATACCGATAATGATTAACAGAAAAATGAATTAAAATAAATTCATACGTCAATAGCGTATTGGTTTTTATTCCCGGGGGACTGTAAATATCTCTTATCGTCAGTTAACAATCGTAACGCATGAAATTTCTTTTTTTAACATCCCCCCTATGAATTAGCTTATTGATTAGTGATAAAAAAACATTCTGCTTTAAAAAATGTTTTTTTATCTTTCATTATAAACCTGGGGAATTCGACCCTTGTAGGGGGTAAACCGAGAAAAAGTGGAAACAAAAAGTTGGAGGATTTGGTGGAGTCTTGCACTTCGGGTGCACCCGCTACAAGCAACTTTAATAACTGTTATAAGAGTGGAAAATTAAGCCATTGGCGTTTCAGGCCTTCTTCAG
This sequence comes from Cimex lectularius, assembly GCF_000648675.2. NCBI lineage: Eukaryota > Metazoa > Arthropoda > Insecta > Hemiptera > Cimicidae > Cimex > Cimex lectularius. Next base: position 1,138,280 of record NW_019392670.1, on the reverse strand, counting down.
GATTTCTTAGAGGACTATCGAGTACAGTGGTGAAACGTATTGACTACGAGGTTGGGACTGGTCTAGAGTTATCTACTCCTTGCGGTTTCGAAGATAAAATCGGATTTGGAGGTCTGTGTGGTTAGTAAGCAGGGATAGGAAGTAGGGAGCTTGGGCAATGGTTTCAAGGATTTTGGACTGAAGTGATTGGATTCTTTGGTGTTTAGAACACTTGGTTGAACCATTCAGCTCCTGATTCGCTGTGAAAATAGGTGAGAGGACGGTTTGTTTTGTAGTGAGGGTTTCTCTCTATGAGCAGTAGTCTTTTGATTAGGTTATATCGCCTGCTCAGTCCGATTCCAAGTAAGTCATTTGCCGACTTACAAAAGTCCCAAATAGCAGACGACATTATCGGGAGAGGAACGAAGTTGGATCAGTTGGAAAAGAGGTGATACGGTGAAGGGGTGAAGTTTATTTGCTTGGGTTTAGTACTGGGTTTGGGTTTTCTGAAAAGCAGATCTGCATATATGATAAATGGAGTATCAGATGCTGCCTGTGGAAAACCCACTTCGGCATAGTGAAAGAGGGAGAGGGATTTTCATTTGAGGTAATGAAAGCATGCCCTTCAATTTCTAGATGACCGGTGCCACACTCGATGGAGAGCTTGTTTAAGGTTGAAGAAGCACCCGAGCAACATTCCTTCCGCTAAAGGGAGGATGCGATGTTGTCTACCTTTGGCACTGTTGATGGTAGAGTGATGTCGGACGCAGTATATGATGTGCCTAGTGTTGGTTATAACTTTTAACTTCTATTATAACTTTTATTATAGTGCATAGCCCTAACACTCCCCTGAGCTTTACCCTGCTTGCCAGGTTTAGTGAGGGTTGTTTAACGATAAGTTAACCATGCCTTGCACCTCTGGACTTCGGACGCTTCTGATTTCATTAATGCTTAGGGGAGGTCTCCCATCCCAAAATTGCATCTATTTTATTTAATCTTAATCTTAAATACTTAAAAAAAAACTTTGTAATGAGAAATTATTTATTCTTGTATATTTCTAGGCGAAACTGGAAAAAATCATATCCAGGTGACGTACTTCTCCACTCTTCCGCACTTTACAATACAAAAATTACCCGTTTTTTATAATTAACCTATAACTATAAACCTATAAAGCCCCTACTATCATCATTTTTGGATTCTTGCTACCTACTTTTATTTAAGAAAAAAACATTTATGTCTGTCATAAATGTTTGATTGAAACCAATGAAACGATAGTGGTAGGTATCCAAATCTCTCGGAAATAACGTCCATAGTTGGCCATCGTATATCAACTAGTTATTTGCCAATCGGTTGTCTGTTTCTCCGGGCAATTTATCGTGGGTTATTTGCATAATTGAATAATAGGACGAGATGAGCCTCTTTTTCATTTATCTCGGTATTCACGGCCGCGACGCGACGCTCAACCACCGTATGACCGTAACGTTTATTCATAAGTGGGAAGCAAATTGGTTGAGCTTTAACTGAGATGGAGGTCACAGCGAATAGAGATTGTCGCTTCTCGCAAATTACAGAATCCGTCAACAATATATTACTAACCATTGGGACTCAACCTTACTAAATAAAAAGAAGGAAGTCAGGCCGGGACGTCCTAACCTTTAAAGATACAATAGGAAGTGGCAGCATGGGTCGGATCAGCAGAGAAGCATCGACGGTTCAAGGAAAATCTGGGCCGTAAAAGATCCGGACTCGCTTAAGGTTAAGCATTACGAAGTTCGTACATGGACACTTACTTTTGGGCCAAAGAGAAAGATAATTCGATGAGTACCAGGGGGTACTATTAGGGAGTCATCCCTTGGCTCCACATAGGGTGCATGTTATATAAAGTGGGGAGTTTATGGGCCTACAAACAGCTGAGGTCATCGCCGGCCCTCTGCCTGTTTTCCTTTTTTTTTCTCTTTTTTCGCGCATATTTTGTTTTAAACTGCAGCCATTTGAGCGTCTCGATCTGGTTACTGACTCTCTGATTTCAAATATATACTACGTTGATATCCTAGAATGCTAGTCTCTTGTTTGTACCTCAGGTTGTCAAATACAGAATAGAAACAAAACATACAATACATATATATACATCACCACAAACATAGATGTCTGGTCACATTCACTCCCCCAGAGTATTCGATATTCCTCGGGGCGGGGTTATAAGCAACCCCTTCCTTTCACGCTAATAAATTACTTTTACTCTCCAGACGGCATACACTCACCCCCAGAGTACTTGATATTCCTCGGGGTGGGGTTATAAGCAACCCCAGGGGACATGTAAGATAGCGATGCGATATGAGAAGTATGTTGTTATACTACACTTGATAGATATTTCGTTTTTTGTGTATTGAGATCCAATGTATTTATTAGCGTGAATTTGTAGCCGTTGGTCGATTATTGATTATCCCATCGATGCTCAATTATGTATTTGTAGTATGAGTGGTGTCTTGAGCATGTAGCGAGAGCTAGTTTTTGTACATAGTATTTGAAAGATATTTCGCTTTGTGGGTATTGTGAGTGATTGCGTAGTTTGAGAAGGTTGAGATCAGTCAATTACATTAGTTATATAATAGGTGTAAAATTTGCTCGAGGTACCTNAGAGAGAGAGAGAGAGAGAGAGAGAGAAAGAGAGCAGAATACCACCCGGTATTGAAAATTGTGCTTCAGCATGGTAGCGAGATATGTATATAGTACTTAATACATATCTACTTTAGTGTTCCTTTTTTGTGTGTATTGAGATAGATGATATTTATTATCGTTTGAGAACGCCGATGATACAATTTTGAGTACCACATCGACCATCAATTAGATTAGTTAGCGTATTAGATCCACGATGTCTACACATAATTGAAGGGTGTTATACCTTGGCTCCATATAGAGAGCGTGTAGGATAACCATACGATATGAGAATTGTGCATATCCACGACGAGGACTGTTGCAATGTATCTAGTACTAGAAAGATATCTCGTTTTATGTGTATTGAAATTGAATGTATTTATTAGTGTGAATATCGTGTAGGAATGCAACCAGATATGAAGATTGTGCTAGAACATGGCGAAGGGTGCTTTAAATGTATATAGCAGATATCATTTTGTGTTCCTATTTGTGCGTATTGAGAATGACGGTATTTATTATCATGAATGTCTAGTATGAAAGGGTCGATAATCGAATATCGAGTACTCCACCACCCACGCTCCGCATGTCCTACTTAATTAAATGGTGTCTTACTTGGCTATATATAGAGAGCGTGTAGGATAAACACGCGATATGAAAATCGTGTACATTGAGAATGAGTGTATTAATTAGCGTGATTGTATAGTGTAAGAGGACCGATGGTCTAATCTCCCAGTCTACGCGTAATTAGATTAGTTATATAACATCTACAAAGGTTGCTCGATGTGTGATACTTAATGGAATTTCATTGCTTGTCTACATGGAAGTCTGCATCTAGTACTGATAGTTTTGTGTATCTACCTTGTGTTCAGATTGAATGTATTTAATAGCGTGAATGTGTAGTGTGAGAGAGTAGATGGCGGAATGTTGAGTACTCCCATCGACCCTCAAATAGGTTAGTCATAATAGATGAAAAGCATGATGGAGGAATATATACTCCACCACCCTGAGTGAATGGTATGCAAATGAAAAATAATATATTCAAGGATGAGTGAGAACGTAAATGTATTTGGATCTAGGAACTGCATGGTTCGGGTACTGAATTGATCAAGCTGTTGACAGCACCTGGAGCCCAACTCGACAAGTTGGATAAAACGAAGGTCCTCGATCTGTCAACACCCGAGGTGGGTGAGTCTGGAGGCCTACCGGTAACTTATTGCAAATTGTTCCCGAGTACTCAACGTCAACAAGACAAGAGGATCTCCTGGCCTATTCGGCCTTATCGGACGTTTTGATTCTCAAGATGAGAGCTGACGCACTTCTGCATACGACGGAATGGTGTTACAGCCGCAGCATTGGTGTAGAGGTTTCCCAGCCCCTAAGGGCCAGTACAACCACGCTCTCCGCTTGTCCACTCCGAATGGTCGGGCCCGCATTGTGCATCGGGTCGTATGCCGCACGCGAGGGGCTAACAGGCCGAAATACATCGGCCCGTCCCTCCCCCCGCGTACTCCCTAGATAGAGAAGGCCACTCTATCTCTCTGAGTATAGAGGCTTCCCCAGCGTAGAAACTTCCCGGAACGCCCCGGCAGCGGTTTAGTTTAAAGTGGAATTGCTAACCACCCCCTAGATGAGAACCGCCTACGGTAAAGTCTCTTATCGAGCTCAGCCTACACCTCCTCACGCGCATTCGAGGGACGCCATAGGCTCAGCCCTAGTTACCCCGTGGTACAGATGTCCATACACCCTCCCCCGTCTTTGCAGACAGGATCTAGTGCACTGGCCCTCGTGTGACTCTGTAAGACCTCCCATGCCGACCCTTAGGCCGACACGAGTACAGCTTGTGCTTTAGAGAGGTTGCCACGCCCTCTGGGCTGCACCTTTATTTTGTGCCCGGATACCCCCCTTGTCACCAAGGGTTAGGAGGGGTCACAGGATAGAATGAGGGAGCTCGGATTGAGAAAAAGGGCCGTGGATGAGAACACGAGGTGAGCCGTTTCGGGGTCTCGAGTCTCGAACCACACTATACCACCCGTTGTCGCCGTAGTTCCACATAAAATGGGCCACGACTCCCAGGGTGGGTGAGACGAGATGGCCGTTCAAGAGCCGAACTAGTCGGCTCTATCCCAGCCAGTCGTCTCGGGGGAATGAATCCGAGTCCGCGGAAAATAAATCCCGCAGGTCGGATTGGGATCCTCAATCGCAAGCACTCACTCTTCACAATCAGTGCGCTCGTGGTGGGCGACCGGTTCCTCAGGCTTTCGCAGTCTCCGTTCAGGCCCCCTTCTACTCCCCGAAGGCCGAATGTCGCTCACACCTGAGCTCGAGAGACTCTTCCTCAGCGATTTGAACCATTGAATCGCACATGGAGGCAAGGGGGAGGTGTTCAAATCTCCCCCAGCGTCAGAAACGGAAACAGCCGAACAGTCGAGCCAGCTACGCCTTTCGCTGCCTCTCGTGAGACCCAGAGCAGTCAGATAGCCGAACCGAGCTCGGGGGCACCCGTCGATACTACCCGCCGTCATAGGCTCCCTTTCTTCGCATTAGCCCTTCATGGGTTCGGAACCCCAACAGAGACCTCGCAGGCTCCCGTAGGTGCCTGTTACTACTCAAGGGTTATTCCTACACCCACTCGGAAGGTTGTAGAGTCTCTCCCACACGAGTTCGGTGACAATGACGACTATGAGGTTAGTTAATCAGTTCTATTCACCTCGTTGGTTGCCCTTTGGTGAGCGACGGGGACCCCAAAAATTCACAAGGTCACCCTTACAGGTGCCCGCTACTTTCCCAGAGCCAACCGCCGCCCCCAGAGCCAAGAGACAATACTCGACCACCATGCCCCGGCCACTTTGGATAATTAAATAGGAGATCGGTATATTCCCTCTCCTTTACTTACTGCCCTCGGTGTGCGACCACAACCCTCAGGCCTTCGAAGGAATGCCGTTACGGCAAGCCTCTACTAACCCAAGGGCCACAGAACACCCATCCGAGAGCCAGATACTCCCATGCGCAGGCCTCGGGCCCGCGCTGAAAGCATTGTTTTTGCGGTTTCCATTTGGTTTCATTCTCCTCCGCGGCCAGGCCAGCAGCAAAGATTTCAGACATGAATGGATGGACCAAAATCCCTTAATATTGGTGTTAATACCAACATTGCAATATTGCAAATTACAAAAGCTAGAATTTCGGGCGAACTGTTAAGTGTATATAAATCCAAATCACAAATATTGCAATAGTTCATTTATTAATGCTCCCGCCCTTCTGTAAAAGCACAATTGCACATTTTCTCAACTCCTTTTTCTCGTAAATATATTATTAATTGATGATCTTTTATCATAATGTAAATTCAAACGGTTTACCATCTGACATTCTGCAGCAGAGGCAGTGCGGACAGATAATAGCAAAAATTTATAATCTGTTGAACCCTTGTAAAAGTTGAATAACACAAAGATGAAAATCTACCCATTAAAAAACCGAGGAGGCGATCTAGAGAATTATACAAATGTTTATTTATTTGCAATCTGAAATAAATAGGAATGTAAGTAAACACATACACAATAAAAAAGTGAAACAATTGTTTTCCAAGATCGTTCATGACTTTTTTTAAAGAAATTAATTTTTTTTAAAGGTCTGTTTAACAATTTCGCTGTACTGTTTTTTGATTTTTCGAGAATTATTGTAATCAATAGCTGTTAACAGTAGAGAATTTTTTCTTCGTGTTGATCAACCGCTTGAAGCGATCAGATATATGAGGCAATAAAATTCAATTGTTTATTCTCTTTATTAGGAGCCATAAATATTAGGGATTCTCAGGGCATATTACTAGTATAAATATGTACTTTTCTACAAAGGTGTATTCATAAAACAAATTTCAGGGCCAATTAGACTAACAGAGTTGGATTATGTAATTAACCGTGTTAACAAGTTTTCTTTTTCAATGACGTACTTCCCTACTGCCCGCAAATGAGCCCATTTCATTAAATAATTTCAAACGCAAATTTTAAAATTTTACAGTTTTTTCATGTTGGACTTTAAGAGAAGATTATTTCGCGAAGAAAAGGCAGGAAGGAAAATCCGAGCAGTATATGAGCAAAAAGCTTTTCCTGAGAATCTGATGGTGTGATTGTGCAATGAGGGCTTTTTCTTATTGAAATATTTCTCTTTTCCACCAAAGTCGGAAATACGACTGACCGATTTGAATGTAAAATAATTCACCGGCATTCGATTCGACAGATGGAAGAGATCCCAGACAGGGATCCATTTCTCTCAAAAGATTAGTGAAAGAGGGTTGAAAAGCGGATTGTGTACAACAATACGTCATCGTCGGAAAGCCAAATGAACAACAATTAACCACATACATGGGCGGATTTCAACCGAGAAACGTTAAGCTGTGTATGTGGTGAGACCCTTCTTACACGAAAATATTTTGACTCCCTTCCTTTCCTGTATAACAATCCTTCAGTTAAATTTAGTACTTCGTGGTGGATTGATTGATTCATATAAGCTCAACTTTCCACATATTCACGAAGTTCGGTTCAAGAGCTGTCAACAATCACTTTCTTTAATTCTTAAATAGATTCTTCCCTATGTACACACCATTTACTCAAATAGGGCGGAAGATTCAAATTCGCGCTAATAAATACATTCGACATCCCGAAAAGAAACGTAAAACGATATCTATCAGTACTTCATACAATAAAACAGCCCCGCTACCATCAAAAAATGGAAACAGGCCACACATTCGCAGCACTGCTTTACTCTTTCAAAGAAAGGGTTAGTTTGAAATTTAAAAAGGTTTATTTGAATTTAAAAAGAGTTAATTTGAAGTTGAGAAGAGTTGATTTAAAATTGAAACATGTTAATTTAAAATTTAAGAAGATTAATTTGAAGTTAAAAAGGTTAACTTGAAATTGAAATACGATTAATTTGAAATTAAAAAAAGTTAATTTTAATTTAAAAAACGCTAATATAAAAATAAAAAGGGCTAACTTGTAATTAAATTATTATAATTTGAAGTTTAAAAGGGCTAATATGACATTGAAAAGGTTAGTTTCTAGTTAAAATAGGATTAATTTGAAATTTAATAAAGTTAATTTGAATTTAAAAAAGGATAAATTAAAATTAGAAAGGGTTAACTTGTAATTAAAGAAGATTAATTTGACATTTAAAACGGTTTATATGACATTAAAAATGTGTGCTTATCATCATGAGGATATCGCAGCCAGTACTTAACCACCGCAAAATCCGGCCCTCTGACACTAAAAATGCAATAAAAAACATGATTAAAAGAAAGTGGCAGCGTCGAGAGCCGGGTCGGCAGGGAAGCCTTCGCGTACAAGAGCAATGTCGATGGGTGGCCCTCGGAGGATCTGGTAAAAGAAGGGTCATCCTCAACCGATTAAGGATAGTCCATGCGATGTTGACGGCATACAGATGCCAAAGCCCGCGTATGTATCCGCCATGCAGAGAAAGGTTGCTCGGTGTGTCCCACCTAATTGAGGTGTGGAATTCCTTGGCTCCATATAGAGAGCGTATAGTGGTACGCTCTTCCTTCTGTACCAGCTCTATAAACAGCATACATGTTGATGCGGGCGAACTACCCCTGAAATTTCGGCGACTCATGATAGGCCTTTCGTTCTTTGGCAAAGTAATCTCCCATCCTCAACATACACTTCGTTCTCTCTTTCCCATAATCGATCCCTTCCTAATTTTCCAAACTGGCACATCCCACGTTCTTCTTTTCCACTCAGAATTCTAATAAACCTTCAAGAGCTTGTCGCCATTCTTAAAGCCATCACGATTATATCTGTTTCTCATAAAACTCTCATAATCTGTTCTGACTCCCAACTTTAATGTCAATCAAAAATATTTTTCTTACAGCCCGAGCATCCAAGATATCCTTTACAGACTAAAAGGACCATCCACTCAAAATGTTAAAGTTATTTTCGTGTAGATCCCAAGTCATGTTGGCATCAACGGGAACGAAAAAGCCGATCAGTTAGCCAAAGAATCAGTTTCGTGTGGAATTCCCTATACACAAGTTTCCTACAAGGATTTCTGCACTCATATCAAAAACATCATTTGGAAAGAATAGGAGCGTAAGTGGACTAGACAACACACTACAAATACACTTTTCCAAATTAAAAAAAATTAAACATTGGCAATCCTCAATTCGAGCCATTAGGAAACAACAAACAATCCTAACCAGACCAAGGATCGGACACACCCGCCTTACCCACGGCTACCTACTCGACCATAAAAATACACCAATATGCTCCACCTGTTAATCATCAGTCACAATTAATCATATCCTACTAACCTGTCGAAGTTATGCTCCTCTCCGCACATCACTTCACTTCCCAAACAACATATCCGAATTATTGGGTGATCAGTCCTCGCAGTTAGACGCTGTCTTTTATTTCCTGTAGGAGGCAGGATATAAATTGTCCCCCTTGAGCATGTGACTCCCCCATCCTTGAAAGACTCAAGGCAAAAATGACCAAAACGTACTACCCTAGATAGGCTCAACTCTACACATGTGTGTATGTATATACATGTGCCAATTTGTCTTATACAAATCCAAATCCAAAAAAGGAAACGATAAATCTATACCTTTCTAATTGTTAATAAATTTTGATCAGTTTACACGATCAGAACTCAAACGGTTTTAAAATTGTTTGAATCTTCTTGAATACCTGCCTATAAAGAAAATTTCTGATTATGTTGGAAAGTAACTGGGTAGACGGGAACAAAAAGGCGATTCATTTTCTTGTTTATGTGCAATTTGTATCTATTAGACGATTACAGAAAAGTCGTAAACATTTTGAAATCCAGTCAAGAAAAAACGAAAATGTGAAATACACAAACACAGTTTGTAATCAGTGTGGTTTCCGTGCCAGGCGGCGAACACAAGCCTGTGCCAAGAGAGTTGTTTAGGAATTTTCCATCGACACAAGAGAATCTAGGTTAAGAAGTATTCCTCCTCAATAACAATATGGTAAGTTTTATTTTATTAAAAAACTATCGTGAAATCGCCACCTGTTGAACTTATTACTTATTACTCCACATCATTATGTAATAAAAAGTATTCAGGGAGATTTTATTAATTATAATTAATTCTCGTAGAAATTAATAAAGTTCAGTTAGACTAGCGATACATAACTCGATACAATCCAACAACATTTCGAAGAGTTCACATATTTACATTCTCCTCCTTTGAAGAATCACAACCAATATGAAGGCACGTCATCATCATTAGCCTCTAGCCTACCTACTCGATATATCTGCAGCCTCAGGGAAGAGCTAAGTCGAAAATGTCCACTTTATGGTGGATGATTCCCTTTTCAATACCACCTAGAGCCTTCTCCTCCTGTCTATTAGAGATGGGAAAACCAATTTTTTTAAGGATCCGATCGAAACCGCACATGAATAAATTTTGGTTTTTTGAATTTCGGTGGGCCAGCGCTAGGGATGAAATGACGAACTGCTACATCTTTCTCGTTTCTTATTATTGCCAAAAATAAATTTCAATACAATAATTAAGAACTACAGGAAGAAGGTTAAACAATTCGTCATTAGTATAGAACTAATCTGAGTAATCTGGAGTACTCAAAAAATCCACCAGCCTTTTCAAACGCTAATAAATACATACAATTTGAATAGCAGAAACGAAATATCTATCAAGTACTATATACAATAAAACAGCCCTCACTGCGGTATTCAAGCACAATGCTCATACCGGGTGGCATTGCGACATGCTCTCTATATGTTGCCAAGGAATGACACCTTTCAAATAAGTGGTAAGCACCGCGAGTGGGTCATAAGGGAAACAATATAGGCCACTCGAAAATTCTACATTTATTGAGTAAGGTCAACAACCAACTATTAAGCGTTAGCGATAAAAAGGTTAAAACACCTTTAGGGAAAAAGCACTTTCAGGTAGCTACTCCCTGTGATTATAACTATAGTGCGGATGATGACCATCGTAGCCCATTAAGGACAAGGGAAGCGGTGCTGGAATACATATACCTAAATTAGGGATCAGCATCTCCTCCCCTCTTGGTAATAACACCTCAGTCTTTCAGGCGGAGGTCTGGGCCATCAATGTTTGCTGCAGAACACTCATGGATAACAAGATTAAGGGAAAATATATTAGAATTTTTTCCGACAGTCAGGCCACAGTTTTAAGTCATTACAAAAAGAGCTATCAACGTCTAGGCTGGTGGAGGAAACTGTTGAACTTATTAATAGGATTACTACCAGGTACGAGAATAGGGTAGCCTTCATATGGATACCGGCTCATAAGGGACACTATGGCAATGAAGAGGCGGACAGCCTGGCCAAAGAATGCTCAAATACTGCGTTTGTCGGGCCACAACCGGTATTACCACACTCTATAAGCACAGCGAAAGAGAGTATCAATTGCTGGGGCATGAAACAATTCCTTACAGAATGGCTTCTGTCCCCCGGACATAGGCAATCGAAGGAGTTTGTGAAGGAAATCAAACCAAAAGAATCGATATGGTTATTCTCTAACTCAAGGAGGGGAATTAGGAGGCTGATAGGTATCCTGACGGGCCATTGCCCCTTGAGAAGACACCTCTTCATAATGGGTATTCTATCAGACCCCTTTTGCCGCTTCTGTGAAATAAAAGAAGAAACGGCTCGACACTACCTCGCAGAATGTGATAGTATGCCAGGGATAGATTTGAAACTTTTGAAGGAGAGGACATTGCCAAATCACTCCCCAAGATAAAATGGTCCAAAATCTTGGAGTTTGTGAACAGGTCCAAGAGGTTTATGCAGGACTCGTGATCCGACCAAGTCCCGGACTTTTTAGGGATGGGGTACGAGTCTACCTAGGCATTTAACCCCTCGGGTCTTGGTCGCCCACCCTGCGTAATATATACCGCGAGTGGGTGGTGGAGTACTTGACATTCCATATATACATTAAAGCAGCTCTCGGTGTGTTGAAGCGCAATGGTCATCGGAGTGGCTTTCCTACACGCTCTCTATATGGAGCCACGGTATGATATCCTCCAATTAAGTAGGACACACCGAGCATGGGTAGAGTACTCAATATTCGGCACTACACATGCACGCTAATAAACATATTCAATTTCAATACAAGACATTTATCGAGTATAATATGCAATATAACAGCCATAGCCTCATAATTCTCAAATATCTCGTGTTTATCTTACAACTCCTCTATATGGAGCCAAGGGATGCCCTTCAATGAAGAATAACACATAGATCAACTTTTACAGGTATTATAAAAGTAATCTAATTGGTCGTAGACGGGGCGCTCAATATTCAACCTTCCGCCCTCTCTCACTACATTCATGCTAATAAATACATTTAATCTCAATACACACAAAACGGGATATCTATCAAATACTATATACAATAAAACCGTTCTCGCTACCATACTCAGATACAATTCCACTAGCGGGTGGCATTTCTACACGCTCTCTATATGGAGCCAAGAAATGAAGTAATGGACTATTCCATTAAGTGGAATACATCGTGCAATCTTTACACATATTTTATAACTTCGTTAACTGGGGCATTCAATATTCCACCATTAGCCATCTGAGACTACAAAATCGCGCTCTTAAACACATTCACTGTCAATATACACGAAACATAAACACATGACAAGATATCTATTAGTATATATACAATAGACCAGCCAATTCAAACCTACATTCGGTATCAACAATTCTTTAGAACTGATAAAAGAATTAAATAACATCAATATGCCCAACAACTGTGTTTTAGTATCATTTGATATTACTAATTTATTCACAAATATCCCCGTTGAAGAATGTACTAAACTCATAAAGCAAAAACTTACCGAGAATTCTATTAACGAATTTGTAAAAAATGATATAACAGACCTCTTAAATATATGCCTACTATCTAATTATTGTAAATTCAATAATAAATTTTATGAAATGAAAGGGTTANATGTAAAATTGAACATGGTGATAAATGCATTAATAATATAACAGATTTTGATCTACCTCCCATTTTAAATATGTACATAAATAATATCAAACATCCAAATAATCAAACTAATTATTTTAATTGTTATTATTTTTATAGTAATTTAATAATATTAAGTATTTACTAGTATAATATTTATTTGTGTCGAGTTGGCGGAGGTATCAGCGGGTTCACTTTGGCAATTCATGTCGAGAGACGTGGTTGTAGATGTCCTTCAAGCTGATGATGAGCTAAAAGGCTCGAAATCCGGATCGTTGCAAAACAACTTACTGTGACTAGGAACTATCCTTTTAAAAAGTATAGACCAGCCCTGTTCTTTCCAAAACGCTAATAAACGCAGGATGCTGGTATAATTAATTGCTAAAGGTTAAAGGTTAATGAGTCACATCTCCCTCAGAAAGTAGTAAAACTCGATGATTTTTGTACGAGTTTCGTAGTGCCTTTAAGATTTTTTTCTAAAGCTCTTCAAATCTGGCCATTGTGACCGATCTGTAGAAGTGTTCTTCTGAATATCTCATAATTCCATGATTAATAAGAAAAATAGAATAAGCATTAAACATTTTATTTTATTATTTTTTTAAACAATTTTTCAACAATTTGAATATATTTTATAATTTAAAGCGAGTTACGAGGAGAAGTTTCATTAGGGTTTTACTCTGTCTGATTACATATATTAATTATGCCCCGTTGCGTGCCCATAAATTGTACTTACAATTACTCATGAATTATAAAGGACTTTTTCTAACTAAAATGAAATAGGTGGCCCAAATATTAATTTTATAACGCTAAAACGTTAGAAAAGACAAAAAAAATTATAACATTGTTTTCGAACTGTATTACTAATTTGAATCTAAACCCCCGAACAATTTTGACACTTTTTGAACACCTGAAAGGCGAGGTACGAACAGAGATTGCAAACTCATTTAATTACATTAATTTAGAGCCTGTATTAACAAAGACCAGGCATCATTCACGTGAATAAATATATTCACACTAACTATAAACTTTCATACTGTAAGTACAATTAAAAATTGGAAAAACATTTGGGCATTCATTGGGGGGATTTTACGTCGGTGTCTCATATGCAATTTTTCTAAAAATATGTATATGGGTTCGTGGTCCGAACCCACAAACCTACACAATCACTCAAACACTCACCCTAAAAAATGCTGGGCCTTAGAATGTCTTTGATAGTCATGCACAAGTTAGAAATTACACGTAGTAATTAGAGATAGCAGATTGTCTCAAAAACTCACTCTGATAAATACATTCACTAAGGGCGATAAAATATCTAACCTTGTTTGGTTGGGTCTACTATATGTTCCACCACAAACCCACCCATTCATCCAAACACTCACTCTAATAAATACACTCATTATATAAGGAAAAACCACGTGAGGATGCTTGTCTTAAATGTCCTTGAGATTCATAGAAAAGCCACAAATTAAATGTCGTAATTAAAAATTGCATATTGTTTCGTGCTAATAAATACATTCACTTAATACATTCAGGACGATATAAATAACTAACCTAGTTTAATTACCCTGAGAGTTACTGTATGTTCCGTACATACATTCACTAAAACACTCACGCTGATAAATAAATTCATTCTAGATGGGAGAAACCACGTATGCAAAGCCATCAAATGCCACCATCCGATTCGATTATCCAATAAAATTCTCTGCCATCCCTGCTGTATCTTTATGATATGTCTTCATGGGGTTAGAAATTGCAGATTGTCTCGAATACTCACTCTAATAAATACGTTCACTCAGGGTGATAAAATTACTAGCCTCGTCTATGCGGTCCGTCACCCAAACACTCACGCTAATAAATCATTCAGGACGTTAAAACATCTTACCCAGTTTGGTTGGGGTCTTCTATATGTATTCCAACACAAACCCACCTACTCACTCAAATACGCTAACAAATACCTTCATACTGGGTGAGAAAAAAACGTGTGGATACTCTGTCTTAAATGTCCTTGAGATTCGTGGACAAGCCACAAATTACATGTCATAATTAACAATTGCATATTTATTCGTGCTAATAAATACATTCACTTAATACATTCAGGACGATATAAATAACTAACCTAGTTTAATAACCCTGAGAGTTACTGTATGTCCCGTTCATACATTCACTAAAACACTGACGCTGATAAATAAATTCATTCTAGATGGGGGAAACCACGTATGCAAAGCCATCAAATGCCACCATCCGATTCGGTTATCCAATAAAATTCTCTGCCATCCCTGCTATATCTTTATGATATGTCTTCATGGGGTTAGAAATTGCAGATTGTCTCGAACGCTCACTCTAATAAATACGTTCACTCGTTTTCTACACGTTTTTACATAATTTTGTTAGAGTGATTGTTAAATCCAGGCGATTAACGCTGCAACTGAGCTTAAACAGTTGAAAGCTTTCAACTATATCAAGGTAAGCTCACAGCTTTATTAGGGAATTGTAGAATGTGACAAATAAAGCTTGAGGTCAAATGACTAAGAATATATTTAATTAATCATAAATAATTTTTAAAAAATTAGACAACTTAATTATGTAAGTGTTATTTTGTGTCAAGGGTGTAAGATAGGCGAGAAAAATATATTTCAACATTTCGTAAAAACGCAATTGAATCATTGCGATTATGAAAAGACCGGTTTGATCAGGAGATTAATATTCAATCAAGTCGTCCTACGTATATAAGATGATTAAAGCTAAACTTTTCTCCTTAATGACAAGGAGGATTTCATTCCGAAAAAACTTCCCATTGAATATATTTAATAAAATTTAAACATTTATGTTAGGAATCGGACTCCCCCCCCCAGACTCGCGACGATTACATGTGGTCAATTGTGCTAAAGTTCTCCGATGAAAGGTTAAACACAAGCGTTGCTGGAAACTGGGTTAAAATCGATTCGGAGCCCTTGCAGGCCGAGGTTACTGCTTGTCAATTGCCTAATTTCGTAGAACATACACACTTTCGAAGCATGCTAAAAACCTTTCATCAATCCAGACTTTCACTCGATTTGTGTTTAATGCATATTCTATAAGGTTAATTGACCCCAGGCCGAAATGGAATACATCAATCCAACAGCGTATATTATAAGTTAATAATAACTGTCTGGCTAATCAGAAAAAAAATTTATGTCTTGCATAAGAGCATAAAACATGATCAATTTCAATGAATTTTTTGTTTTTCAAAACAATTCTTCGATTATACTCGAATGTTGAATTTCCTCAACCATTAGACAAAAGAAAACGTCCCACTGCTATTTCTGTGGTATGAACAGCTCAAGACAGAGGGTCGAAGTTTTATTTTTTGTCACAATTTTTGGTAAATAATTTAACGCCTAAAATAATTGAAACCATTTCAATGAGTTAAGACGACAGTGATGACAGCGAAAACTGTTGGATACCTGAAGCGGATTAATACATTTGATGACTTTCCACGCGTGGTTTTCCCGTCTAGAAAGTATGTATTTATTAGCGTGAGTGTTTGAGTGAATGAATGGGTTTCTTGCGGAATATAGAGTACCCTAGAACTTGGTTACATATTTTATTGTCCTGAGTGAATGTATTTATTAGAGTGAGTGTTTGAACAAATCTGCGATTTCTGATTGTAAATTGTAATCTGTGGTTTGTCCAAGAATCTTAAAACATTCTAAGGGACGCCAGTGATGGCACAGAAAATTTTATTGGCTACATAAAGTGTACGTTCGTATTTGATGGCTTTCCAATTGTGGTTTTCCCGTCTAGAAAGTATGTATTTATTAGCGTGAGGTAATGAGTGGTTGTCTGGCTGCATATATCGTAAGCCACTGATCGACAAAACTAGGTTAAATATTTTTTGTCCTGAATGAACATTTTTATTAGGGTGAAATATTTTATTAGCTTGAAAAAACATGCGATTTATGGCTTGTCCATGAATCAGAAAGACATTCTAAGACACAGTAATGAGTTTTATTGAACACAACTAGAATAATTGTATTTATTAACGTGAGTCTTTGAGCGAATGGGTGGGTTTTGGGGGAAATATAGGGTACAGCACAAACCCAGAAATTAAGCTAGTTTTTATGGCATAATATCAAACACCGCGTTAATCCCCGAATTGTATATCTTATGAATGTATTTATTAGATTGAATATTTATGTATACTTGAGTAGGTCTTCAGCATAATGTTCCTTCTAGATTCATCAACCTAAGGTATTTTTACATAATTTTGTTAGAGTGATTGTAAAACGTAAACCGTGAAACCACGACGCCTCCCAATTTTCAGTTATGCACACACTATAAAAGTTCTAATTAATGTGAATGTATTTGTTAGTGTGAATTTTTCATAGTCTTCATTGGAACATCTGGTACCCAGTGGCGCGCCAAACTTAGGTTAGGCCACAATATATGTATGTAGGAGTGTAAAAGAGTTATGTGTGAATATGAGACTAATTAAGAATGATAATTGTGTCTCAGAAGTTCCATCGAAAATGTAAGAAGGCTTAGGTGTGGGAGGGAAGACTGGTGACCTCCGAGATGGTGCATTGACCATGTCTTATCAACCGGTTTAGTTCTCTGAACATCAAACCACTTTCTTTTTCCTTTTATGCACTCTTTACATCTCAGCTTGGCATCTAAGGTCACTCTCTAAGGTATATATTTAGCTGTATGGCGATAAACGGAATATGGTCCAATTTTGGATTTTTCCAATTTTGAGCTGATTGAGCCTGATTTTCCTTTTTTCCCCCAATTATTTATGCTCTCCTGTTGAAGGATTTTGGAAGAATGTTTAAAGATTCTATTGTATCGAAGTTTATCTGCCTTTTACGCCACCAACTTTTGGAAAATCACTGGTATATAACAAATAAAGCAGTAGACCTAGTATTCTCCCTTGCGACACTCCATGGTTTGTTTATTTGTAGTTTTGGATATCGATCTTCTTGTTTGACTATAACTTGTCTCTCAGGGATTATATCTACATATTTTGCTATATCTTACTTTTTTGACAAGTCTCTGTGAAAAGCCTTTATACAAATAAAAAATTTCCAAAAAGGTTTTTATTAAATATGCTACTCGGTCTATTTTTGAATGTTTTGACCGGTATTAAAATTGGTAGACTGGGATTTTTTCCATTATGATCTGTATTCATTTTAGAAGAATCTGTTACGTTAAAAATATGCTTTGACCTAGTTGGTTTTGGTATCAACATGACTTCTGTCATTTTCCAGATACTGAGAACATATATAAGATTTGCTTTAATTCTCCATTGATAAGGAGTATTTTTAATATACAAAATGTATATGAAATTCGTTAAATTATGCATGCTTAAGCTCAAAAAGTTAAAAAACGCACACACTTTGATAAAGTGAAAAACTTGAATTAGAAAAAGCCCAAGCAAACCAAATGTGCATTAACACATAAATCTGGTAATTAGACCAAAAAAATACTCTACTTATAAAAACTTACTGGAATGACCTCTCTGTCGTAGGTAGCTCTAAATTCTCAGTATTAAAGTATAAATATTTAGTAAGTAGTTTAAAAGTATATATCTTTATGAAAAGGAGTCAATGGTAGAGACAGAGGTTTCATTCGTCATCACGCCCTGATTGACCAATTGACCAATTAAATCGTCAGCCGATATCAGTACCAATAACTGTTTTGTAAGATTGATCTATCTATGAATATCAAACTATATTTGTCTCGCCCAATATTTGTCCAAAAATCTGGGGCATTTTGTGAAAATAAAAAATCACCACGTGATAGCCCCTGTGGTGTCAGTAGGTCCACAGGATGAACAATTTCACGCTAGATGTTTTGGATTATAGTTGACCTTAACCCCTTTCCTTCCCAACACGTCCCGTGGACTGTTAACAGAGATGGATTATGGATAAGCCAATTCCAGCGGTAGCCCGTTGACGTCACGCTCAATTCCTTCTTCCGCTCTTTCGAGTACGCAATTCGCGGTTTGTTATACAAATACTGCACGAAGGGAGCGCAGATATCGAAAACATGCGCATATATCTACGCATTTACATATGTCGGAAGATGGATTTAAATTTGTACCGATCAATATACTACACCGTGTACTCAAAATATCAAATAAACTTCGAAGCTTAAACATAAAAAAGATTCTTTTCAAAAACCTTCAATAATGATTTGTCTTATGCCGTATTTAGTATCTTTTACATACACAACATACCAAGAGATTTTCTCAATAATTAAGAGGAATTTAGAAATTACCAAAAAAATTGTATTTTCAATATACAATTTCCGCTTTTCTTGAGATAAATCAGTTTTGTTCCAATGTCTTTCTAGAGCTACTCGAGTTTACTGTGAAAACTAAACAAGATACTTTCTATTACCTTATCCTGCTATCCTGCCGCAGACCGGCAGTTCGCTACGAAAAACCGAAGCCCCCCAAGGAGGTAACCTTGGCCCGACCTTACAAAGCCATCTCACCCTATTGGATAATCAATGTGAACTAAAGTATGTTCAGGTCACTGTTCACCTGTGACTATAAATTGATAACAGACTGACATCGAATCCACAGAGAAGCCTGAAAGGACAGGACATGGACGGCCATTACAAAACTGAGACTCTTTTACAAACGATCCCACTTATTCATTATTTCGTCGTTCTTGGTTCGTCCATTATCCAAAAAGTCTAACCAAATATTCTGACATTCATCCCATTAGCATCCCAGTTTGCAATTAGCAAGTACTGCTACTGTTGACTGGACATTCAAGACTCCGGAGGCATATGTATAGATTCCGAGTACATATTGCCAAGAAGAATAAGAAAATGAAATGGCCAAAGAAAGTGAAGTCAAGTCACCAATCGACCCTGAACCTTTTGCGGCAAACCAAATTGCCAAAACCGTAGATCGGAAGATAGGATCAAGAATAAGTCCTCAGTTCAATTGGACTGTTCTTAAGGATAGAGGCAGATAGAAGAACCAGGAAAAAGAATCTTCAGATGGTGCGAGGGCTATGCAGGCTTAGGTGAGCGCTGAGTGGTTAGGGCGTCCGACTCGTATTTGCCACGCAGCGGTACTGGGTTCGAATCTCAGCAGAGCCCAACGATTTTTAGTTGTGAATCACATCGAGAAAATATTGTATAGTAGTTTGACCCCTCGTCCATGACCCACAACAATTGTGTTACCTGATTAAACTTTGGGAGAAGAGAAAATGAAAAACAGAGCGAAACAAAAATATGGACCAAGGAGTGGTTGGATAGGTGCTAAACCTTCTTAAAGAACTTCGCAGCACTGAAGATATTTGTAGTTCCAATAAATGAAAAGGGGTTCTTCCATTTCGCCAGATATTCTTCCATCGTTGAATTTCTACCATAGAACCATTCCACCATTCCTTGGTACGAATCCTTTTTTTTAAGTAGTTTTTCTCCTCACCCAAGGTTTACTTATCATTGCGGCAACGCCCTATCAACGACATCGAAGAACTAGTATCAGGAGAAATGGAGACATTTTTCAATTAAAAATAACCTGATAATATCTTGAGTACCAGGACACAAAGGAATTTTGGGCAATGAAACAGCAGATCCACTGACCAAAGGAGGAGCTGCAAGATCATATATAGACCCTGAACC
Source organism: Cimex lectularius (assembly GCF_000648675.2). Taxonomy (NCBI): domain Eukaryota; kingdom Metazoa; phylum Arthropoda; class Insecta; order Hemiptera; family Cimicidae; genus Cimex; species Cimex lectularius. The sequence continues at coordinate 1,118,039 of NW_019392670.1, read as the reverse complement.
TATTCTTGAGATAACAAAAAACAAACACAGAATCCTGCATCACGGAATGCATAAAAAAAAGACAAAAGATGTGGATGAACTCTGCAGGAGCTAGACATTGTAAACGTATGCTAAAACAACCCTCACCAAGATTAGCAAACTCATTGGTACAATAGAGGGCTAAACTCAGAGGAGTGTTAGAACTACCGGTCACTGGCATCTGAGAAAACATCTACGCAACATTGGTATATACAATAACGAGCCCATCTGTAGATTATGCAAGAAACAGCCACCCATATCATTTTCGAATGTGAAGCAACTGCTCAGAGACATAACCTGGGATGTAAATAAAACCTAGGGTAGGGAATTGCAGCAACGACAGTCAATGACCTAATACCTCTTTGAAGAAGGATGGAGTCGTTCGCACTCAACTAAGAAACTCGGAAAGTACTATCAGCCAGAAGGCTGCAGTGCTTAGGGAACAAAAACCCTCCATTCCTAGTATCCATATTAATTTGTTAAAAACGGTTTTAAAACGTCTTGATATTTGTGTTATCGTGATTCTAATTTTTGTCAAAAAGTATGCAGGTTTATTTCAAGCAGTGAAAAATCGCTTTTTTGAAATTGCTCTCAATGGGCCTGCGTACCTCCTCGATTGCAGAAAGCCATATGAATGTAGATTAACAGACTGATCTTGATATAAATATAATTTATATTCTGAACGAAAACCGAAAGTGCCTACATTCGTTCCATCGGCTATTCTACCCCCTCCTAGGTTTGAGTCGATAAAGTTTTCTGTTGGAGATAATGCTAGTGTTGGTTAAGCCGAAACCCCATTATCGATTTGAGAGGCAGGTACAGGCGGGACTAGGGCCGTGTAGGGTGGCTCGGGGGTGGAGGCCCTCCCTCAACCCTCCACCACCATTCGGGCCCTCCCTCCTTTTCTTCGACCTTGGCCTACATTTAATCACAATTTCGTCAATATAAATTCTCAGCGAAGGGACTTTTTTTCTATTTTCATATTGTGGTCGGTACTTAAATTCCGTTCAGGCAGCACTTTTAATGGTTTATTTGGGGGCCTAAATCGACGTGCAGGAAGAAAAATAACGGGTTCTTCCTGCTTCATTGAATTTCTTCAATTCCTAAATCAGGGATACAAAATGTTTGCAAGATGATCCAACGATTTGAATGTTATACCACAAAATACCACACTTATTGCACGATAGCTATTTATACTGCTGAAGAGAATCATATAAGAGAAAAGTCTGAAGCTTTCGGTGCTTCTTGGATGACAAACAATAGATGCTAAGCACCTATGAATTTATTTTAAGTATTTTTTGGGCAAATGGATCAGCTTGGAAAATTGATGGTATGGGGCCAAGAGGTTTCCCTATGTCCAAATTTCGGCCTTTGACTGTTAAATGTTCCGTTTTCCATCTGTATACCATAGTAAGAAGGCTTATTATTTTCCTTATTTCTTTCCCACTGAGAGAAGAGTAAATCTTTGACTTGTTGAGATGTTGAGGAACCTCTTTGGTTGTTTGATGTGCGGTCATTTCTTTCTTCGTCCATTTGTACAATTCTGTTTTTAGAATGCTTTGGGCCTGTGCTGAACCACCAATTTGTGGTTCTAGTGCAAAGGGTATGAAGGCTGCTTCTATTTTTGCTACTTTGTCAGGCTTTCCGTTACCTTCGAACACTTCGTACTCACATACAGTTGAAAGGATAGCAGTCTAAAGCCGTCAGTGTGCGTTGGCTATCTGCGAATATGTACCTGTCCACTTTTCAATCCCTTTTTGAGTATTTTTTGTGCAAAGAGTTACACTGCATGGATTTCGGCTTTGAAAATTGATTATGACGGCTCTAAAGGTTTCGCTTAGTCAAAATTGGGGCCTTCGACTGTTTGAATGTAAAAATTTTCCTTTTATATCTATTTGTAAACTATAATAAAAAGGTTTATTTTCCTTAATTCTTGCCTACTGAGGGAAAGGTACGTTTGACTAGTTTAGATGCTGTTGGACTTCTTTGGTTGTTTGGTGTGGCGAATGCTTCTCCGTCCATTTGTTCAGTATAGTTCAGTTCCATGCGCGGATATGACCTGGTCTTTTAGGTGAAATTCATGGATATTGGAAGGTCTGAACGACTTCAAGGACATCTGGAGGACAACTTCGATGCATAATAGTTGAGAAGAAGTCTTTTGTATGAGTTCTTTTTTGAGAAGAAGCCCATAGATGTTCCCATTTCAAAAGCCCCGGCGGCCAATTTTCTTTCAATGTAATTGCTGGGCGCTGCTGAGTTTCTCTGGATTCTGGAAGGTTCTCATCCTGGGATGCTTTCTAACATGTCCTCACTTTCGTTACCCAAAAATGTGCTGTAACCTGAGAAATTCGAGTGTATAGTTTATGAAAGTCAGCCCAAATTTATTCACCTCCTCCACCAATGGCATGTGACAGGATTAATTTTTTATGTAATACAGAGCAGCATGACCGTCCCTTCTGATAATAACTTTTTTCGACAGCTTTTTCTCAAATGGCTATATTGGCCTTGGTGCAGTAGCCATTTCGTAACTAATACTGCCAGCTGTTCTACCTGGTTGTTACTGTATTGCTCTCCAAGTCGGTACAGTTTTTATGTCTTACTTCTTCCTTGAAAATACACAAGAAAAGCACTGCCCTCCTGATTGTTCATACGGCTGCCGTTAGTGTGCACTACCAATGTCTCTTTGAAATCCTCAAATTCTACAGGATTGTCCTCCAAGTCCATAATCCCACCGGGATGCGTACGTTTTGAAAGAGGCATCAGTTTTTTCCCGCTTGCATTCCCCGTTCCTGCCCGAGTCCTTTTTCTATAGAGTGCCTCTTTGCTATTTCCTCATCTTTACGCGTTATATGTACCTGGTTTGAAAATCTGCGCCACTTCGTATGATATCGTCCGAAAGCCCTTTACGTGTATTGGCAGAAATAATCTCTGGACTCTTAAAATATATTTCTCATTTCATGTAACTTTGCAGAGCCTTCTGCCATACTGGGACAACATATGGTAGGAGAGGAACCAATGAACTTTTTTACATTATTAATGACAGAGGACTGTCAATACATTGGCCTTTAAAACTGCAGTTCTATTAGCCAAATAAGCAAGAGCTGATATAAATTTTTGTGTATTGAGTATGTTGCAATTGTGATTAGAAACAAGGCCACCATGCAGCATCAAACACCCCTTTGACATCTAGTGCAATCAATAAGGTAATTTGTTCTATTTACAGTCCTTTTGATATAGAGCCTTTTACTTTCATGAGCGCATCAATTGTTGTTTTCGTGAAATAATGCCATATTTATTCAGTAAGTTATTTCTGTATAGATAATAGTTTGTCTAAATTATTAGCATCCTCTCTAACAGTTTCCATCACAAGAATAAGCTTTTAAATTAAGCTTCCTTTTCTTCGAGAATGGTATTCCATAATACGATTTTGTTTGGGGACGTTGTTCTAAGTTGAGGGCAATTTGCGTTTAAAATTAATTAAGCCCCCCAACATATTTACCCTCTCTTCTTACTGCTTGATCATCTTGATAACTTATGGTAAGATAACCTAGCCTATTTACCTTTAGAATTAAATCATCAACCACCAACGACCACAAGAGCGACAATCCTCGAAATAAAACCTAAATTCCGATGAAAAAAAACTAGAAGAATCAGCTTACCAACCCCTGTAACAACGGTGGATGTTTATATAAACCATGGTAGTTGTTGACTTTTAAGTAGAACACTTGACATATACACCTGAGAATAAAATAATATTGTTCTAGAGCCTAAAAGATAAAATATACATAGATTAAACAATTGCCACAGTTTAGAAAGTTAAATGCAACTTAATCCTTTCGCTTAGATGGGATTAAAAATTGATGACTGATGTTTTTAAGTAGGACAGTGTTGTAAGCACTTCTTATTTTAGGTCTACCATCACATCGTTTAGAAAATTTTAAATGTTATAATTGTTTACACTGAATGAGATCGTGTTTGACGAAGGATTAATAAATCTGGGAATAAGTGTGTAATTTTGTAGTTACTGACCATTTTGGTCGGACTGCGCGTTTCGACTTTTTCGCCATCGTAAGTGATTTTGTATTAATTTTTTATATTTTGTTACCTGCTTTGCCGTTCTTTTTATAGTTCTATAACAGTTCTGTGTACCAAGGAAGGAAACGTATTAAAAAACTTTATTTAAAGACCGCAAAGTGGAAGTTTTTGAAGGAACAAAGTGGTTTCAATTGCATAACGCAGCAAAATTAAAACAGAAAAGCTAACAACTTAATATTCTTAAATAAATAAAAAATCAGAACAGACAAGATACTGTAAGAAAATTCTAAATTTTGTTGTGATAATCTTATATTATAATACGTCTAATAGATAAATATAATTGTGGGTTTATTTTAATAACATTTTAAAAACTGATTCATTTTCATAAATTTTCATAATTTCTAAAAAAGTATACAATTTAAGAACCAAAAGAAAATTATTTAGATCCACGTATAATACAAGAAGACAATAATAAATATTCTGATTGCTATAAAAACCCGGAAAAATATTATTCCAACCGTCTATATCATATGAGAGTAAACTAATAAAAAAAATTAAGTCAAATAATTAAGATTTGCGCGAAGAATTTCTATGAATCTTTTAAAAAAAAAAATCAATTTTTCAATTTTTTTCAATCAAATAATAAATGCCCAAAACAAATGTTTAAACTCATAAAATATCGTTCAATCTTTATCACAAAAATAGTTAAGTTGTATATATTAACAGGCTTACCGGACTACATGCAAAAAATAACATTGAATTTGGTAAAAATAATATCAAAACAACAATATGAAAATTAATTAAAATAAATATTAAATTATACAAAATTAAATATAAAAACAAATACTTCATCTATTGATTCGAGATTTAGTAAAAATATAAAATAATTATCTATTAAATATTTATTTTACATTTTTTTAAATCTTGAATTAATAGAAGAATAATTTGTTTTTATATTTAATTTTATAACATTTTATTTTAAAGGAAATACAGTTTCCTATGGTTTTCCAAGAGTAACATTCGCAAATTTAAAAGAGTTTTGCATGTTTTTATTTCACACACCCAAGTTTTTTTTCTGCTTTAAAAAAAGGTTAATTGGAAATCAAAGAAGATTAATTCCCAGTAAAAAATGATTATTGGAAATTAAAAAAGGTTAATTTGAACTTTAAAAAATTTAATTTGAAACAAAAACAATGATTAATTTGAAATTAAAAAGGCTAATTTGAAATTAAAAATCGTTCATTTGAATTAAAAGAAGTTAATGTGACGTTAAATAGAATTTAATTTTAAATAAGAATGGTTGATTTGAAGCTTAAAAGAGTTCATTTGAAATTAAAAAAGGGTTAATTTGAAATTTCACAAAAACTAATTTTAAATTAAAAAGTGTTAATTTAAAGATTAAAAGAATTAATTTGAAATTAAAAAGGGTTTATTGGAAGTTAAAAGCGTTAATTTGAAATAAGAAGAATTCAATGTAAAAATGGTTTAATTTGAAATTTAAAAAAGTTATTTTAAAAATGAAAATGATTAGTTTGCCATAAAAAGGATTAATTTGAAGAAAAAAATTGATAAATTTAAAGTTAAAAAGAATAATTCGAAATTAAAAAGGTTTAATTTGAAGTAAAAAAATCGTTAATTTGAAATAAACAGGGTTAATTTTAAGTTTAAAAAAGTGTTCATTTTAAATTAAAAACGGTTAATTTGAAGTTATAAAGTGTTCATTTTAAATTACTAAAGGTTACTCTGAATTTTCAAAGAGTTTATTTGACAGACAAAAGCTATTTAAGTATTAAAAATTCATAACCGAGAAAACAGACGAAACAAGTGAAAAATAAATAGCTTCACTAAACCTTTTTGAGTAAAAAAATTAAATGGGCAATTAAAATTTTTAACAGTGTGATAATGTTAATAAAAATGATTCCTCGTGCCAATATATCACTCTTACTTATTTCAATCAAAAATGCAGTAAATAAGTTGCTGTAACCCCTTGGATCTTTATTTTAAAAAAAAGCCTTCTAAAGTTTTTCGTCTTCTATTGTATGAAACGATTTTTTTTTTCCTTAAGGGGGGTCGGCCATTGATTGAACGAGGTGGTTTGAAGGAGCAAGGGTGGGTGGGAAGAAGCTCGATTTCATCCACTTAGGAGAGCTTTCTATGTCCGTAAACCTAAAGCAAAGCAAGATTTGCTTCCCATTCACCAAAGTAGTAGCTGCGTTTTTTAGACTGGAGGTAATAGTTGAGAGAACAGATTTCTTTTAACAGACTCCAGTCAAAGACAGTGAAATTTACTAACCAGATAAGAAGATTAAATTCTCTGTAATAATTATGAAAAGAAAATTGAAGAATTATAAAACTAACCAACTCAAGAAAAATTATCGAAAGAAGGTGTTTACGTGTGAAGCAAGGAAACTGTTGTGAGGATGAATGCCAATTTTATTAACTGTTTTTATTTCAAATAAGCGCTTTTAACTTCAAATTAACTGTTTTTATTTCCAACAAACCCTTTTTAACTTCAAATGAACCTTTCTTAACATCAAATTAACCCTTTTTAACTTCAAATTAAATGTTTTTATTTCAAATAAACCCTTTTTTAACTTCAAATTGACTGTTTTTATTTCAAACAAACCTTTTTTAACTTCAAATTAACTGTTTTTACTTCCAACAAACCATTTTTAACTTCAAATGAACCTTTCTTAATATCAAATTAACCATTTTTAACTTCAATTTAAATGTTTTTATTTCAAATAAATCCTTTTTTGACTTCAAATTAACTGTTTTTATTTCAAACAAACCTTTTTTAACTTCAAATTAACTGGTTTTAATATCAAATTAACCCTTTTTAACTTGAAATTAACTGTTTTTATTTTAAATAAACCCTTTTTCACTTCAAGTTGACGTTTTTTAATTTCAAATTAAACTTTCGTAACTTCAAATTAAAACTTTTTGTCGACACTGCCCATCAAAAAGTCGGACGACCTGGTTTTTGCACGAAAAAATGGTCAACTTAGAAAATGCGTATTTGCTCAGCTTTTTAAGACACGGACCTACGCTAGGTTTAATGTTTTTGTAAATTTTTTAAATGTAAATGTTTTCCTAGCTTGAATCATTCATCAGTAAATTCAAAAATGCGGGAACATATTCATTTTTGCACTTTGTACGAAAATTTCAAATTGAGCCGAGGAGCCAGGAAATTGTCCTTGTAACGACACCCAATAGAAATCGACGGGAAATTTTAATAAGCTTTCAATTGGCCACCTTCCGCTTTGTCCGATTTCTCAACCGTGATTTTTACGTGCTCATGAAAAAAAAAACTATCACTCTCTCTCCCGATTTTACGGTACATATTCAGCTCTGTGAAAGATTCGAACCCAGGTCCTCTAGCGCGGCAAATACGAGTCGGCACAAAACACTCGACCATCGCCGAACCCCAATATAACCAAAAATTCAAGGAAATCTTTATGACAAATTCGCTTGACTACTAATGAACTAGAAAGATGACGATGGCAAGAATGCCATTTCAGCCCCTTGGGGTGCAAAACTGTGATTGAGTTACAGGAAATAGACATTGTTTTCTTATTTGAACCAATTTTCATCTCTATGAAGCGTGAGGAAAATAATATAAAACCCCTAAGGGTTGAACTTTGTAATTAACTTTTCAGGCTTATAAGAAACAATGAAGAGAACGGTTAAACAAGAATTCAACATTTTTTACTAAAATCATTAATAATCATTAATGTTTGATCTTTGGAGATCTATCTATTTCGACAGAAAAACTATAATTTCACCGTCTAAAACGTAATCTATAAAATATGGCATATAATTATAGGTGAGAAACAGAAGCCTTAAAGTGGTACAAAATACGATAAATTTATATATATACTCCCTCTAGTTAGTTTCTTAAGTTAGTCATAAGATGATACGACGTTCCTTTTATAGGAAAGGGCGTGAGTCCACGTGTGAAAAGTAGTTTTAGTTCGGTAACAGAAATATTTATGGACCGGTGGCCCGATGTGTCAAAGAGAATGAAACACAACCCAACAGGAAACGTTTTTGTTTTTGTTTTTATTTTTGTCTCTATTTTTTATTTTCAACATAAAATACAGATGGGTCCATATTAAACTACTATACGCAGTTGGTGGTGTCTATTATACATTCCAATTTTATAAATAACAACCCTTCTGATATGATTATTTAGCATGATTGTAAAATAGTAATGTCAATCAATTAAACGATTTGTACAGGTTCTAAAAATTAATATACACTGCCCGTCAAAAAACAGACGCATAGATTGCTGGATGAGTATTAAACCCATACGACATATCCCAATTGTTACGTCCATGTCTATTCTTTATAATAAAAAGTTGTTATAGAAAATCTAAACCGTTTGTTGTATAGCTTCAACATTTCATGGGTTTTAGGGATATCGTTAATTTTAAAATGTAAAAGGACATTCCTTCTATGTCTAAGAATGTGTGGGTGTACAACACTTAAAATCGATTATATTTAGTGGTCTGATTGATCAAATTACTTCTTTCAATTAATTAATCTTTTTACTTAAGGTCTTGGTTGAAATGAAAAAGATAGCGTTACGAGAGGGATTCGAACCCACGGCCATCGGCTCAATACGCTGCTGCTCTAACCATTTGAGCTATCGTGACTGGAAGAGGACGAAAATAACTATAAAAAAACTGAGTTATGCATTGACTCTGCATATTCTTGAAACTATAAATAAATAATTATTCGATTCCAGTAGTCATAGGTACGAGGATAAAGACCTTCTGCATCTCAACTTGACTAGATCTATTGTCCTCCTCAACTTTTTATAAATCACACGCTAACTTCAGGTTGTTAGTCAACCTCCATAACCTTGCCAGGGGCTTTTACCTTTAAACTAACAAAAAACCTATATAAACAATTATTAAACCAAATATATGAAATGTTCTAACTCGTGATTTTAAACCTGATTTTATGAATAAATTGATCGCCCATAAGAAATTCACGTATACTCCTTTCTAATATAAATACTGATATACAAGGTGTCAGATATTGAAAACAATTAACAACATTAACACTTATTAAGTCATAATTATCTTCGCAGGTCTAAAAAGTCGTTTAGACCAGATTTGTTCTTGGGTTTTTATATTTCATGCAAACTCGAATTTTTATGTATTATATGATGTTACGACACATGAAGTTATCAAGGGGATTACGACGCCTATTTTACAAGGTGAACAATACAGCTTTAGATTATTGCAGCAAGGAAAGTTTAGTGCTAGTTTGTTTTTAAATCATTGATGGACGTGTCTTTTTCTGGATTAATGAAATTAGAATCTTTCTGAATAAGTTGAAATTGCTCACATTTTGCTGCCAAATATTGTTTGGTGGCAAATGAACTCGGAAAGTTAAGTAGTTCATTTTTAACTGTAAAAAGACCTTCCTTTCATGTATAAGAAAATGTATTGTCCTAGGATGAACAATACTCATAATTCTTAACAAGAGTTCATTTTTCCTATATTTTCTTCTGCTAACCACGTTATGCAATGCCATCAGTTTGCCTTAAACCTGATGGCATATACTATGTATATTTATTATGAAAGACGGGTTATCTCATCATTTATTTAGACACGTGAATAAGAAGTCGTTACTCAAATGTACATCTTGGAAAAATTGACGTAGCCTTCGAGGCATTACAGGGTATACAAGTAGCAGTTTCAGAACCAAATTGAGCAAAAGGTGACGTACAATGAGGATGGATCGGTTAAGGTTTCGCCTGTGGGAGAGGAAAACCGCTGATTATCGTTACGACCAAATAAATTGACCACTGTCCTCTAAGAGGACGAATAACTATTAAAAAAAACTCTGCGTATTCGCGAAACGACAAATACACAATTAACCGATTCCAGTAGTCATAGGGATAGGGATAAGGGATAAAAGCGGCGGCCACAAGCCCTTCTGCACCTCGACCTGAGTAGACCTAATGTGCTTAGTCAAACTTCATAGCCTTGCAGGTGGCTCCTTAGTGAAAGATCTTGCTTGTGGCTTTTCGTAACCTAGTTGCAAGCATCTACACCTACATAAACCCTCATAGAAACATAAAACGTGTTCTGCAGTCAACTCTATTTCCTGGTGTTCAGTCTGTACTGTTATCTGGTGCATGTGCCTTCTCAGATAGCAGTGCCCTGTCCAGAGTCCAACCATAATGTTCTTTCTGATTCGATTATCTTTCTTAAGTAATTCCTTAATATTTATTGCACCTTAAGTAATTCTTTTATAAATCTTGAGCCTTTGTATGAATCGTGTGCTCCTGCCTGGGGTTTTGTATTAAGGATCCGTTTTTGTGGCAAGGTGCTAGGTCACAGAAAGGTTGGGGGTCAAGAGAAATCATATTGTATCCCATCGACCCTCAATAAGATTAGTTATATAGGTGTAAAGGGTGATGGAGAAATATCGATTACTCCAACACCTTGAGTCAATGGTACGTAAATACGAAAGAATATATTTAAGGAGCGAAATGCGTCGGAGGTTGGAATGTCCTAGCTGTTGATAGCCTCCGGAGCCCGACTTCGGCGGCAGGACGGATTCGGTCAAGGTCTGCCCCCAGGGAGGGTCATTTTCGAGGTATAATGGTAATGTATGGTAAAGTACAAAAGGTGTCCCAAAGTAATAATTTTCCTCACACAAAAGGATGTCGAATATGTTAATTAATTAATAAAAATATACATATAAATAGGTGGCAATTATTTCAATTAGTTTTCAAATTCCGATTATCGAAATTCTTTCATATTTTGTCCTGTGTTTACGCATTATAGTTTAAATAGATTCGTGGAGAAAGCGACTTTCACGATAATTGCACTTTCTCAGATTTTTCTTTTATTGGCGAATTTAAAATGGTTTTTCAATTTATGTTAGGAAAGGGGCTGGATTTTCAGGTAGGAAAGGGAATGGCAGTTTCGGCCTACATTCTGTCAAAATGAGCCTTTTAGTAAAACTCGTTTCCAATAATTCGAGTAGTTTGTTGTTAAAAAAAATTTATATTGCAACTTCTCTCTCTCTCTCTCTCTCTCTCTCTCTCTCTCTCTCTCTCNCTCTCCCTCTGTCTCTCTGTCTGTCTCTCTCCGTACCGTTATCAGAACACGATCGAGATTATAATCATGTTAAATGGATCAATCAAATATAATTATATTATAATTATAATACAACCTGTTTAATTATCGAAAAAATAAAACCAAAATGTCACCAATTGATTTTTATCTAATGAACGTACACCCTCGTTAACTTTAACTAAACTTCTTTCGATCAAAATGCATACATATTTGCCCTTTTCAATTATTTATGGCATGAGATAAAATTGTAAAAGAGATTGAGGATAGAGACTCGGTAGATTCTTTTGTCGGTTGTTGAAAGACACATTGAGTTGGAGAATCGCGGAAAAAATGGATACTTGAAGGCAACCACCAGACCGTAATAACCCGATCCTGACCGATTGGTGCTGAAAGAGCAATAAATGATATTGTAAAGAAAAGCGAGGCCGATAAGTGTACCCAAGAGAATCTATGGCAAAAGAAAGAGCTAATCCGACTCAAAATCCGCCATACTCAGACATGGACACTTACATTAAGACCCAGCGTATGTGTCCCGCATGTAGAGAAAGAATGCTCTGTTTCCCACTTAATTGAATAGTGTTATCCCTTGGCTCCGTATAGAGACCATGTAGGAATACCATCCTATATAAGAATTTTACTCGATTACGCCAGTTAAACTTCGTATCCCCTATTCCAATTTTTGGAGGAAACAGAGGTTTTTTTGTATATATAGATTTTTTTTAGCTTGTGTTTTCATGATGGTGTGTTAACTGTTTCGTAAGAATATATTTAAAAGGAAGAATGTTCTCAAATCGCAGAAGATTTGTCCCATTTAATTTAGGGTAGTCATCCCTTGCAGAAAGAGAGCGTGTAGTACATTCCCGACATGAGAATTATACTTCTGCACCGCAGCGAGTGTTTGTGTTCTTTTTTCTAATTTTTTGGAAGAAACAGCGTAGTCTTTTGTATATAGTGAAGATAAATATCTCGTTTTGTCTTCTTCTTTGTGTGTATTGAGATTGAATGTATTTATTAGCGTGAATGTACAGTGTGAGAGGGCTGAAGGTGGAGTTTTATCGACCCTCAATTACACTAGTCAGTGTATGTGTAGTTGTTTATATGTTTGCAGAGAAGCATCCATGTATCAAGAAAGCAGTTGGCCTACGTAGCCATCGCAAAAGAAGGATCATCCTTACTCGAATAAGATTAGGCCATCCGATGGGGCGTCGGTGGCAGGAACGGTTTAGGCGTTGACACGGCGCTCATCACTGTAAGGTAAAGGTCCCGGGTTCGAATCCCGTGGCCCTGAATTCAAACACAGCATCCTTGCAAATGTTTTTTTACAATAACACCAGCGGATTGATATGACCTCGCTGTTTCGAACCTTTGCACCTCCTACACCTTATCTTCTACATACATACTTACAAATGGGCTTTTTTTCAAAAACACCGGCACCCCGAGGGTTGATATAACCTCTGCGAACCCTCGTAAAAAATAGGCCATCCGAGGTTTACACATGGTTACTTGACATTTGGAAATTAATCGAAGAATGTTATTCGTTTGCTCCATAGAGAGCGTGTAGGTATGCCACCCGATACGATGCTTAAGCAGGGCGAAGAATGTTTTATTGTACACAGTTGATTCATATGTCGTTTTGCTTTTGTACGTAATAAGATTGAATGTATTTATTAGAAATTTAAAAGGTGGGGTTGAGATAGAAGGTTGGTGTCCGAGTGGATCGAGGTCACGATAGCTGAAGTGGTAGAGCAGCGGCGTATATAGCCGAAGATCGTGGGTTCGAATCCCGCTCGTGCTATTGACTTTTTTATCTCAACTAAAAACCTTAATTAATTGTAGTATTTATTAGAGTGAACTAATCTTTTTTTAGTTATTAAAGATGTTTTGATTTTATCCCTTATGAACCAAATTGTAAAATACCTATTGTTGAAACTTTTGTAGCTCCTTTTCAATTCCATGTGAAACTGACATATTATTTTTAACTGGAAGAGTTACAAGACGGAAAAGTTGGCGCTTCAATGTATTAGTTGTTCAAATAATGGTCGACAGTTTGACCATTACTTATCATCTCTGGGTCCGCCAATTCTCGATTAATCCTCGGTCAGATTCCCCGTCAGGCCAGGTCATTTCAAGTGTCTGATATTCATACGTCACAGATAAACATAATTGCCCTATACCAATCTAAAAAGTGTTCACATCCCTCGATTAAGATACAGGGAAACTGTCTTCCTATTATCACACGAATCAAATTCAAATTCAAACGCAGACATATTCTGACCTGACCAATTCAAATGACCAGGTCATCCAATGAGCAATGTGTAGCACAGGAAATGAAAGGCTAAAGACATACAACAGTCGCATAGTAAATAAAAAAAGACTAGGACAATCTGCACTGACAGCTCTCCTTTGGTGTTAATCTCAATTCCTTTGATTAAATCCTCATTGATCAGGATATTTTCTTATGCGTAAATTTGTGATGTTATGACCTTGACATAGATTTTTATGTTTGCATGTAGTGTTTTTTCACGAAACGAATTGTTCGGATTCTTCTGGCTGGTTCGAGAGAATGTTTTGTTATTTGTAGGGTTTTGGGGTTTTTTGGCTTTACCGTTTCACAACAAAGACAAATTTTGGGTAGAGAAAAAATAATCGGAGGCGGGTTAAGAAATTTGCTCTGGTCGACGGTTAACAGTCCACTCCAATCAATTTGAAACTATTAGGTATGGTATTTAAAAGTTATTTCCTGAGTTAAATAGAAATAGGTGGGAACCCAATATTAGGCCAGTTTAAAAATATCACTAAAATGACGTAGCTGGACTAAATAAAGCGGCTCTTTTAGAACGCCGGTATCACGTGTGATTTTAATATAGCCTCTTATCGTGGGACTCGGGCTGGCGTGTCTTAAATTCGATAAAAAGGCCGACTCTCGCCGTCATCAGCAGAAAGTTTTTTGCAAGAAGAGTGTGGGAAAGCGGCTGTGTAAGGATAAAACAGGAAATTAAGAATCAACATTAGAATGGCAAGTGTCCTTGGGCCCGTTTTCGTCTCTCTGAATTGAGTTGCACGTCGACTGAGTTCGAACCTGTGTCCGTCCTACGGAGGGGAATAAATTTTGAAATTTCTAAAGGATGAAAATTGGGCAGGTTCTGAACGGCTCGCTTCCACGGGAAAAAAACGCAACGCGTCCGACGTCCCGCCGCCGCCTCCATCTTCTCCAGGGATTTTGTGTCTCACAATTTATCAAATGCCTCACTGTAAACGAGAAGGAAGTGCGAAACGTGAATGAAGTCGATTACTTTGAATTTTGTATAATGCTCTGTTATTAAAGAGCCAAGTCACATCTCTCGCATAGTTTCCTCATTTAGGGCCGAGGACAATTCACTTGCTCCCACCCTATTTTATTCTTCTCCCTGTTTATTCGAAAATCTCTCTTTTGTCTCTTTATAAAATATTAAAGGGTATTTTTACGAGAAAACTGGTTTGGAGATGTACTCCTGACCATCGTCTGTCGACCAGACCAATACCTCCATGGCTCGACGAAACTTTACAACGTTTTAACTTAATTAACATGTTTTCCCATAAGGAAATTATTTTAACTATTTTATCCACATGAGTTTAATATTTTCTTCTTGGCAGCGCGTCATAATAAAACCTATTAACACGTTTAAACAAATGAGCACTAAATAAATAAATACAATTTTAAAAAATCACACTACACACATTTTGTCAAATTGGTTTAACCATTTCATAATAAAAACTGCTACGAAGTTAGACAATATGAAAGCGAAAGATAAAAAAAGAGACAATCATGCGTGGAGTGAGTTAGAGCGAGGGAGAGAGAGAAAGAAAGAGTGCGCGCAATAAAAGAATTAGGTGCAAACAGAAACAGTAGACAGCGAGAAATAGGTGAACGCGAGAGGAAAAGAAAATGAGGGAACGAGAAACTAAAGTTAAAGTTAGAGAAAGTTAAAGAGGGACAGAGACGGTGAGAACTTCGACCACTCTTATATCAGACAAGAAATAAAAGAAGGGGAGATTGCGAGAGTGAGAGGGAGGGAAAGAGAATTATATAAAAAGAAAGAAGAAGAAAAGAGACGTGATATGGTAAGTGAGAGACACTAGACAGGAGAGAGAGGGGAAGGGGGGGAGGGAGAGAGAGAGAGAGAGAGAGAGAGAGAGGGAGAGAGAGAGAGGAAGGGATAGAGTGAGAGTGTATTAAAAGAAAGAGGAAAAAAGAGACGACTGATAGAGTAAGTGAGAGACACTAGATAGGAGAGAGAGAGGAAGTAGTGTAGGGAAGGGAAAGGAGAAGGAGAAAGGAGAGAGAAGTGAGAAAAAACGAAGAAGAAAAAAAGACGAGAGATGGATTAAGTTAGAGACTGTGGACAGGAGAGGGGCAGAGAGAGAGAGAGAGAAGTAGAGGGAGTCAAAGAAAGAAATAGGAAAAGAGAGACGAAAGATTGAGGGACACTAGACAGGAGAGCAAAGAGAGAGAGTGAGAGAAAAAGAGAAAGAGCAGAAAAAGAGATGACAGGTAAAGTAAATAAGAGACAGTGGACCGAGAAAGGAGAGAGAGATGTAAGTTATATACGAGAATAATTAAATATTAAATAAATAAGGTGATGACAATGCTAGGATGCAGGTGTTGTTTGTAGAATTGTCAATTGGCACTCTAGCCCACTCCAAAGATTTTGTAATCATGTTTTATTAGCCAACTTGACAGACTCGGATTAATCAAAAGAAATTATTTAACTTGTGAATATATATTGATATAGATAGATCGATAGGTAGATAGAGTGAGATAAAAGAGAAAGAGGAAAGAAAGAGACAACAGATCGAGTAAGCCAGAGGCACTAAACAGAGAAAGAGAGAGAGAAAAAGTTTATCCTCTTCAGTATAAAATAATTAAATTTCAATGGTGTTTACTGCACTGTGTATACTTTCAGTGATTTTTTCCGCTGTCTCCCTTCGTTAAATTTATTTATACATTTACCACATTTGTCCTTGTTTCTGGGCACTGCAGAAATGTTTGATTGTGACTTGATTAAAATTTACATTTTAAGGTACAAACTCAACAACACCGAACGGGATCCCAACAAATACCCACAATAAGTATAACAATTATAATTCGGTGTTATTTTTTATTGTTAATGTTAGTAATCGTTGATTTATTCAGATTCATTCGGTTTTGTTTGGTATTTTCTTTGTGAGCTTTGATTTAAAAAAGAGGAAAAACAGCAACGATCTATTCCTTTATGGTTTGAATAATTTTCATCGACATTTTCAATAAAAATTTAAAGATTATGAATATTACTGATACACAGTTAATGTTAGGAATTAATTGTACCGGCACTTGTGAGGTATGAAAATTTTCAGCTGCTAGGTGACTTTATCAGACAGTCAAAGTCATAAAAGTGTTTGTTTTTTTCAAAAACGCCAAAGTAGTCGATTAAAATGTAATGTCTCTAATGAAATGTTGCAGTCTTGCTTCCAAACTCATTAATGGTCTGGGGGCCATTTTACTAATTCTAAGCTTGTCTTCAACAGCAGCGAAAAGCCCTGAAAATTTTAGGAAATGTACATTTTAGAGATTGCTGAAAAGAATGTTTTATAAAGTTTATAATATTAACAAAACCTTGTTTGTACATATTAGATTGTGTGAGCTTTAAATCAAGACACATTCGGAAACTGTCAAATATGTACATAGTTATGAACCGAGAAATCGTGATAAATTGGTACCATGAGAGGTTAAACCTCAAAATATGTGAAAATGGTTGTAACTATCGGTTCATAAAATTTCCTAATTTAATAACTGATAAAATTAAAAAATAAATTAATAAATAATAAACAATAAATAATAAATTATTAAAATTAAAATTAAAACAACGCCAGAAGAGAGTTTTAAGGACAGAATGAAATTGTACCAGTCGTATTCTACTGTTTTGAAGAATTTTTAACCGATGATATCTCGAAGATGAAGATTAAAATATAAGAAAAGTTGTAACAATGACATGTATTTATTTTACGAACGTAATGACAGTTTTATTGAATTAACAACATAATATATTCTCGATTTTTTTGTGTTCTTGCCCGTAGCCACTGATATATTCTCAGTGCAAAAATGCAAGAAACATGCACAGATTTTTATAAACTGTAGACAGGTGCTCATTAAACGCGCGTAAATTTCGCCACAGTCTTTATAAATAAAGCTGAAAAACAAGACAAGAACACGATTATCTTGTTTAATAATTTCAATTAACAGTAGCTAATTAAAGCCGTAAAAATATCAATTGAAATTTAATGTAGGAAGACAAAAAAAAATAGAATGGAATGGTAGTAAACACCATCGAAATTTAATTATTTGTTGTTGAAAAGTTATCCTAAGCAGTACAAAATAATTATATGCGTGTTTCTTAGTGACCCGTTGTTTCATAATTTGTTGAAGTCGTCAAGAATGAGGTAGTTTAGAAAACACCTTTTACATTTTTTTTTACCGACGTGTCGACCTTTATCGGGGTCATCTTCAGAGCATAAAGTGTGGTGCTATTCTTGTGGTGTCAATGTGTTGTGGTACTTTACAACACTTTCACTCAAAACCAATATGACACCACAAGAATAGCGTCACACTTTATGCCCTGAAGATGGCACGAATAAAGGTCGACACGTCGGCAAAAAAAATGTAAAAGGTGTTTTCTAAACTACCTCATTCTTAGGATAAGTTTTTCTTACTCTTCCTCACTCTTTCTCTGTCTAGTGTCTCACATTTACTTTATCTGTCGTTTCTTTCTTTTTCTTTTTCTCTTTTTTCTTATATATCTCTCTCTCTATTTGTTTTTTTCCTCTTGCCTAGTATTTCACACTTACTTTATCATTCATCTCTTTCTTTCCTCTATTTCTATTTTCTCCTTTTGTATTACTGTCTCTCTTTCTCTTTCATTCTTTATTTATCATTAGGTTTGCCTTTCTCCTTTTCTTTCCTTTTGGTTTTAGTAATTATTATAAATTCTCAAAACGTCTTCATGCGATTCATGCAAAAAGACGTCCAAGACTTTTTCCTCTTTTGCAAAGAGAATAATTGAAAAATCGTGAAGGGATGAACTTGAACAACTTGAAAAAGGATTTCAAATCTGTCAAGGGGAGGGGGATTCGAGACAATGCGGTTGTGAGCAAATTGGAGAAAGCTTTCATGAGCGCATTCCTACGCGTCTGCACCTTTATTAGCCACAAGTTCAAAAGTAAAAAAATGGTACAAAAATCGTCTCTTAAAGCATTGGGTGTTTGTGTGAATGAACAACTGACAACTTTAATCCGGTATTAATTCTTCAGCTCCTACTGGGAACAAGGCGTAAACAAAGATCGGAATGTCAACAATTAACCGGTGTTTTTGTTTTTTTTTTACAATTTTAGGTGATTACAGCTGCTGTTTTTACTGTAAATGACGCCAGTTTGTTACATTGTATCAGTATTGGCCGAATTAATAATAGAGATGGATTTGTACACCTTGCCCGTGATCCAGTTTACCTGTTAATTCCTCTTTAAAATATTTTTTCCCCTTTTTCCGAGTATTGACGTATATATGTAGGGGAATAAGGATGATCGAAAGGGGTGGGCATTCGCCATCTTCCAACAAATTACTATTTCGTGATATTTAGTCAACACAATTAACCATGGAGGATGTCTCTCAACTCGGCCCTCGCATTCAACTGACCCTTCAGGTTAACGTGTGTGGTGTGGTGTGGTGTGTGTGTGTGTGTGTGTGTGTGTGTGTGTTTGTGTTTGTGTGTTTGTGTGTAGGGGTTGGGGAGGGTTCTAGCCTCTCGAAGACGTGACGTTAGAGCTACCTTCTGTGCAATGCGGACTGTTTCCCACATGTTGGGGAATAAGGATGACCGAAAATCTTGCCACTATTTATTCGAATTGTTATATTTGGTCAACCCAATTAACAATGTAAGATGTCTCTCAACTCGGCCCTCGTATTCAACTGACCCTTCAGGTTAACGGGTGTGGTGTGTGTGTGTGTGTGTTTGTGTGTAGGGGTTGGGGAGGGTTCTAGCCTCTCGAAGACGTGACGTTAGAGCTACCCTTCTGGGCAATGCGGACTGTTTCCCCCATGTTGGGGAATAAGAATGACCGAAAATCATACCACTATTTATTGGAATTGTTATATTT
This sequence comes from Cimex lectularius, assembly GCF_000648675.2. Lineage (NCBI taxonomy): Eukaryota > Metazoa > Arthropoda > Insecta > Hemiptera > Cimicidae > Cimex > Cimex lectularius. The sequence goes on along the minus strand of NW_019392670.1, from coordinate 1,098,717 downwards.
GGTCAACCCAATTAACAATGTAAGATGTCTCTCAACTCGACTCTCGTATTCAACTGTGCAGTGCTGCACCTCTTCTAAGTCTGTGTGTGACCCGACGTTCCTGGTCTGAAAGTGATTGCCCCATAGTTAGCAGCGATGTGGCTTGGGGCGGAACAGCGGTGGCAGATGATCCTCGATTTGTCATGTAGTTGGTTTGTACTCCCATGAGCGGACGGGAATCGACATAGGAAGGCGTCCTCCGGCAATCTTTGGTGCTGTGGTTTCTGGCAAATGTATTTAATGGGTATTCTTGGTATCCTAGATTATATCTCCAGTGGGTTGTTCGCATTCGAAGATAACATAGGTGGCAGTTTCTTCCTCCTCACTGTATAACCTATAAATGATTGTATCATTGTATATAACCATATTGTGTAGGTGTTTTCTCAGACCCCACTGGTTTATAGGCCTACTAGCTTGGTATTAATGCACTTTAATCTTTGTGTCTGTCCTATTTTTAATCGTACAATAATATCAGCTTGCTTTTTTGTTTATCTAGGCAAGAGAGATAAACCAGATAAGAGGATAGCATAAATTCCACAGTAGTATGATTGAACTGATCAACATTTCAAGTTGTTTAAAACTTATTAAAAGCAAAACAGTTGATTCCTAAATTCTCATAAATACCAAGATGAATCAATGCGATCAATTATCAAATAGCAATTAGCATAAAACAACATGATCTACATTGGTCAATGGTCAGCTTATTCGTCTTCTCTATCTTAATTAATTATTTGTATACAATCTTTTATATTACAGTATTACTTCACCTTGGTCTTTTGTTACCCATAACGAGATACAAAATAAGGAATTAACAGACGAAGAACAAACGAAGGAATCTGGAGCAAGTGGACCATAGTGAAGCATCATTATTGCTATGATATCAACGAGCCGGCCAAGCGGCAAATATTTCTTGAGGTTGGTCATAAAAATAAATACTAATAAGATATTTCTGTGTAAGTGACTTTCCCTTATTTCTTGTATTATACATACATTGACAAAGTGAAGTAAAAGATATCTTCCTGTCTAACCAATAGAGATTAACGCGCTCAACTTATGCTTATGCTTTCCCAATTCACGTTGATCTTTTGATTATTGTAACTAGAAAATGAAGATGAAAAAGCCGACGAACGACAGCAAATAATGGATAAAACTCATCAGTTCATTGGTTTTGCTGTTCCCACAAACATGGAAACGGAACAATAGCAGCAGGATGAAATTGAAAAAGTGTTCTTCTAGTTATTTTAGGTGTAGGAACAAACAAAAGCTCAGGCAGCCAGAGATGAACCAATGGCAAAAACCAGATAACCATAGACAATGAGCTAACAAGGGAACGGCCGATACCAGCATCGGCTGCTCGATGAAACAATTGATTTGATCAATAGATCAGTACCTTATAGATCTTCGCTTCTAACTTGCCAAGTTTCAACTTGCTACTTGCCCTATTATTAAATGAAGAAAATAGTCGAAAAAACGGTAAAGGACCAGGTTTTACCAAGATCCTGAACAACATAGGTCTGTTCTGGTGTTTCAAAAATTATTATAAATTCATGTGTCAAAAATAAAGTGGTAGTTTCCCCTGTTTCTTTAGCTGTAGAAATAAAGAAAAGTTCAGGCAGCCATTGATGAATCTAATGGTTAAAGCCAAAACATGACCAGCATCGATAGCTCGATGATAGATAGATAGATTTTCGGGGATGTACATTATACTGTGTCCTTTTGTATCCTCCGTTCTGTGCTTATAGCACAACGGTGAGTTTAAGTTCATAAAGGAACTTGATTATTAGGCCCGGCTTCAGTGGTCTTCAGAATCTCTTCTAGGGTTGCATCGTACGTCCCAAAACAGTTCCATCTGCGAGCGATTGGGGCACCATAGTTTGTAGTAGATGTGTTGGTGTTTCTTCTGCTTCTTTGCAGAATCTGCACTTGCCGTGTTGGGTTATGGCAATCTTCTCCAGATGCCCGTTTAGTTAGCAGTGTCCTGTTAAGAATCCTGTTCGGATTCGCAGTTTTTCCTGCTTCTGCAATGCATTCTGTCACCTCTTTCTTTCCAAAGTTTGTTAGAAGGTTCTTGGAATTTTTGTGTCCAATGAGTGGGTTCCATTGTTACCTAATTTTCTTTTTTGTCTTTTCGTCTAAGGTTCTCATTGCTAGTGTGGATTCATATGCCACAGAAGGGCCGGGTCGTCCACTTTCTTGCTTTCTACTCACACTTCTGGGACCCAGCTGAGGGTGACTTTCTTTTGCATACCTAACATATTTAGTTTAGTTTTGCATTTCAGTATCATCTTTGAGCTAAAGATGTTTGAACCTAGGGCTTTTGAAGTTGCTTGGACTTCAGCTTGAAAACTGGTCTATTTTCCCATTGGTTCTGAGTATTTTGTTCCAGGATCGAATACTCCTGCCCCCGTACATTCTTGCGTCCTAGATCCGCCTGTGTACCAATAGATGGTGCCATTCTTAAAGGAGGTGTTTCTCTCTCTTTCCTATCCTTTTTTGATACCTAAGTTAACTCGAATATCCTTTTCATATCATAGCTCCATGATATAATTGAACCGATCAATAGATGTGTGTTATATAGGTCTTTGCTTCTAACTTTGCCAAGTTTCAAATTGCTATTTGCCCTATTACTAAATGAGGAAAAAGGCGTTTAGGTAGTAGCTTGTCACTAAGGTAAAGGTCCCGGGTTCGAATACAGCAGTCGTGCATTCGAAGCCGACATATTTGCAAAGGGCTTTTTTTTAAACACCAGTATCCCGAGGTTAAAATACTGTCTAAAATAATAATAATAATAATAAAAACCATGAAAAAGAAAAAAATACTAGTATCGACAAGATCTATAGTGCCATGATACGATCGTTCTGGTGTTTCGCAAAATTGATAGAAATAGAAATGTTTAGTGTAAGCTTTTCTCTTTTTTTCTTTCGACCGCAGTCAGATTTCGTTCTTTTGTTTGTATCTTTTTGTGTGTCAAATCGATAAAGTAGTAATTCCGCCGGGTTGTTTTCGTCGTAGGGACAAACAAAAAGCTCTTGATTCGGATTTATGGGCGGGGCCGGTACACCGGGAACATGCACGATTAGGTGCACAGGGGAAAAAGGCAGGTGGCATTGTCCGCACCGTCTCGCCCTTTTTCCATTTCCTCGCCTTCCGGACCGTTTCCTCCTTGGATCTTTTCAGGGCCGGTTCCTCCTTCGCCGTTTCCCCGCCAGGCTCACGGTCCCAGGGCGATCGCCCGCCGTTCCATACGCGTCCAACGACCCTCCAACGTCGTCTCGACCGTCCCAACTTTTATACGTCTAATCGAGCCGGTGCTTTTTCCCCTCCGAGGTGGATATTGACTGGCGGACGACGAACATTGCCGACGGTGACCGAATCTGTGACGCAGTCTGACGTCACGGCTCTGGACGAGCATCTCTCTCCTAGCTTTTCCCCATCGGCGCCAGTCTGGTTCCAGTGCTCTCGGGTGTCAGTGCTTCTCTCTTGATCAATGTCTCAACTCCATTGAATCGCCTAAAAAAAGTATCAACGTATCACCCGTTAACCAACATCCAACCATGTCCGGCGATGCGGTCAGTACCTCGATTGAATAATAGCTTTTGATTAATTAATAAAATGACAAAAAAATTCCCCTCGTCCGATGTACACGCGCACTTATTAATAGAGAGATGCGTCGAGCCGGCGGCCGGTCCGCCCACTCGCTCATCACTCGGCGTACCTTTGCACCGAGTGTCACACTTTAACCGACGTTTTCGGATCGAACTGCGACATGCTCCACGAAAAAAAGAAGAAAAAAAAACGGAAAAAAGAGCCGGTGTCGTTGCCGCTAGGCTTCGCCCCGGTCGATTTTCGAAACGGCCCGATTTTTTTAGAAAACAAATAGCGGTGGAGACAAAAAATAGCCATGCGACGCGTCGTCCGTCCATTTCGACGTCCACTATAAAAAGGACTGACCGTCCAACGCGGCTAATCTCTTATAACGTAGTCGTCCTCATGTCAATTGGCTCCCCCACTTCCACGGCCGACCGGCACGTCTCTTTTGATTAAACCATTTCCCTTTTGAATGAGCACCAAGAAAAAAAAATTGAGAAGTTTTTTTAATTCAAAAGTTAAGATTAGTGATATAACGAACAAAGTGCGCCTGTACACTCGGAGCGAGGCCTCCCCCTTTTTTAGCAATTTAGATAAGCTTTTATTTTCAGGAATTACTACAAGAATAAAAAAAATCAACTTTTTATCTAAAAAAAAAGATTTTACAAAATGTTGTAGAAAGCTTGTCTTCCTTAGCATTGATCCTTTAGGATTTTTCTATCCACCTCGTCTTCTGAGGTTTTAATTTATACAGGTCGAGGTCGGAGTTTGAGTATTTTGATCATTTTAGGAAACCAAATTTAGATGCTGGCAAAGATACAGGGGCACTCGTCATTGTTAGGACCAGGACCGGTTTGACTCAAACAGAACGCACAAATTTCAACAAAATCTTTCAAAACAACACAGGCTCGATTCAAAAACTGGTCGGATACCGGGTTTTGTCCGAACCAGTCGCAAAAATAACCTTTTTGACGAATTATACAAAAAAAAAAAAAAAAGAAAGAAAGAAATTTGCAATTTTGCCTTGACTATCGTACTGTTTGCTCTCTAAACATTTATATGTTCAACTGGCAAATCTTTTTAGAAGTTGATAAGGAAGAAAATTTTAAAATATCCTCGTCTTGAAACCTTATGCAAATTTGTATATTGAGTTTGTCAGAGATAAAAATGAGCAAAAAAACAGTTCCAACACACACTTTCCTGGTCCTTTTATCACCTTTTAAACCAGTCATAAAATATCAAAAAGCCAATAAGCTCACAAGTTGTATTTTTCGTCTACTGGATGTAACTAATTCTGCCGTGTACATCACAGACGAATTTTTGCAATTCACGACATTTTTTTTAAAAATATATATTTATCTTATCGTATCAGAGAGAGAGAGAGATTGAGCTTTTTTTAAAGGGCGAAAAGCTTTCGTGCCTAGGTGTACTTACCGTCCCGGTTTTCCAATAGGAAATATTGATTTTTTTCTTCTTCAACACGACCGGCCAATACAAAGTCTCTTCACCTGAAAGATACAGTTTTTTGTTAAATAAAAAATAAAACACGATTCAGATAATTCAATGTTGATTATCGTTTTTATTTCACCGATCCATAAATCCAATAATAAAACAATTTTGCCACAAAAGGAGGACAAATAGTATCGATTCGGTGTGCCGAGTGTGCCACGACTTAGTGCCGTCACTGTCCCCCCGGTGCTTGCTTGCTCCACAACCCCATCGACCCGCACAAGCTTATAGTGGACAAATTTACTCAGTCGAAATAGTCCAAAAAAGCCGACGAGACTTGAAACAACCTTCATTACTCCAGTGCTTTCTTGCTACACAATCACATCGACCCGCATAAGCTTACAGTAGACAAATTTACTTTACCAGCTCAAAATAGTCAACTTTCTCTTTAAAATAGACAAAAAAAGCCGAAAGCATGAAACACTTGGAACGGCCTTTATCCAGGCACTGTTTATAAGTTTCATCTTACTGACGTACCTCAGGAGAAGAATGTCTACACATATTTCAAATTGTTTTCTAAACAATTTAAAACTGTAGGCGATCTCTAAAGCTTATTAGTTCAGCTTCAAAGCTAATTAGTCTAATTGTATGTAAATAGTTTGTACTCGAATGCGAATGAGAACAAGAAAAAATTGGACTCGTGTTGTCCATTATTATCAATACAGAATAAACGGTTACGGAATATTTTTTTTCAAACACTTCCTTTAAAAGCTTACAGGAATGTCAAGTATAATCATAAAGCTTCCAAGTTTCGAATTTTATGACAATAATAGGCCTGTTTATATGTAACAGAAAACAGGGTACATACTCATGTTTGGTTTCTTTTCTTTTTACATGTTAATTAAATTAGGGTAAAGCTGAAGATGCTTCACTGTAAGCGAAAAGCTTCACAAATAAAATAAGGTTTAAATCAGTTGGAACTAAAGACTTCATTGATGTTCATTTGACGGATTGTGGGGTTCCACTAAAATAAGTCCTACGAATCATGTGTGAATCACATATATTGTATCTTAGTTGATATTTACCTAAGCAGTAAAAACTTTAAAAGTTGGTTTTATGACGAGGTACAATAGAAACTGTAATTTGAAAAAAAAATAACCAAAAAGAACCTACCTCGAGCAATTGGATTTTAATTATTAATTTGATGGAGTTTCTCTTGGTTGGCATAAGATCAGGTAATTTTAAGGAAATTATGTTGAGAATGGAATCTCAATATTTTACATGATGGTCAGGCTCAAAAGTGAAAAAGAAATGCCCTTCCAGGTTGGAAATTAAGTCTCATACAAAATGAAATATTCATTGTCCGAATTTGTCGAGATGAGTGATCAATGATTGATCAATATCTAACAGGCTCATACTATCATTTTTGTAAACGTTCCTAAACTATAGTTTGAAAATAAAAATAACCGAAAAACATAACGAAAGCCTGCCGTAGAACTTTTTTGAATTTGAATTTTTCATCATTAATTTGACTAAATTATATAATTTGAAGGATTTTCCTCCAAGGTTGGCGTCAGTTCTGGTCGAATTGAAATATTTAGACAATAATCTCCTAACTTAGGTGATGGTCGGACTCAAAAGTGAAAAAGAAACGCCCTTCCAGCATGGACAATAACATCTCTTTTCAATTGAATTATTCATAGACCGAATTTGTCGAGATGAGTGGTCAATGATTGATCAATATCAAACAGGGTCGTACTCTCATTTTTGTAAACTTGGCTAAACTATCATTTGAAAATAAAAATAACAAAAAACGAAAACCTACCTAAAACTGTAGGAATTTTAATTTCTTTTATCTTTAATTTGTCCAAATTATATAATTTGAAGGATTTCCCCAGGGCTGGCATCAGATCAGGTAGAGTTTAAATATTTAGAAGAGAGGATCATTAAATTTTGCAATTTAGCTTTAGTCAATGATTTTTTTTTATCATAGGTATCAACCTTGTATAGCAAATATTTATTTATTTTTAACTCTAATTTTTCACTAGTTCATAAACGATGTAATTTATTTTTTTTTAATTAAGAGTTTTTGAGATCATGGAAATAAATGGTAAAAAACTGACCTAAATGGAGCATATAATGAAAACAACCGTAATCGAATACATGAATAATTTATTGTTCCTTGAAAATAATCTCGGGGGTTCATTGAATTTGGTTGTTTGTTTTGAAAAAGTTAACGAGAAATATGAAACTCACAACTGGTCAATATGGTCAATAATAAAAGACTCCAGTTCTTAAGGCTTGACTCGATTCTACCTGTCCTGTGGACGATTTTCCATGGTTACCTTTTAGTAGTATGTATGTATATATAGACATAGTTTTTTAATTTTTTTTTTAAATTATAAAGCCTTGCCTTCGTCGTATTTAAAAAGGGAAAGTATTCATTCCAACATGCCAAAGAGATGTAAAATGCAAAGAGATGAGAGAGAGAGAGAGAGAGAGAGAGAGAGAGAGAGAGAGAGAGAGACAGAACGAAAGAAAGAGAAAGAGAAGAGACCCCGATGTCAAAATCAGGTCAGGGTTTGGATAGCCAGTTATGTGTGGATCGGTGACGGCCAAAGCAAAACCCGTATTATTTATGTTCCGTGGTCCATTCGACACAATTTCAAGTTTTAAATTGACTCAGAATAAATCGTCAACGAATGTTAATTATCGAAAAATACCAGAAAATCGATTTTTATATTTTATTACAAGTGATTATTCGGAGATCGTGAGATGCGGTCTGGTGTGACGTAAGTTTTAGAAAAACATTTTCTTTATCGTGCCGACGTTTCGATCTTTATTGAGATCATCTTCAGGGCTCAGGTGTTTGTTTTCAGCGTATTTGTGTCATTCTTGTGTGTCGTGTTGAGAGTGTCAGTTTTATTACAAACTTTATTTTATTTATTTTATTTTTATCGGGTTTCCCTATTTTATGGAATTTCTCTCCAGGCAAAGATGTAAAAATAATAATGTTGCGGGTTACAATACATCGTTTATTTATTTAATTTTACAATTTTTGTTTGTAATATTACTCGTGTGCTTCAAGGTAACACCAAATTTAGCAAATTCGCTAATGTTTAATCAGGTGCAGTGTTTTCCCTCACTGTTTCACCCCGTGTATTGGCAACACTGATTTTTTGGCGCCAATCTAAAATTTTGTTGAAATCTTCCATCTCCGACATGGCTCTTCAGCCCATTTCATCCTGTATCGATTGTTATATTAGCCAAACACAAATTGTTTCCGATATAATTTAACCCTTTCTTGAAGTTGCATCAGATTAACGCCAACTTTAGCAATTTTGTTTAAGGTTAGAAGGAAACCCCTGGGGTTTAGGGTGGGCGCAGTATTGTTCCTGCTGTTTCCGTAGTGTACTGGCAACACTGATTTATTCGGCGCCAATTTAAACTCTCTTTCGCTAAACTCAAAGGATTTCCCGTTAACCATTTAGCAAAATTGCTAATGTTCGTCCTGCTCCAAGACATTAGACCAGAAAGGGTTAAAATAAGCGCATTACTTATTATGAAAATCAAAAAATTCCATTTTTTATTAAATTTGTACAAAATATGTTTTTTTTTTTTAGCTATTTTCATAAAAAATGTAAAATTAAATAAATATTTGCGTGGAGAAATTTCTATAAAATAGTAACACCTGGGTTTATAGGAATTTGAACTGCACCAATGAATCATCACCAATTTGTGTATTTTAACCTTTTTAATTTTCGTCGGTTGTTCTTCGAATTTACTTGTTTTGCATTATTCATAATTTTCCTTTGGAAAATAAAACGGGGTAAATAAGAAATTGGGCAGTACAATTTCTCAATTATTCGTTCTTTTCACTCTTAAATAACAAAGCAGGTAAACAAACCTATCAAATTTATTTAATCCAAAATAATGAATTCTTCAACAAAAAAGGCGTTCTGTCTTAGAGGTTATTTTATTAGCAGCTCAAATCTCAAATGGGCCGAGTAGTACAGTTGGAAGCATTATATAACTTTTTTGCTTTAGTTCAAAGTAAACTCCTTATTTGATGGCTGTTACGTTGGGCTGTGATAAATGAATAGAAAGTGTTGACTGATGATAAGATCATTTGAGCAGAAAATACTGCTTTTAAAAAACTTACACACTAAAAACGCCAATATATCAAATCGTACCCTTCACCATGACCTCAACATCCCTTATGCCTCACGCCATCAAATCAAGATACAACAAAATCCTCACTCACTGGTCATCCCAATCCCTTAGTAACCCAACTTTCTTCTACCACACTCCGCCGACTGAAACGTGGATGGCCTCATGATTTTAACTTGAGTGATAGCGAGTGACAAGTGTTTACCTTCGGCTTCCTACATCGGAATGTCACTACCGAGTGATTTCTCCGCTCTGGACAATAGAAGTCAATTATTCTTTATTACCATTAAATTTGCTTATTGAATTCTACATTTGTAAATTTTCATTAAAACGAAAATTAAAATGAAAAGGTGAATTGGTTGAATGTTTCTTAAGTAGATAGAACTCATTTGTAATATTATACTCTAACACCCAATGGGATGATAGCCAATAATCTGACTTAACTGTAATAAGCTTGTACTTAGGTCCCAAGAATATCCTGACTTTGAACTTCGTATTGGTTAATACTTGTAACAAAATCGTGCCTCAACACAAATTCTTCCCCTTTGCCCTAGTTCATTGGCAGTTAATTGGCCTGTGCCATAAACGTGCCGTTTTAGTGAAAGTCACTGCATTCCAGTCTTCCGTCAGCGGAAAGTGAATTTTCAATTTGAAATTCCTCCGGGATTTATTTGTATTCGCGTTTTATTATCGCGGACGTTTCAGATGTGGGTTTTTTCTTATGGTATTTCCAATTAAAAAGCATTGTTTAAACAAAGGGCTTTCGGTTGGGTTCCTTTCCAAAGTATTTTACAATGGGACGCCCTTTACACTTTTACATGCTCATTTTGCAACAGTATTCACCCCCTTTCTAAATACTTATATTTCGTTTTCAATTATCCAAACGTCGAGCATTTTTGAGAAAAAGTATCTATTAAGTACAAGTTGGGCTAAACATAACTTATATACTTTAATACACACGCCATACACCTTACATTTCTCAGGTATTGAATGGGGCTTCAAACCTTGTAGTTTTACTTTATCCTTTTAAAAATTATAAGCAAAAACGTTACATAATACAAACAAAATATAATAATTAGAGTATTCAACACCCTCTGAAAACATAGTTATTAACTAAATTTACTGTTACTCAACCGACCATCGTGGTTTTATTGGTTCCAGACTATTTGTTTTTACAATTTTTATTGTCCAGCCTGCTCTCTAAAGTACAACATGAGCTTGTGTAGAGGTCAGGAGATGCTATATAAATGAAGTTTATAGTTAATAAATCCGTTAACAATCAAGCTATCAGTATGATTTTTTATCTTATTTAAATTTTTAAAATTATTAAAGTTGAAAAGAAATTTCTTAGCATTAAGTATCATTTCAACATGTCTTAACATTGTATAAATTTCCTTCTTTGAATAACTTATCAGTACTATAACGTGAGGTCTTTATTTAATATTACTTTTTAAGTGTTCTACGTGCTATATTTAATTGATGGTTACTTCAATATTAAATTTCACTACTAAAATTCTAAATAACACTACTCAAATTGAAAAGGTTACCCCAAGCTAAGATACCATGAGAAAGCAAATATTTACATAGACCGAAATAATCACACCTTAATGATTTCAAATCAAGGAACTGATTTAGCTGACCAAATTCAAACATTAACGCACTTACCATTTTAGCCAGATATTCAACATGTTTTGTACATTTTAATTTGAAGTCTAATTATATTCCTAGATATTTGTAGTCCTTTACAAACCTAGGTGTGTGTGGCAGTTTATATGGTTGGTATAATCACAGAGTTGAGAATCAATTTCCATTTGAGAAGGATTTTCAAAGCCTTTTTTCCATGTGAAAATAACATCATTGACGTTTTGTTTATATTAATAAAAAGAAACATTCATAAAAACCAAGGCATTATGATGTTAAAGTTATTTAATTAATCATTATTAGTTACTATAAGAGAAAAGAAAGCATTTTAGTTTTAATAATTATAGAAAATAAGTTATTAATATAAATCTGAAACAATATTGGACATAAAACAGTTCCTTGATTTACCCCACATTTCATTATGCGCCTAGTGCTAATGACATCATGCACTTTATCTTTTTATTCACTATTCGTTATGTTTTAATTTTCTCACACATTTTACACATTTTAATAGTACTCTCTTAGTCCATACTAATCAGCTTACTAAATAAAAGATCATGCCAGAATCGAAAGCTTTTTGTAAGTTTAAGTGTTTGTAAGTGTAAGTTGAAACAATATTATTAAAAACCCATTATATTTAGTGGCCTATTAACCAAATTACTTCTTTCAATTAATTAATCTTTTTATGTAAGGTTTTGATTGAAATGAAAAAAAGGCAAAAAGGAGGGAAAATTAGAAAGGTTGTAGGTTGAGATGGGGAGTTGGTGTCCGAGTGGATCGAAGTCACGTTAGCTCAAGTGGTTACAGCAGCGGCGTATCAAGCCAAAGATCGTGGGTTCGAATCCCGCTCGTGACACCGACTTTTTTCATTTCGACCAAGACCTTACATAAAAAGATTAGTTAGTACAAACTTTGATTCAACAATATTTTTACATATGCATCTTGTTACTTCATGGTTGCGAAAGCCATGTTATTGATCTGAAATCACTTTATATTTTTCTAAAAATCAAACAATCCTTTTTTTAAAATTGTTTTTCAAATATTTTGGATATTATAAATGTCAAGTATGCATTTACAATGTATGGCGAGAAGAGACGCATTCCCGCTCCTCTTAAACCTACAAGACTTTTAATTTTAAATTTCAATCATAAATTCTAAAACAATCCTGTTTTTAGTAAGATTTAGTCAACAGAATTTAATACAAAGCAAACGACTTGTACATTCAGTCGACAAAACGGCAAAATGTATAGGATGAAACGTAAAACAGCGAGAATGGACGGACCCAAGAGGTTCACCGATTCAAAGACACCACTAACTTAAAAATATGACTGGTTACACAAACAATAAATATACATGTTTAAAGTGCAATGTAACACTATATTGAGTTGAAGTTTTTTAGATTTTAAAGATTTATTTGAATAATTTATATACAAACTGCAATTTAGCATCGACTAATTTTGAACAAATGAGCATAAGCTGTAAAAGAAATAATTAAATTATTCTACAGCTTTTGTACATCATATACAGTGAATTAAAAATTGTATTTTTAATTAATTATTGAGGAATGAAAAAAAATTGTTCAAGATATTATCAAGAGGGTTTGTTTTTGGATAATGGCTAAAAATATTCGGACTAACCCAGTATGGATGGGTAGGAAGAGAACATATTACGTAAAAATCAACTGAAAGAGATAAAAGACACTTCGACAAAAGATGTTCTTGTTTGTGAAGGTGATTCGTCCTTGGCACAGTTGCAAGAGCGAGTAATCCAGATTAGAAACTCAATTAAAAACTCGGACACTGATGGCTTGCTTAATCGTAAATTTATCGAAGGGGAAAAATTTCAAGATTTCATCGTCAATTGTGATTTTTTTTTAATTTAATCAATTTGAAAAGCTTGAATCAAATTTTGAGTTCAAATGTGATGAGCCGTGATCTTATATTTGAACGGAGGACATTGCTATGGATCCAGACGAAAGAAAATGCTAGGCTTCCATCCTGTATATCGTGAATTCAGATCATAGACGTGTCTGCTGATGCACTTTTTTTTACGTTTTCGAAAAGGGGCGATTGTCATATTTACATTGGAGTTTTTCAATTTCTTTCGAAGTCTGCTTAAAATGAAAAAACGTCCAATTGGACAGATTTTGTCAATAGGTTTTCGTGTTTGTTTGGCAAAGCTCTTTCAATATAGTGTTTGTTGTTTGTTATATTCCGCATGGAAATTTAATACCGAAATTCCCCCATTAGTTCCATTCTGAAGCCTCGTGAAACATAAATTATTCAGATCTTTTTAAGGATAAGTACGCGTTTCATAACAAACCGATGTTTATCCTTTTGCAAGGTACATTTGCACAACCTGTTCGTGAAATACGGCCTGTTTAGGTGTGGAAGGTTGACGCCTGATTTCTTTCCTTTCCAATGAGCTGGTCTTTTCCATTATTGACTCGTTTACCTACTTCTCTCGGATCATTGAATTCGTGAGGTTCTTTTGTAAAATAATCAGGTTAAGATAGCTTATCGGCCTGAATTCCACATTTTTTTAATTTTCTTTTTTATAATGTTTATTTTTACCCTGCACATGAATTATAGATAGAATTTGTTCTCAGTGCTACAAAATCCCAGGCAAAATAACGGCCAATACTATACCCGGAGAACGTGTTATGAAAAGCAAGCCAATGCTGGTCCATTGTTATCGGGTTAAGGAGGTCTCTCATCGTTTGAGGCCATGTAGTGGGTTCTTAAGATGGGAAATGGTGGAGATGGCTTGAAAACTAGGATTAGAATGGGTTAAAGATAGGAGTTAATCTTGAAGAGGTTTAAGATGCGGGGAAGGTTAGGATCATTACGGATAGTGAGGTTAGGGATATAGTAAAGCACTTGGAGAGTTCAAGATGCTCCTGCAGTAGGGTTAGGATGGGTTGAAATATAGCAGTTAAACTTGAGGATGCAGGAAAAGTTAAGTTCATTGTGGTTAGTGAGGTTATAGATATAGCAAGGAGTTTGGGAGAGCTCAAGATGCTCCTGCAGTAGGGTCAGGATGGGTTGAAAGACTGGAGTGATACATTAAGAAACGGGAATGGATCAATTCTTTGTCGTGGGGAATGTTAAGTTCATTGTGGATAGTGAGGTAGGAGTTAGAGAATCCATCTGAGGAGTTTTGATTGGAATGTTTCCATTCGTTGGATGTTAGATGGCTTGGTGGTACCGCCCATTTCCGCATGTTTTGCAACTATGTTTTGTAAACAGTTGTTCTTTACCGTCATGTCTGATTTTGGTCCTGTATATCTTCGTAGGTGTCCTAATCATCTATTTAGCTCTGTCGCTCGAGTCTTGAATTCTACGTCACTCTACCAAGTATAATCCATAGTAGTTTACTTGGTGGATACCTCCTTTACAGTTAATATATAGACATGGTCATATTTAACGTAAACGTAATTTGGATAAATTTGTCCTCGATCAGTTTCATCTTCAACATTTTGCACCATTTGAATGCTCAAGATGCTCATGGATATTGGAGGTGGCTTGGGTAAAATTGGAGTTGGGAGGTCAATTTGCGGATCCTTGTAGGTTGGAAGGATCGGCAAGTCAGCAGTATAAAAGGTATATAGGATTGTACCAAGAATGCACGCTTGTGAGGCGCCGTCTTGTCTCAGAGAACACATTGCCATACTTTATTCTGCAGCAACGATCTGTTAGATATGATTTGAGGATTTGGTAATAAAGAGTAGGTAGGAACTGCTTTAGTTTGGAGAGAACCTCCGGGTGCCCAGACCCTGACAAACGCTTCGGACATGTTTAAGAATGCAACCGAGCAGTATTTTAAACAACTGTAAGCGATTAGTCTGCCTACATCGTCATATTTCTTCTTTAAAATATGACAGACTGAACAGGTTCATCAACCCCAACATACCGAGAAAAACTAGCGCAGTTTCTTTATTTGTTTTCAGTGTTAGACGTATCGACCACTTTTTCACTCCCGAGCACTTAGGATCAAGGTAATGGTCTCGATGGAAAAAAGCAAATTCAGTTCTTTACTGCCAAGCTTTCGCCACTATTTTAAGGTAATCATCAGGACAAAACGAAACTTTTTTTACAGGTGATCACAGTTTTCCGACTCAGTAGACATATTTAATATTGTTTTGCTTTGATGACGACTTTATCGTCGAAAGCTTGGCAGTAACAAACGAATTTGCTTTTTTTTTTGTGTTTGTGTCTTAGATTATCCATCGAAAATAGGAATGGGAGGAATTTGTAGGCTCAAATCAGCCCAAATAACATCGAACATAAAGTCTTGTTACATTTTTAAGCATAAATATCACGTTTTATACGTTTTTATAGTTTTAAAAAATTTCTAAAGGAAAGAGAAATTAAACCAAAAACTTCTGCACTGTTGATATATTTTCGTGTATTGGAAGTTTAGTAAACAGTGCGAGTTTTTCGAAGGGGGATACAGAGTTGTAACCGTGTTGTAGCCGAGTGTTCACCGGATGGGAGTGTAGAGCCGACCGTTAACAATTATTTTGAATAATGCACTGTTTTTCACATGCGAGTGCACACGGGCTGTTAGCAAGGCTGATGGTGCACAGGAAGAGGAACAAAACCGCCTCGTGACTTTCCGACTTTCCGTTCACAAACGTTTTCGCCTTTTTTTCTCGCGAGTCTTCTCCTATAAAAAAAAGCAGCGTGACGGATCTGGATTTAAGGATGTAAGGATCGGAAAATTGTCAAGGACTATGAGGGTGTAATCGGAATTTTAATCTGCCCGCTCGGCCGTGTGATTCGCACGACGCATTCGCCAATTCAAAGTTCTCATTACGATATATGCAAATTATGAAAGATTACATGTTCCTGCATGACAACAGATTTTCTTTCCGTTTATTGACACGCGTGTACGTTCTGGGGTTCAACTAAAAAAAAATTAAACATATTGATAAACAAAACCTTTTACGGTTACATAAGTTTATACTCGAATTAGAATTTTGATTTATCTGAACTTGTTACAGTAGAGATTGAAATTATTAATTATGCCCTACGATCGAAACGGAAAAGTCTAAATTTTAATATTTCACATTTTTCTCCTGTTGATCATTTGTGCACATCAAGAAAAAAATACAGATATCTTTTTCTGACATACCGATAGCCAAAACCGACAGAAATACTCTAAAATTTTAAAGACACGCAACGCAACATTGCTTTTTTGATCATTTATGTGCATCATAGATATTGATTAACAACTAAAAGCGACCACAAAGTTTCTAAGAAACGTTTGAAGTATCATAATTGATTTTTATAGAGATTAAAAATCAAATTTTGCTTGTTTGGTGTTTGTCATAGAACTACGAGGACGAACAATCAAAATACAACAATGATTCTAGCGTTCCAACGTTTGGAGGATCGAAATTAATTTTTATTGACGGAGTTCAAAATCTTTTTTTGTGCTTCTCTCGCGTGATAGAGATCCATAGAGACCAGCTTAGAACCATAAAGGTTCTATCAAATGTATGTAGTATTGTAGAAGAATGTTATAGAGATGGAAAAAAATTAGATATTTCTTGAACAAAATAAAGAAAAGTAAAAAAAAAANAAAAAAAAAAAAAAAAAAAAAAAAAAAAAAAAAAAAAAAAAAAAAAAAAAAAAAAAAAAAAAAAAAAAAAAAACAGAGATTCTATCAAACCTTTGAAGTATTTAGTTCGCTTAAAATTTTCTTTTTTGATGTTTCTCATACGTCAAAGAGATAGTTTAACGACCACAACCAACCGCAGAGCTTCTCGCAAACTTTTGAAATACGTTAATTAATTTTTATAGAGATGGAAACTCAAAATTTACTTTCTCTATTTTCTCGTACGTCATAGAGATCGATGAAGCACCAAAACCGGGCACAGAGACTTCATCAAACTTTTGAAAGTCGTAATAGATTTTTGTAGAGATACAAACTCAAAATTTGCTTTATTGATGATTTTCATACGTCATAGATTCTATTAAACGTTTGTAGTATGATAATTATTATTTATAAAGATGGAAAGTCAATATTTGCTATTTAGGAGATTCTCGTACGTCATAGAGATCGATTAACAACCAAAAACCAGAAAGAATTCTATCAAACCTTTGAAGTATAGTTGTTGGTTTTTATAGAGATATAAAGTCAAAAATTTACTTTTTTTTTTATATTTCTATGTCATAGAGATCGATAACCGCCTCAGAAACGCCACTAAGCTTTTGAAACATGATCATCGATATTTATAGAAACGGAAACTTCACATTTGTCATTTAGTAGATTCTTGTACGTCATAGAGATTATTAACAACTATAGATATACTAATAAATATTTGGCTAATTGGAACTGGTTTTACATAGTCGAAATAGACAGAATAATGACCGATTTAAACTAAAAACGAAAAGTTTGTTATTTTTTGTCGAATTCTTTCGTTTTCGATTGTTCTAATCGATTTATGATGTATCAGTACTAGCTTTTATAAAAATGAAAGACTAGTTTTTCTTTGTTTGATCATTACGTGCACGCCATGGGGTTGATTAATAACCGAAAATTTAGTAGGCCTTTGACGTATTACAACTTTTTCTTATATAATTTGTTGAAGTCGTGAGGAGCGTTCAAGAATGAGATAGTTTATAAAAACACCTTTTTCATATTTTTCCCCGACGTTTCGACCTTTATTCGGATCATCTTCAGGGCATAAAGTGTGGTGCTATTCTTGTGACGTCAAATTGGTTTTTTGTGAAAGTGTTGTGCTTTACTTGCTACACACCAATATGACACCAGAAAAATAGCACCACACTTTATGCCCTGAAGATGGCCCGAATAAAGGTCGAAACGTCGGCAAACAACAAAAAATGTAAAAGGTCTTTTTAAATCGTTCGTTTTAAAATTCTTGACCGCTCTTCAACTTCAACAAATTATGAAACAACAGGACACCAAGAAACACACATTTTTCTTATACAGATGAAGAGAAAGATTCTCGATTGTCTGTTTGATTCTCTATTAATTTAACAAATTAAACACAAAGTGTAACAAACACTGTAAGGTTGTTTTCTATTGGATAATACGTTCATAAGAAATAAATGCTCTGTATTATTTTTCATATTCAAATGTAAATCGTTCAAACTGACGTTTTTCGCTAGAGTATTACGAAAAAGTCGTATTTTGCCTCTCGACAATCCGACATGACCGAAAATATTTTAAATTTGCGCTGACGCAAGGGGATCTTCATAGTTCGCTTTTCTCTGGGATGAAATCGCCTTACGCACGTCAAGAGAAAATATTTCGTTTTATAAATGCAGCTACTTTTTTTTCTTCAACAAGACACTGGTCGTAGGAAATAGAGTAAACTGAAAGTAAAAAAATAAAAAAATGAATATAGTATTACAGTTCTATATTTGCTAACTGGGAAAATTTCTATTTAAAAAAATGAAATTGTAAAGCTAATATGACGGTATTTTATAATCGAATATCTGATTTTCAAATTAGACACTCAAATATCAATGGAATTCAATTCTCAATAAATTTCCGATTGATATCATATTGAATAAATCCACAATTTGGGTAAATATCCTTAATGTCATATGAACGAAATATGACGGATATTCGCTTTGTGAAATGTTTTCTTTAACGAGAAACCAATTTTTTGTAGGTTAAAAATTTCATTGTGCCTTGAACGTGCCTTTGATCGATTAAAAACCAAAACTGACAACAGAGATTCTATAAAATTTTTGAAGTATCGTAATTCATTTTTATACTTGTAGAAATGCAAAAATTTTCTTTTACCATGTTTCTTGTACGTTATACAGGATCGATTAAAAAACAAAACTGACCACAGAGATTCTATAAAATTTTTGATGTATCGTAATTCATTTTTTAACCTGTGGAAATCGAAGATTTGCTTTTTAAATGTTTCTCGTACGTCATAGAGATCGATCAACCAGCACAAAGATTCTACTAAACTTTTAATGTACAATCATTGATTTTTATAAAGATGAAAACACAGACTGCGTTTTTGATGTTTCTAATACGTCATAGAGATCATTTACAACCAAAAATGACCATAAAAATTCTATCACATTTTTAAAGTATTGTAATTAATTAAGCCTAATGTCTGGGTTCGAATCCCGCTCGTGACACTAGATTTTCATTCAACCAAAAAACCGTACGTAAAACGATCAATTAATTGAAAGAAGTAATTTGGTTAATAGACAACTAAATATTATGGATTGTAATTAATTTTTATACCTGCAGAAACTCAAAATTTTCTTTTTCTTAAAAACTACGTAGTTTGTTTTAGCTTTTCTCAGGTTAAAAATTCTACTTGACAGTAAATAAAATAGGACGATTCATGGAACTTAGTATAATAAAAATAATGATTATTCAGAAATCGTGAGATGCGATCTGGTGTGATGTAGGTTTCAGAAAAACATTTTCTTTATCGTACGAACGTTTCGACCTTTATTGAGACCATCTTCAGGGCTCAAAGTGTTTGTTTTCTGTGTAATTGTGCCATTCTTTAATCACCACACAAATAAAACAACGTTATATTAATTTTTTTGCTGATTATTCAACCGTGTATTATTAAGTTATAATGTTTCACGTTTAAAATGATACGTTTTAAAATTATTGCTACATTGTTTACTACTAAAATAAACAATGCTGAAAAATACAGTCTAGGAGAAAATCACTTGTCAGAAGGACGAAAGTAGTTTTCTACCTGTGTTTTAACCGGCTCCGTACGACATTCACTTAGGCCATCTACCTGTTCTGGCCTAGGACATAAAAAGGACCTAGACAGTAGGGTAAGTGCATAGCAGACGGTTCCTTTTAGAAAGGACTGTAGTCTGTGACAAACTCATTTGAAACCAATGTAAAAACAATTGTAAACTTGACGGTATTATTTTGCCAAACTTTATTACAGCGATAGAAACAACTGAAACAGATCTTTTTTAGGTTTTAAAGGTCAGCTAATTGTACTTATAAATAAGTATCTAAATTTGGCTAAGCTTTCTATTAATTATGATTCATTCAGATGTTTGTGCAAATATTCCCTGGCAATCTGGGAACAAATGAATTGCCAATCGATCACAACTCTCTGGTCAGTCTATTTTCGCTTTTTGTAATCATTCAAGCGTTGTACCAAAACCGACTACAGAGATTCTAGAAAACATTTGAAGTATCGTAATTGTTTTTTATAGAGAAAACCCCCACAAAATTAGCCTTTTTGATGTCTCTCGTACGTCATAGAGATCGATCCCAATATTTTACTAAATTTTTGAAATGTGATCATTGATATTTATAGAAATGGAAATCATCGTACGCCATAGACATCGATTAGCAACTACAAATATGCCAGGGAACGGTAGGGCTAATTTCTACCGATTTTACATAGTCGAAACACAATATAGACAATTTGTATATTTAAACCTGCTGTAAGAACAAAGCACATGATTATTGAAAATCTAATTTAAAAAATCGGCTTTCCACTCATGTCTTTAGCCTGATGTTAGTCGACAATCCTTAAATATTTATAAAGATAATTTCAACATGATGATTCTAAACCGGTTCATTTGATTGAACTTCGAAAAATATCCTAGGGCAGATTACTTTATACTGTAATGATTATTTGGAGATCGTGAGATGCGGTCTGGTGTGACGTAGGTATACAAAAACATTTTCTTTATCATGCCAACGTTTCGATCTTTATTGAGATCATCTTCAGAGCTTTGGACTTATAAACATTGTTTAAATTATACAGTATAAATCTCAGGCCCTGAAGATGATCTCAATAAAGATCGAAACGTTGGCATGATAAAGAAAATGTGTTTTTCTAAACCTACGTCACACCAGACCGCATCTCACAATCTATAATCATTAACTAGCGGTCACTAAACACCACACGTTTATATATTACTTTTGTATACTAAAATAACCTCAAAAGTATTGGGTTTTTTTATTTCAACGCGTTTTCTCTGAAAAGTCTGTGATGTTTTGTCCATTAGGTTAAATTAAAATAAGTAGTTAATCTTTGTGTAAGATATTAGTTGAGATAAAAAAGCGTATTTAGCCGAAGGTCGTGGGTTCGAATCCCGTTCGTGACACTGACTTTTTTATCTCAACCAATACCTTGCATAAAGATTAATTAATTGAAAGACGTTATTTGGTCAATCGGACCACGAAAGCTAATGAATTTAATAAGTTAAATGAAGTATATCTTCACTAAAGCTCTCCGTGGCTATTTCATTTATCGCCGAGAATCGAATAGATTACACGACATTTGAAAAATAGCAAAAAGGAGGGAAAATTCAAAAAGGTGCGGTTGAGATGGGAAGTTGGTGTCTGAGTGGATCGAATTCACAATAGCTCAAGTGGTAGAGCAGCGGCGTATTTAGCCGAAGGTCGTGGGTTCGAACCCCGCCCGTGACACTGACTTTTTTATCTCTACCAAAAAAAAAAATCTTACACAAAGATTAATTAATTGAAAGATGTTATTTGGTCAATCGGGCCACGAAAGCTAATGAATGGAATTAAATAAGTAGATTGCGCGATTTATATTTTGTAGAATTATTATTGTATTATTTGTGTCAAAGGACGTTTCTTCTGAATCGTGTTTTATCAATCTGCTGATTACACGGTTTTCCACCAAGAATATCGCTGTCGTTTCTAAGTCAGGATGGATGTCGTAAACTCGGGCGATAACAAGCCAAAGCCGAGAACAAATAATCAAATAATCCCATTGGGACATTGTGGGGGGAGAATCCGTATCGATTGTTATTGTATATGCGTGCGTATTTCATTTCAGTAATCCCTTATCTCTCTACTATTGCTTGTTCAAGAGAAATAGAAGAGTCCATTCAGCGAATTTCGTAGCGAGTTATACAGATTTACATCAGCCGGGTCTTTATCTTTTCTCTCGCCGCTTGAATTGATGATTGATGATTCATTGATTCCAACAGTTTCATGATAAGCGAATAAAGGTGTTTTTTTTCCTCTCTCTCGGCCAATTTAATTCATTCATTTCCAGACTTAATCGACTTCTGGCGGCTCGAACCGTTTGAAACGTACCCACTCCTTAAATTATTTTGTATCACAATTATTTTCGAAAAACGGCTGTTCATATGGATTTATTTGTGGTTTGTGGATAAAATTGCCAGTCGAGTTTTTTTTTCTTTCTATGTAATTGGTTTTCAACAGGCTTTGAAAGTTTTGGGGGTGAAAGCTCGACTCGTTTTTTCATTTCGGGCACACCTTTCAGTTAATTATTATAATAAATCAATCTAAATTTTGAACTTTTTCTTTACAAAATGCTATTCGTTGTCAACAATAATTACTGTTACGTAATAAATAATTATTTTTTTCTGTTTTATTGAAAATCGTCTGTACAGTTGTTTTCCTAACTTTTATTTTGATTAAAATCAGCCTTTCCATGGGATAAATACATAAAATTTCATGAATTTTATGAACTTTTTGAGTTTTTCGACATCGTTTAGCTTGTAATGTTGCAATTGACTGACAATGCGTTTGGAACAAATCATGCGCGGACGCTTTGATTTTTTTAATATAAAAAGTGTTAAAGAAGTTGATATCTCTCGTACATCATAGATATCGATGAACAACGAAAACCAACTAAAGAGATTCTAACAAACTTTTGAAATGTGATGATTGATTTTTATAGAGATAGGGAAACACAAAATTTGCTTTCTCAATGAATTACATACATCATATAAATCAATCAATGACCAAAATCAGCAATTCCAACACTTTGAAGTATCATAGTTGATTTTCACAGAGATAAAAACTAAACATTTCCTTTTTTGATGTTCTCACATGTCATAGAGACCGATCAAAAACCAAAACCGGTTACCAAGACTTTATAAAACTTTTGAACTATAGTAATTCATTTTCATAAGAAAAAAATACTAAACGTGGTGATATCTCGTACGTCATAGAGACTAATCAAGAACCAAAACCGGTCACCAAGACTTTATCAAACTTTTGAAGTATAGTAATTCATTTTCATAAGAAAAAAAATACGAAACGTGGTGATCTCTTACGTCATAGAGACCGATCAAGAACCAAAACTGGTCACCAAGACTTTATCAAACTTTTGAAGTATAGTAATTCATTTTCACAAGAAAAAAATACGAAACGTGGTGATATCTCGTACGTCATAGAGATAGATCAACAGTCAAAAGCGGCCACAGAGACTTTATCAAACTTTTGAAATATAATAATATATTTTTACAGAGAAAAAACGAAACGATGTCATAGATATCGATTAACAACCAACTTACCAAAGAGATTTTGGAAAACTTGAAATCTGATGATTCATATTTGTAGCGATGAAAACTCAAAATTTGCTTACTTTGTTTTTCTCTTACGCCATAGAGATCGATGTTTTAACCTACAAAAGCTAAAAAACCAACCCTACAGATTATTACAAACTTCTGAAGTATCGTAATTAATTTATAGAGAAAAAATGGAACAATGTAATACCTCGTAAGTGATAGAGATCGATCAACTACCAAAACTGTCCACAGAGATTTTGGCCAACATTTGAAATATGATAATTGATATTTGCATAGTCAAAATTTGCTTTCTTTATTTTTCTCATACGTCATAGTGGTCGATAACGTAGAAAAGCTACGAAACCTGCCTTTCAAATTATTCCAAAGTTCCACCAAAACCGAGCACGGAGATTTTATCAAACTTTTTAAAGTCGTAATTGATTTTTGTAGAGATGCAAACTAAAAAATTTGCTTTTTCGATGATTTTCATACGTAATAGATTCTACTAAACGTTTGAAATATGATAATTGTTCTTTATAGAGATGGAAAGTCAATATTTGCTATTTAGGAGATTCTCGTACGTCATAGAGATCGATTAACAACCAAAAACCAGAAAGAATTCTATCAAACCTATGAAGTATAGTTGTTGGTTTTTATAGAGATATAAAGTCAAAAATTTACTTTTTTATATTTTTTACGACATAGAAATCGATAACCGCCTCAGAAATTCCACTAAACTTTTGAAACATAATCATCGATATTTAGGAGATTCTCGTACGTCATAGAGATCGATCAACAACCAAAATCGACCATAGTGATTCTATCAAACTTTTGAAAGGTAGTAATTGATTTTTATAAAGATGGAAACTTAAACATTTTCTTTTGGATGTTTCTTGCGCATCATAAAGATTATTTAACAACCATAGAAATTCTACCACACTTTCATTTGCTTTTTCGATATATCATGTACGTCATAGAGATAGATCAAGCAACATCCAAAACCGATCAGAGAGATTCTATCAATTTTTTAAAGTATCGTAATTAATTTTTATAGCTGTGGAAACACACAATTCTCTTTTTCCATGTTTCTTGACAGCAATTCAGATGATCTGTTTTGAAGGCGCCCAACGTTAAAATTGGTGCAGATATACCCATTTGCTCGACTCAATTTTTAAATTTAAAAAGTGAGGCCAAATTTGTATTTTTCGACTTGAAAGAACCATTTAATTAGTAATAGCTTTATCACGGCCATTATGATGTAGTGAAAAGTAATGCGTGTGAACTATTACTTATTTGGTTTACTTTATAATATCGTAGCGAAACAACCTTTAAATCCTCTCTTGATCTTCCTGGGCAACATCATAAAAAAGAGTTTCGTGTCCTTTATATCAAGTAACTGAAGTCATTTTCACTTCAAAAACCGACCAAAGATCTGGATGTATGGCATTTTTCCGTCAAATGAACCCTTTTTTAGCTTTAAATTAAGTATTTTTACTTAAAATTAACTTTTTTAATTTCAAATTAACCCTTTTTTACTTCAAATTAACTCTTTAATTTCACATTAACAGTGTTAATTTCAAATTAACCCTAATAATAGGAATACGTCAGATTCTTCCTCACATGAAACAAAATACTCTTAAATAATAACTAATTAACTTAAATAATAAATTGAAAAGTGGCTAAAAGGAGGGAAAATTCAAAAGGAGGGGTTGAGATGGGAAGTTGGTGTCCGAGTGGATCGAAGTCACGATAGCTCAAGTATTGGGTTGTCCGGAAAATAATGCAGGATTTTGGTATTAAACAAAAAAAAGAAACTAGTTACTTTAAAGCAATGTTCTTTAATCAAAATAATTTCCCATACTCTCAATACATTTCTCCCAACGTGTTGGTAACTTATTAATTCCGTCTGAGTAGAATTCAGAATTTTTAGAATTGATAAAGTCAATAAATGCATTTTCCAATTCCGTTTGATTTTTGAATATTATGTGTTGTAAGTAGTGGTCCAGGTGTCTAAAAAAATGGTAGTCAGTAGGCGAGAGGTCCGGAGAGTAGGGTGGGTGAGGCAAAGTTTCATAGCCAAGCTCCAATAATTTTTGTGACGTTACACGTGACACATGTGGTCGAGCGTTGTCATGCAACAAAATGGGCCCTTTCCGATTGACCAAAGAGGGCTTCATTACTGCCAATTTCTGATGCATGGTATTAATTTGGTTACAGTATGATTCAGCATTGATGGTTTCGCCAGGATTTAAGAAGCTGTAGTGTATTAAACCAAATGAAGCCCACCATACCGTAACCATTACCTTTTTTTGATGAGTTGGGGGCTTTGGAAAATGTATTGGAGCTTCTCCTTTGTCGAGCCACTGTCCAGAATCCACTTTTCGTCACATGTAACAATTCTGGCCAGAAATGGGTCATTTTTGTTTCGACAAAGAAGTGATGCACAAACATCAAAGCGCTGATTTTTTTGGCGATCGTTTAATGAGTGTGGAACCCAATTTTCGAGTTTTTTCACTTTTCCAATCGCCTTGAGGTGGTCAGCGACGGTCGTTTTACTGACTTTGAGTTGCTCTGCAAGTTCTCGAACAGTTGTTTTGGGGTTTTCTTCCACCACTGATCGCAGAACATCATCATTAAGAGAGGAAGGCCTTCCACGACCTTCTTCATCTTCAAGGCTGAAATCTCCCTCCCGAAATTTTTTAAACCACCTTTGCACAGTGCACTCATTAACACAACCCTCGCCCCAGACTTGGTTAATGTTTCTAGCCGTTTGGGCTCCGCTTCGGCCGAGTTTAAACTCGTAAAAGAAAATCGTA
The DNA here is from genome assembly GCF_000648675.2 of Cimex lectularius. NCBI lineage: Eukaryota > Metazoa > Arthropoda > Insecta > Hemiptera > Cimicidae > Cimex > Cimex lectularius. Next base: position 1,072,727 of record NW_019392670.1, on the reverse strand, counting down.
CGAAATTCTCGCTTTGACATTATAAGGATGACTGAATTATTTCCAAGTAGCGGAATGCTACAGAGGTAAACAAACAATATCATTTGGAAGAGGATTAATAAGTGTTGACATTCATACAAATGAGTAATCCTGTAAACGTAAACAGAATATTTTATATAGATTTTTTTTAATGAAAACTTAAAATCCTGCATTATTTTCCGGACAACCCAATAGTAGAGCAGCGGCGTATCTAGCCGAGGGTCGTGGGTTCGAATCCCGCTCGTGACACTGACTTTTTTATCCCTACCAAAAACCTTAATTAATTGAAAGATATTAATTCGTCAAGCGGACCACGAAAACTAGTGAATTAAATAATAACTGTACGCATAGAATTAATGGTTTTTATTTGTCGTTACACACTGGCTTAAGAACACCCTTTTTTTACGTGATATAAACAACAACATAATTCGGAATCGTTTGCCTTAATTTCTAATAATTGGCCTTGCTTTACCAAGTCGAGGAAGGGTAGGTCGATTGTTAAATGCCAAAGCCCTTTTGTCCTTAGATAGACTTCACGATCCTTTAAAATCTTAATCGATGAATTAATTACCGGACGTTTATGTCATATTAGCCTCTGAGCACAACATGGAGAGACAGTGAACTTTGTGGTCCGGCTTAATTGGCGAAACGTTCAATGATGATTTATCGTCGTCCAGTCGGAAAAAGAAAAACCGACACATTGCTCCTTTAGCCTTTACTACTTCCGTTTATTATTTTTTTTCTTCAGTTTTCAGGTCAATTTTGAATCATGTGTAACATTCTGAAAACGGTTGATTAATTTGTATTGCCTGTCAATGGGAAAGCTGTGGAATTCCATCCATACCACCATACCAATCGTTATAATGTTTTGAAATCTTGTATGATTTGAAGTTATAATGTGAATTGTTTAGAATAATAGAATTTATGTTGAAATTTCTTTCGAATATAATAAATGGGGCAAGGTAAATAATACGTAATAATTAGTTTCAGAATTTTCCAGAATTGGTACGAATTGCTCTGATGTTTAGTTCATATCGGAAGTTCCAAATTTTTTTGTAATATTGTATATGACATTTTCTTAAATTAATTTAAAATAGCTTTATTATTTCTTTCTTATATACAATATTTAGACAAAACGTGACTCTTATGTTCTTCCATGACCCTTTATGTGGTTTCAGAATTTTCCAGAATTGGTACGAATTTCTCTGATGTTTAGTTCAAATCTGAAGTTCAAACATTTTTGTAATATTGTATATAGCATTTTCAGCAAATGGCTTTCTCTTTGGTTTGTTATATTCAAGATGTAGGCAAAACGTGACTTATGTTCTTCCATGACCCTATTCCTCCAGGCATTTCAATTGAGGAAACACCTTTCTTTGTTTTGTTTTTTTCCTATCGTAGAAAAAAAAGCCTTCTTGCCTTGATTAAAAAGATAAATAATGTTGATTTATGGTTGAATTTCGGCATCAAATAGTAGATTATTGACCCACATGCCAACAATGACAACTTATAATTTGTTGCCATAAAATCTTGAAAGGGAAAAGTACATCTTCAAATGGCGCCTTTCAATTTTCTGGAATGAGGGGGCAATAAAGCAATAACAATTTTATTGTTATTCTATAAAGATAATTTTCAGTCTGCCTTATCGATCCTTTTGAAACAAAACAAAATATGAAATAACTGTATTGTAAATAGGACAAATAAAAATTTTGTCTATTGGTTTGATCTGAACTCTTGCGGCTGGTTACATGGTTTTTATTCTTTTTAATTTGAAAAATAAAAAAACTTATTCTCTAAACGTCCAAAGGCTTTTTCTGTCCTAGAACGTTCTATGGGGATCGATAAAACCGGTTTCCTCTCATGATCCGCCCTCCTGTCGCACTACCACCGGTCATACTGGTCATGACATCTTATGCATAGAGAATTACATAATCGAAATAATAGGTTCGTACTAATTCTGGAAAACGCAAACCATTGGCCACGGGTTAATTAGATTTCCAAATTTAAAATAGCAGTACAGACAGCTATGTTCTCAAATTCCCCTTTTGACACATTTTCTGAGATTTTGACAGCCTCTGAAATCTATTGCGTATTTGATCTGGTTTTTCGTATCGTATCTATATTATCTGGATGTTCTTAAACAACATCAGGGAAATATGAATTTCGTGTCAAAATATATCAAATGATTAAAATCATTTCTTCTTCAAAATCGGACCAAAGATCTGGATGAATGGTTTTTCCGTCGAATTATACCTTTTTAATTTCAAGTTAAGCCTGTTTAATTTCAAATTAACTGTTCTTAACTTGAAATTAAATCTTTTTGGCAGCAAATAAAACTTTTTAACTTTCAATTAACCCTTTTTTACTACTAATTGACAGTTTTTAACTTAAAATGGACCTTTTTAATTTCAAATTAACGCTTTTTCACATCGAATTGACCTTTCTTTCTCTCACCTTCTCAAATATTCAATCTTTTATATTTTTTACTGCTTAAGCAGAAGAAGAGTAGAACCTAAAGTTATGTTTTGCATGAAATTAAAATGGATTCATTTGGAGTTAAAACTGTTAACTTGAAATTAAAAAGGGTTAGGTTGAAATTTAAAAAACTCTTAACTTGAAATTAAAAAGGGTTAGTTTAATGTAAAAAAAAACTGTTGAATTAAAATTAAAAAGAGTTAGTTTGAAGGTAAAAACTGTTAACTTGAAATTAAAAAGGGTTAGGTTGAAATTAAAAAACTCTTAACTTGAAATTAAAAAGGGTTAGTTTAATGTAAAAAAACTGTTGAATTAAAATTAAAAAGAGTTCGTTTGAAGGTAAAAACTGTTAATTTGAAATTAGAAAGGGTTGATTTTATGGGAAAAGGTTAATTTGAAAAGGTAAAATGTTATGTACATGTTTTTTATGTATGTATAACTTTAAAATTTCAAATGAACAGTTTTTAACTTCAAACTAGCCCTGTTTTAAAACATAAAAACCTAGGGAATGGTTTGAATGTAAAAACGTTAAGGGAAATTCCTGAATTGGAAAAATATACACTATAAAATAATTGGTCTCTTAAAAGAAGGTACTCACATTAATTACACTTAAAATTAAAAATCATATAAAATTAAATATTTAAAAAAATCAAATTAAAAGAAGAATCACTTGTTTTGCTATTATTTAATTTTATATAATTTTAAATTAATTAATTTTCATAATTAAGTTTAATATAAATTAAAAATGGGTTAATTTTAAGTTATAAATAAAACTTTTATTGAAGATGTCCCATAAAAATCTACCTTTTATTACATAGGCTGTGTTTAAAAAAATCTCTAGAAAGTTACTAAATTAAGATGGAAAATCTGAAATTGCATGTTGACACCATTGATTTGTCATCGTGTGTCTACAGTCTAGATAGTTGATTAATTATTATTTAGATGTAGCAGAAATTGAATTCTTACAACATTCTTTAGTTTTTAGTAAGCAACATAAATGTAAATTTTAGTGATTCGTTCAAAATAAATGACTTAAAGATATGTGATTTAAAAAGAGAAAAATCTATTTCATGTTGTCCGGTCGAATATAATAAATAAATCAATGTTTAACAGGCTGTTGTCGTCATTATTGAAAATAGCCGGGCATTAAAAATAATGACCTATTAGTCACTTGGTCCGTAACAGTATGAAATACTATTAATGTCAACTGATTGTTTCACAACCGCCTTAAATACGTTGTGTTATTACAGCATGTCGCAAGTCGAAATTCTTTATGGAACGTTGTGTTGTAAATATGTTGTTTGTTTTTCTTTCTCGGTAGAACATTATGTTTATGGACAAACTCCACGGTCTTTGAAGAGAGCAGGTCAGAACGACACTCCTGTCGAGGTTGCCGACCTCTATCAAGAGACAATGGGTGGGCATATAGTACCAGGAATGCCTATTGTCTTCCGGTCCTGAACGATTGTTTTCCCTTCTACCATGCTCATTATGGCAAATTTTAAAATTTCTACATGGAGGAATGATGACGGTAGCAACTTTATAAATGGCACACGATGTACAAAAGGGTTCTCTATAAAGTAACTGTTCTATTCTTAGGCACAATCGGACGCAAAACGAATGGTTTACCGATTAAAAAAAATCGCTAGAAAACGCGGTCAATATTGACTTACCATTATGAAAAGCTGGGGATTAAACCACAGAATGACCTTAACCTCCCCTTAACAGGGACTCTACCTGTGACTAATGTTGACATATTGGTCTGTGGTGTGGTGGACCAAGACTGCAGGATAAAGCGATCAGGCTATTAAGTGGTACTCAAAGACAAGTTTGCCTCGGTGTCACTTGATTCAATACAACGCCAACTGCGACCTTGGAGGAGTTAAACCTTAGACCGCTTCATATACTGACAGTTCAAAAACGGATAAAGGCAAGGGAGCTGGAATCCTCGAGATGAATCCAAAGACTTTAAACTTAGGTAAATTCGCTACAGTTTTCCAGTCTGAAGTTATACCAACTGAACACAGTATGGAAGCCCTGGCGGTCAATGACATCAATGACCTGGCTCTGGCCTGGGTCTCTCGGCATCGGGACATAGAGGTAATGAGTGCCAAAAAAAGAGCCAATATGAATTTTCTACTCCCCCAACCCTATTGTGGCGTAGCACTTTGCGACAAAAAAGGGCATCCAAAAATGAATCCTCAGTCCAAAACCAGATGGAGCAACCCCCCCCCCCGTAAAAGGGCCATGCACCGGATAGGAGAACAAACAGAAGAAACACTGCATTCTTCCAGGAAAAAGAGCTTATCGCAAAGAACATGTGTCATGTTTTTATGAGGGGTCTATGTAGGTAAAATTCTTGCAACTAGGAGAGGAAAAGCCGCAAGCAAGATCTTCCACTAAGGAACCTGCAAGGGTGTGAAGGTTAACCTGAAGCTAGCCAGTGATTTATAAAAAATAGAGGAGCACAACAGGTCTACTCAGGTCGAGGTGCAAAAGGGCTTGTGGCCTCCTCTTTTATCCCTTATCCCTATACCTATGACTACTGGAATCGGTTAATTATGTATTTGTCGTTTTCACGAATATGCCGAGTTTTTTTTTAATAGTTATCCGTCCTCTTATACAATGGTCAATTTATTTGATCGTAACGATAATCAGCGGTTTTCCTCTCCCACAGGCGAAACCTTAACCGATCCATCCTCATTGTACGTCACCTTTTGCTCAATTTGGTTTTGAAACTGCTACTTTTATACCCTGTAATGCCTCGAAGGCTACGTCAATTTTTCCAAGATGTACATTTGAGTAACGACTTCTTATTCACGTGTCTAAATAAATGATGAGATAACCCGTCTTTCATAATAAATATGCCATCAGGTTTAAGGCAAACTGAAGACATTGCATAACGTGGTTAGCAGAAGAAAAAGTAGGAATTTGCCACCAAAAAATATTTGGCAGCAAAATCTGACCAATTTCAACTTCTTCAGAAAAATTCTTATTTCATTAATCCAGAAAAAGACACGTCCATTCAATGATTTAAAAACAAACCAGCACTAAACTTTCCTTGCTGGATTAATCTAAAGCTGCATTGTTCACCTTGTAAACTAGGCATCGTAATCCCCTTGATAACTTCATGTGTCGTAACATCATAGAATACATAAAAATTCGAGTTGCATGAAATATAAAAACTCAAGAACAAATCTGGTCTAAACGACTTTTTAGACCTGCGAAGATAATTATGACTTAATAAGTGTTAATGTTGTTAATTGTTTTCAATATCTGACACCTTGTATATCAGTATTTATATTAGAAAGAAGTATACGCGAATTCTTTATGGGCGAACAATTTATTTATTACATCAGGTTTAAAATCAAGAGTTGGAATATTTCATATATTTGGTTTAATAATTGTTTATATAGGTTTTTGTTAGCCACATGGGTCACCTCCTCACTTTCTTTGTTTTTATTTTATTTTCTTTCTCTCCTTTAATCCTACAAATTTCTTTCCTGTTTATCCAGCAACGTTATTATCAGACCAATTAGGACTTTTCTCTCCGTTCTTTATCCTATTGTTAGCCTCTCTGTACCGTCAATTGTGGATAAAATATCACAAATAAACATAAAACAGTAACAGGATAAAACATGACAGTCTAGTTAGTATTGGCACAATCCCAGAAAACTCCATATTACCTTGGTAATTGGAAATTATCCTTTCCATTCGCGCTAGTAAATTACGTTCAGACACCATAATTCTTTCACACAAGCCTTCAGTACTCGATATTCATAGGAGTAATTAAGGATAAACCTATACATTTGCGCTAATAAATTCACGCGTTTTAATTTCAAATTAATGAAATTCTTTATTCACGCGACCCAACAGTATTGGATATTTCTCGGCGTAATTAATGTTAAGCCTCTCCATTCGCGCTAATAAATCCATTCACATACCAAAATTTATCCACGCTACCCCAGAGTACACGATGTAAGGCCCCAAGGCCGTGCATACGTAATTATATTTATGAAATTAATAATTATTTTTTTAAACAATTAATACAGTATAAGAAAATTTCTATTGTAGATCGTGTCATAATAAAACTAGCTTCTATTTCTTTTCTTTTTTTTTTCAAAAAAAAAAATCGACGAAATTTTACTTTCATGAATGAACTTTGTGTTTTAATTAACCCACGGTACTACATATATTGATAGAAGAGTTAGGATTATTTTCATGCTTATGTCGTATAGATCTTCAGTTTTGGAAGCTGGAGGCGACTAGGACGACACGACCTTGCCCACACCGCCACTTATGCCTCTTATGCGCCTCAGGCCGTAATTTTATTATTATCTATGCGCTAACAATGACAGCCGTGCACTAGGGGTTCCAGATTTTGAAGAAAAAAAATCGCATTTCGCAGTAACTATTTTTTAAATTGAACGAAAACTGTGTTATTTGTCTACCTGTCTAAATTTGAGACGGTAAACAAGTGTTGTAACGTATTTCAAAAGTTCATTCCGATCATTCTATGACAAGCCCCAAAGTAAAATGAGACGGTTCATTTTTATTGCGCTTATGCAGGCGTATTCAATGTACAGGCTGCTATGACTCAGAACGAATAGTTCAGTCTTAAAAAGATCATATTTTCTCGTTTCTTTAATAAAATTATTTTCTATTGAGGCTAGATTTTTCAAGGGAAAAGCAAGTTTTCACGTGTTGAAAAGGCCAATATCGCAAAAACAGGACAACTATTTTTTTTATATTTATAATCTATCTGTCCTACAAGAAAAAGCATAATTTTTGTCGATTGAACAATAAAGTTCTGAGAAAAGCATTCTTTCGCACCATTAAAAACCCATATTTAAGTTAAAATTTAAAAGACTTCTTGACTGCTAATACAACAGTACTAAAAGACCTATGACGCGGAGGTTACCAACCTAACCGAACGCGATACCATCAGTTACCTCATGATCATTAATGTTTCCTGTGGGTCCTCTGCCTCCTTTCTCCGTTCCTCCTTGGCTCAGCATTTCACAGGATATTTCCTAATCTTCATTTTGTCAGATCCATCAGAACAGATCAGAAAAGCCCGTCCAAACTGTCTCAGTCTACTTCGGTGCAAAATCATCTCATACCATTACTTTCACGTTTTCATAGGAACTAGTTATAGGTTTGTTATTTAGATAACCTTTTGAACAGCGAATCAAGCAGGACTATTGCACTCGTCATATCGTTTATAGCTGATTATTTAGCTATTTGCCTTCTATTGCCTTGATGGATCCTTTGTTATTATATTGTATTTGCTCGAGACCCCTGCAATCATACGTTAAGTGGTACTTAATAATCCCATGATTTTTCCTTTTTTACTGAAGCAAGTCTGTCACCTCAGGCTACGCTTTCTATAATTTTCGAGTATTTTTTTAACAGGTGTGCGTTGACTTGAGTCACTTGCTAGGCAGTTTGAAATTCGACAGTGGGGTTCAGTGTAGGTCTGGGTAGGAACGAACGATAATTTGTCAGCACTGTGTGCCCTGGGACCAAGAGAGAGTTGTTCTCATAGTCATGCTGTCCTAGTCCGATAGATCAGATATTCCCAGTGCTTGGAGAATGCCTCTCAGATGGCTGTATTTGTGCCTTTTATTTTCTCAATTTTTCAAGAAAAATTGGCATTTTAACAATTATGTTTTCGCTTAAACACTGGCTCTGGTGACCTTGCTTTTTTGTGCCGTCCTTGTCCAAATTGAGTCAATATTGACTTTTCATTTCAAGTTTCTACTTCATGCACTTAGATGGGCATGCACAATATTGCATCATTTTCAAGTTTTTCTCGAATTAAGTTTCATCTAATTTTAACCCTCCATTTGTACATATTACATATTTTATCACACTGCGTTTTTTACACGGTCATGCACTAACATTAATACCAGTGCTGCATCTAGGCACCCATGCCATAAAAAAACCGGCCAATGCTGGCACTCAGGGTAAGCGATTAAGAGACATGGAAGTCTCGAGTCCTTCGTCGATTAAGGCGGGATGTGTAAAGAGGGCTCAAACAGTATGATAAGGATGGATCAAGAAGTTGATGTGAACCTTTTGGAATCGGACCAGTTCGTTGACAAACAAAAGGAATGTTGAGACGTAGTAAAGAGCTTGGAGGATTTGTCTCAGGACTTTTGGTTGGAAGGGTTGGATGTGCTGGGTGTTGGATGGCTTGGCAGACCCCTTCAAGTCCATTCCCATGTCCATTGTTTTCGCAGTAAAATCTTTTATAAGGTTAGTTTAGATATAAGTTATGTGCATCCCACGACAGTCAGCTGGCTAGGTGAAGTCTTCAGTATTTAACTCGAATGGAAGTCAATTAAATCTGTTAGTTATTGATGTACGGTGTAAGAATGTTTTTTTCAATGTGAACACTGAATATATTTTTCTTCATTCAGCGTTCCTTCACTTTTTGCACCAGTCTTCGATAAGCTCAAGATGTTCTTGGATGTTGGAGGTTGCTTGGCTATGATTCGAGTTTGAAGACAAAATTGCGTGGTGCGATAGTATTGGGGTGTGCAGGTAGGTCATCAGTATAGTTGATATGGATGGCACAAGTAGTCCAAGTACGTTTGTCTATACACGTACATGTTGTACATCTGACTACTATACATACTGACGGAGATGGTGAGATCGTTCAACTTCATGACTATACTGCTGTGATAAACCAGGAATGCAATCAAGCAGAAGAGTTCGAGATGTAATCGACAAACGGAATGGCATAACCTACAGCCAAAAATAAAATAAAAAATAAAAAGAATTTTACAAATTGTAGGAAAATTTGTCCATGGCAATAATCAACAATAATATAAAAGTTATAACAATCAATCTCAGAAGGTACAAATAAGAATATTCAATGCCATCTTTCTCTTCTTTGTGATTATTAAACTGCTGCCTATTCTACAGGTTTTAATAAGAAGGGAACAAGTTGTTTTTTGTATGACAGGCTGGAAAAATAAGAAAAACTTATCTATGATAGCAAATGAACAATATTTTCCACCTATTATTCTAAGAATTGCACATGGTCCGTTTATCTCGAAAGGCAATGATGTAAAAATGTGAGATAAGACAGAATATTTTAGCAGCCAGCAATATCTTTTCTTCCCCCTCAAGAATTTAAGAATCTCTTGGATTAAAAAGTTCAAAACTCATTTATTATTATTATTAATTAAAGCACCAGTTCCCACATTTTATATATTGGTATACATGGTAAATTTTTTAAGTCAAAGCGAAAGGAACACATTTTAGTGTAACACTTTTATTTATTTTATGGCTTTATGTAATTCTTAAATATTAGCAGATTACGAGCAATGATCAGAGAATTTTTTGTGGAAGGGTCACGGTCGGAAAGTCTAGTACTGAAGACTATGGGAATCACACCCGCGACCGCGGTGTCCACAAGTCTACGAACCGAGAGTCTGACTAACCACTTCGTTTCAAAAATCTCTGCTTCCACTGGTTTTAAATTTAAAAAGGTAGAATCAAAAACTTGCTCGTAGTATTGCTGCTTCAGTACGAGGTGTGGCAAGTTCTCTAACCCGAATTCTAAGCAGCCTATAACATCTAAGAACAACTTGAGTTTATCAAAAACTGGTGCAAAAAGTAGAGGACAAGACACCACGACCATACTTCGAAACCAAAGATATATCGATTTCCACGTAAGTCATATCACTGTCCTAGTCCATAAATCATGAAGTCACTTAGGACTGTACCTATACAACAGAATGACGTGAAATCCCATACAAGACTTAAGACAGCAATTTAACAGAAGACTTGGACAGCTAAGAAATCTTTTCGAACATCAGTTTGTTTTGAGAATCAAAACTGAACTAACTTTATACTAGACATTACTGCGGCCACTTTGGACAAACGAAGTTGAATTGTTGGGTTACGCCAAACCAACCAAAACGCATTCAATCCTCCTCCACTACCCTGCCATGGGCCCCTGAACATTGGTGCGATGAGATGGCGGATATATTGACCAAAAAGGAACCAGTACGAATTCTCTAGGTCCCGAATCCTACTGTGGCCTTAGCACCTTGCCACAAAAATGGATTCTTAAAAAGTCCAAAATCTGATGGATGTGGCCTAGGCTTTTGAAAGTGTCTGGCAGCCAGCATCCTTTATAAGCTTAAACATTATCAGACCGTTATAGCGGCGTCCCCCAAAATAGAATTTTTTGTTACATACTGTGTACCATATATACGGCCGACTTACTTAAGAGTTATGGACTTCCACTCAAGTCAGATACTTATGGCTAAATTCAGGAATCCCCACACAAGACTTAACGGACAGCTTAACGACTTGGACAAATACGGAGACATCTAAGGTGGGAATCTGATTTGAACGTCAAAACTGACCAACATTATACAAGACATAATTGCCATCCAATATCCAAGCATCAATCCTATCAAAAGTACTCAGATAAATTATCAAAGCTCTTTACTCCCTCACTGGCCTCACTACCTACAACTTCGACATTCAACGAGCTGATCCGATCTCTCTTCCGAAACTTCTACATCAGCTTTCGATTCATTCTAACCCTACTACCCAAGCCGTAACCACACCCTTTCATCGTGAGAACATGCCACGTATCCTTACACTACTACGATGGCCTCAAGAACCAAATTTTATTTCACTTCATTTCTAAGGCACACTAAATTTTTCCATTTTGTAAACGGATTTATAATCCTTAAAATAATCAAATTCATGCTAATTGATATACAAAATCGTTAAAATAAATAAAAAATACTAAATAAATTATATTCTGTCGTTAATTGTTTTAGTTGATTTGTACGAAAGAAGGTCTCTTATGCTGACGGTCTTATGAAGTTATGCCAAGATAAAATATGTTATTTATAATTTTTTTTTTCAGACAAAGTACTTCGTCGTAAGCCTGATTGTTGAATGAAAATACGTTCAAATTGGATTTTATTTGCTTTTCAAATGACGTGTTTGTTCCCTTTGGGAAATAACATGGTTAGCGCTTTCGAATGCGCGTGTATTTATAATCCAGAAGGACACATTTGACTTGAAGTTGGCCTCAAGCAATTTAAATGAATAGTGCCTAATGAATGTCAACTGTGTTTTTATGTATTATGCTAAGCCGAGCATTAGTCCAACGTGGTGTGATTAAATTTAAATAGCTAACGTATTAAATTAATTTTTTGTTCTATAAAACAATTGTGCGAGTAATTACTAATTATTGTGTATATCTACGTTTTATCCCTTTTACATTACAATGTTCTATTGTATACCTTGTGTTTTGTATTTTGTGTTTTCCATCGTATATTTTCCAGAATCCAACACAACATATACTTTTTTTTTAACTCACTCCCTGAGGTGCTGACCCTAGCGAGTTAGGTTCCAGGGATTTTCGACAGCTAGTTATTTCAGCCCCGAACGTATGCAAAATGCAATCTAGCCTAAATACAGAGTACAATCTTACAAATTAATACATAAACAAATACACCCCTATATACATTGCACTCATTCTGGTACTCGGTGAAGAACTCCGGTATTAATAAGCTAACTTAAGTTAGAATCAATGGAGAACTTTTATACATATTCCTCCATCGAAGCTAAACAGTCAGTAGTGACTGGAGGGGTGACGGTGACTCTATATTTCACAGTCAAACCCTCATCTTTTGCACTAATAAATACACGCACTCAAATAAAACACAGAACCACAAAACACACAATATTGAATGAATATTCCTGAAGTCAATTCATTCAATTCTGTGTGTCTTGTGGTTCTGTGTTTTATTTGAGTATGTGTATAATAAATGATGAGGGGTTGACTGTGACATGTAGACATATAGAAGTGCACTGAATGTAAATAATTTAAATTAAATTGAGCCAAGATTTTTTTTTTAGATTTTACAAAAGTTGCTTTTCCCTTTTGTCATTCCTGTATGTTTATAACAATTAGTTTTGAAATACTGCGTACTGAATAGTCGTGGTAATTAATTTGTACATTTTGACTGGGTTATTTTCACATTTGCATGCAGTTGTGGTTTTATATTTAAACATTTTTTTTTTTACTTTAATCTTCACGCATTTTTAAAAAAACATGGAGTAAGTAAATTTAATTTCTAAAATGATTTATGGATCAAATTGTAAATAAATGTAGTATTTGTTGGGAAAGCGTGTTTTCACAATAACTCCTCGCACTATCGGTACATTTTTATCATCTGATATTCATTATTTTTTAATAAACGTAGATTGAATTACAAATTAAAGAACGTATAAGTTCTGACTAATAAATTCTCTTACTTTTTATGGTTATTATTTGTCCCTTATTTATTAAGTAACTTTTATCTTCATACCAGTATATGATTAATACTGTACTTCACACACCACAATTCATTCACACTATCACAGAGTACTCGATATTCCTCGGAGTAATTAAGTTTAAGTCTTTCCTTCGGGGGATTGGAATATTTATTGCAATTGTCTTGCGATTTTTTGGGGAAAGTAAGACGATGTCGGGTGTTACAAGGAAGAATATGGAAATTTAAATGGGATCAGGACAGTCAATAAGGTTATGCAACAATTCGTAGACGAAGGTCAATGTTAAGTCTGCGAGAATAGAGAGGTTCCAGTCAATTCATGGAGAAGTTCATAAGGAGTAACACTTCCAAGTTCGCTTACAGGTTCCGAATAATACTTCTGTGTCCAAGAATAAGGGTTTTTAGAGTAAAATTAATCAATAAGAATTACTTAAATTTACATTAATGAGATTATTACAGTCAAGGGTTTGAGTTGGATTTGCGAATACAATAAATCTTAAACGTAAGTTGGCTAATCAAAAAATAAAGATTTTTGAGAACCTGCGAAAGTAACAAATAGCGTTATAATAATATTCATCTAGACGCTGTATTCATATAACGTATGTAGCTATCACACTCATCAATTATATTTGGTCAAGCATTTTAATGGTAGGGTTGGAAAGGAGAAATTCGCTAAATTGTTCGCTAAAAAGGGACAATAGTAATTTTGAATTTGTGGAATGGATGAGTGAATTTGTAGACTACCTAAACGATGAATGTTGGAAAGATGTAATCAATTTCCCAAAAAGAAGAGAGACCTAGCGATATAGGTATATAGGTTTTTTCCGTCAAAATACCCTTTTAACTTCAAATTAACTTTTTATAATTTCAAACTAACTCTGTTTAACTTTAAATTAAATTAACCATTTTAAATTTAAAATTAACATTTTTTAATTTCAAATTAACCCTTTTTTAACTTTAAATTAACCGAAATTAACAGAACACTCTCGCACGTCACATAGCCGTGACATCTACACAGAAAACACACACTTTGAGCCCTGAAGATGATCTCAATAAAGATCGAAACATAGGCATGATAAAGAAAATGTTTTTCCAAACTATATCACACCAGACCGCACCTCACGACCTCTAAATAATCTTTAAATTAACCCTTTTTAATTTCAAAATAACCCTTTTAACTTCAATTTGACATTTTTAACTTCAAATTAACCTTGTTCAGGTTAAAAAGAATAATTAGATATTAAAAAGATTAGTTTGGTAGGAATAAGTATATATTATATTTTTTATGCGGTTCATGTTTTATATTAAGATCTAATTTGTTTTTGTTTTTAATTTCTGAATTTTTACATTTAATTGTATATAAATTTTAACTGTAACTGTAATGTTCAATCTTCTAAAAGCCGAATTATTTTTTATTTAAAAAAATTAGCAAATTTATTGCTTTAGAGAAACGATTAATTTGAAGTTAAAAGAGTTAATTTTGATGGAAGAAAGCTATATGCATTTTTAAAAAAATAAATACAGAATTTTCTCTCTCTCTCTCTCTCTCTCTCTCTCTCTCTCTCTCTCTCTCTCTCCAGATAACCCCTCCTCACCCCTCGCCTATCAAATGGACAAGAGTGGGTCTGTCAATATTTGTCGTTAAATTTTATTTAACGTACAATACATTTGTGTAAGATTAAAAGACCAGACTGGCTAATCGACCCACGGGTAGTAGGTGGAGGCGGAGGGTTTTTATCGTGGAACCGTGCCACTCCGGCCATTGTAAATGGGCAAAATTTAGTCAGAAATGACAAAATACGTGTGCCGAATGTTAAGTGGGAAAAAATAATTAATTGCAATTTCCTCGTCAGGCGACGCCCCCACTCCGTCGGCCAAGTGCATTGAATAAGAGGCGTTTCATTTTCGTAACCGCGTTTATTGATCAGCGGAGTTGTTCCAAGATGGCGATCGTGACCGGTTCTCGCAGACGAGCCGCAGGCCACTCGCGTCCAAAAAAATTCCAAAAAGTGTGTTCAAATGTGTTGTAAAATTCTCGAATTTGTCCTATTATCGTAGGAGAAGAAGAGACGGAATCTGACCAAAATACATTTCTTACTCGCAGATTTTTTTTTTCACTTATTCGGTTTTCAAGCATTAATGCCCATCATCAGCTTGAAGGAGTCACAAATACGTCACTCGACATGAATTGTATAAGTGAACCCGCCGATATCGCCGATCGATCTAACAATTCATGTCGAGAGACGTGTTTGTGACTACTTCAATCTGATGACGAGGGTTTAATTGCTCGAAATCCGGTATCGTTGAAAACGACAAACCGAGAATAAGAACTATGATTTGGAAAGATTCATACCCATACTCACCCCACCTTCATCACGTCTAAGAAGGGACGGAGTGTCAAACGGGTAATTCGTCCTATCACCGTTAGTTAGTTGCGCGAAAGGCCTTGGGAGTGGATCGCATTCTAAATCAAAGCGAGTTTAGTCGCTGCTCTGCGAGTGAGGCTGTCGGACCTCCACCACACAATGAACCAGCTCACGGAGGATAACGATGAGGTATTTCACGTTTCCTTTTATACATATTTATAGATTCTTTACAAATTCCCTTTTACCCCTGGTTTAGATATTCGATTTTTTTCAAATCAGCCCGGTTTAATTTTTTTTCCTCTCCTTGCCTCCGAGCCAGCTAAATCGTACTAGAACTAGTCTATTCATAGGGCCTCTTTTTTCTTATTTTTTTCTCTTTCTCTCTCTCTCTCTTACTCCTTCATATCAAGATCGCTTGTAGGATTTACAAACTTGGAATTTTTTTGTCAGCCTAAAGAAAACAAAAAATCTAATAAAATCGATGCTGCGGCGGATACCGGCTCGTACAATTGATATCCGGCCAAGCTTGATTTGAAGGCGCGCTTCAGTTGCGGCTAAAAATTCTCCCTGGTCTCGAAACGGCCCAATTTATTTACGCCCACTCGTCGTCTCGGTGACTTCCTTTTTTTTCTTTCTTTTTATTTATTTATTTTTTCTTTCTTTTTTCCTCAGCCGAATTGTAACATTGTAATCTTGCCCTTCCAGACGGGCTTGATACAGGGTATGTGTCATTTTGGGGGCTTTCGGCTAAGTCCCCTTGCGCGTTTCCACCCTGGATTTGACCTACACACATTTTAACTTTTTTCCAACCGGTCATTTATAAAGCTTTATAATAATAAAACAAAGTGTTTTCCTTCCAACCAGATTTTGTCAAATTTGTTTAAACTCTCTTCATTCAATATGTCAATGTTACTTTTTTCGTATTAATCCATATACATATGTTTAAGAGTCATAATTGACCGTATTAATTATTTAAATTAATTATGCTGTTTGATCTCAACCAAAGCCTTAACAAAAAGATACTATTTTTATTTACCTTATGAAGTTACTTTTTTGTTTATTTCGGCTCAAATCAATCCACTTCTCGTACAAAAAATGCTTAATTTGAAGTTGAAAAAAGGCCCATTTAAAGTTAAATAAAAAAGGGTATATTTGAAGTTTAAAAAACGATAATTTTAAGTTAATAAAGATTAATTTGAAATAAAAAGACTAATTTGAAATTAAATTAGGTTATTTGAAGTAAAAAAAGGTTAATTTTTACGGAAAAATTATTTTAATTTGGTATTTTGTATAACCAATTTTATATTTTTCTTAATTTGTCAAATTAACAGAAGAATCTAGTATTTTTATATTTAACTTTCGTTTCATTTTGTATTTTAACTTTTTTCGTCCAAGTTCCCTTGCACGTTTGAATCCTGAATTTCTTCCCCTTCAATACTTTACTATATATATTTAAAAAATTTAAGTTTCTAACGGTCATTTATAAACCTTTACAATACTGAAACGAAGTTCTTTCTTTCCAGCCAAATTTTGTCAAATTTGTTTAAACTTTAAAATCCATCCAATTGTCAACGTACTTTACTTTTTTATTTGGGCTCGCCGGAGTTCAACATCCTTGCTCAGAACAATTAGACTGCTTCTCTTACAAAAAAAAGTTAATTTAAATTTTAAAAAAGGCCAATTTGAAGGTAAAAAAGGGTTAATTTGAAATTAAAATAGGTTAATTTGAAGTTAAAAAACTTAAAATGTCAAATTAAATGGAAAATCTATTATTTTTATATTTAACTCTTATTTCATTTTATATTTTATATAATTTCTTTCGTCTAATTCCCCTTGCGTGTTTGGACCCTGAATTTCACTTACACACTTTTCTATACATAAAAAATTTAAAAGTTTCTACCGGTCGTTTATAAAGCTGTCTATAAGCCAAAAAAGTGCTTCCCGTCCAGCCACATTTTGTCATATTTGTTTAAACTGTATACTCCATCCAATATGTCAACGAACTTTACTTTTTTATTTTGGCTCGCCGACGCATATCCTTCCTCAGGTCAATTAATGTGCTTCTCTTACAAAAAAAAAAAGTTTATTTGAGGTTAAAAACGCTTCATTTAAAACAAAAAATTCAAATATATATAATTTGAAGTCAACAATTATTAATTTCAAGTTAACAAAAAGGTTAATTTGGCAGAAAAATATTTCATGTTTGGACCTTGAATTTGACCTGCATACTTTTCTACATATTTCAAATTTTCTACCGGTCATTTGTAAAGCTTCTGTATAATAGTAAAAAAATTACGTTCCTTCCAACCAAATTTTGGCAAATTTGTTGAAACTTTATATTCTTCATCCAATATTTGAACGAAGTTTATTTATTTATTATTATTATTTGGGACTCGTCGACGCATACGACCCTGCTCAGATCAATTAACTGCTTCTCTTAAAATTAATATGAAGTCAAAAAATATTATTTTGAAATTTAAAAAAAGGGTTGATTTGAAATTAGAAACGGTTAATTTGAAGTTTAAAAAAAACTGATAATTGAAATTTTTAAAAAAATTAAGTTAAGAAAGGTTAATTTAAAATTTAAAAAGAGAGACGTTTGGACCCTGAATTTGACTTACACACTTTTCTATATATTCAAAATGTTAAACTTTCTACCGCTCATTTATAAAGCTCTTTCTAATTATCAAAAAAAGGTCTTTCCTTCTAGCAGAATTCTGCTCAGATCACTTAATATGCTTCTCTTACAAAAAAAAAAAAAAAAAAAAAAAAGTTGGTGTTAAAAAAGGCTAATTTGAAGTTAAAAATGATTCATTGGAAATTTAAAAAGGGTTAATTTGAAGTTAAAAAAGGTTAATTTGATGGGAAAAAGCTACACATAATTTTTAATTTTAATCCTTCTACGAGCCTAATTATTTTATATTTAAACAAAAATTCGCAGGTATAAAATTTGTCTTAACTGTATACTCTTCATCCAATATGTCAGTCTAACTTTATTTATATTTGTTTAATTAGGGTCACCGATGCATTATATCCTTGCTCAGATATTTATTAAGGGGTTAATTTGAAGTTAAAAAAGATTAATTTGAGAGAAAATATATAACTTTCAATTTTAATTGTAATTGATTTTCATGTAGTATTTTATATAAGAGCCCATTTTATAATTTTTCTTTTCATTGTCAGATTAATAAAAGAAGAATCTATTATTTTTATATAACTTTTCATTTTAATTGTGAATAATTTTGTACGCTGTTCTATAAGCCTAATTATTTTATATTGAACTTTTATTATATATTTATTTTGCACCCAAAATTGCAATTGCACACTTTTCTTTATATTAAAAATTTAAAATTTTTAACTGATCATTTATAAAGCTCTCTAAGTAGTAAAAGAAAAAATGCTTTCCTTCCACCCAAAATTTGTTTAAACTTTATACTGTATTTCATCCAATATGTTAATGTAACTTTCGGGGGGGGGGGCTTGTCAACGCATTATCCCTTGCTCAAATTACTCAACTTCTCTTACAAAAAGACAAAATAATAACAAATATATAACAAATTTTCTATATTGTAAAAACAAACCACTTCAGTTTCAAATAACAATGACCATTCTGTGTTCTTTTTAGAGAGGAAAAATTTTTGGGTCATTATAAATTTTGATGATGTGTATATAGAAATAATATAACTCGCTCTATTTACACATTATTTCTTAAACCTTCATTGCAAAACTTTCTGTTATCGAAGTGAGCTATTCTGTGTTATAAAGTTAATCTGTTATGATAAAAGACTGATTCAACTTCTACTGATTTTTTTTCTTTAGTAGTTTTCTGATTATTTTATTATTTTATTTCTTTATTAATTTTTTTAAATAAGGACAACTCCTTACTCGAGGGAAATATTTGAGCTTGGTGTCCTCGTTTTGTGCCGGTATCAGCATTTAATATAATTGATTAATTTTTTTTATTATCTCATCAAACTTATCTTACAACTGCTTTGGTATCTAGTGTACACTAATTAAAAATGTTTTAAATTAGGAAAAAAATTACTTTGGTTGATGATTTGCCCTAGAAAGTACAAGATGACATAAAATACTCAATGAAGCTTTTGACCTAGAAATTTGCACTTTTACAATCTCAAGATTGATGTTTTCATGCCTAGTAATTTTTTCGTGTGGTTATTGTATATTTGCGTTTTTATACCAAGGACCAGAGAAACTAGCCGGATTAACATTTAACTGTGCCTTGAGCCGATGAGAGTAAATTATTACTAATTGCCACTAGTCTTCCACCTCCTTTCTGTGAAAATGGGCCAATGGATGCCATTTTATTGTACCACTAACAATTCAGTTTTTTGGCGGGCAACAACTTGCTAGGCTGAAAATTGTGAAATTCCCGTTAATTTTTATTGTGTTGTTAAACTTTAAACACATCATTGTATAAATTCATTTTCCCATCTTACATGTATTTGTATAATTGAAGCAATGTTTATAAATCCCAGGCTCTGAAGATGATGTCAATAAAGATTGAAACATTGGCACGATAAAGAAAATGTTTTTCTAAACCTACATCATACTAGACCGCATCTCACGATCTCTAAATAATCTCTACACTCATCTTTCTTTTTTAGGATGAAACTCTAAAGGGCAATTTAAATCGAGGTCAATGATGATAAGTGCACTTTATGTCCCGACGTTGTAAAGTGAAATAAAGGGTCCACAAAATGAATCTGGCTGTATTTCAGTCACTTTAAACTTAAAATAAAATTTCTAATTTTTAAGTACAACGGCTTTTGTGAAAATTGCCTATTAATCGGGTAATGATTGAACTCTTTTATCGAAATATCATCTACCTGCTTGGAATTTTTTTTGTCCCAATATTTAATTAAGAACTTCCTGCTAGATGAGTCAATTCTAAACGGTTTATTGATACGCCTTTTGTACTGCAAGTCTCCTAGGCCAAACCTAATTCACCCCAAGCCAACTCGTATATAACTATAGGGATAAAATTAGAATGTTCTTAATTAGGCTTGTCTATTTCCAGTTCAATATGAATATTTCATTCTCTAAATTTCACCATTCTGTATTCCTCATAAATTTGGTTAAAAGAGAATTTATATACATATATAAAATTGTACAATTTTGTATGATGAAGAGCAATGAATGTAATTAGTAATTAGCTAGTAATTTTTTTCTATTTTAAAGCACGGAACAATTTTTAGTCAGTAAATAAAAATTTTACAAAAGAAAAATTTGCTCCATGTCTTGATGTCGCTAGTTAAATAACTTGAAAATGAAAGTGTTGCAAAATCTTTACAACTTTAAAGATATCTACTTGGACCTTATCTTCCTCATTACATTCTCCTTTTCGTACACTTAGTTCTCACGTTTCGTGTAAAAAAATGGATTTGATCTGACAAGAAGCAAAACGAGAAAAAGGATAGAATGTTTTGGGTGATGCTGAAGAATGGAAACCTTGTTTAAACATTTAAACATGTATGCATCTAAACTTCTACTCCCATGTATAATATCACTGCCAATAACGAAAACCATGGATAATAGGAATCACCTTGAATCTCAGGCTTCAAACCATTTTCTTCTACCTGCATACTAATCAGACGCTTTCTGTATCACGTGTGCCAATCGCTAATGTTATGTTTGGGATTATGTACACATATTTCAGGTTGTTTCTTTAATAAGAAAAATACAATGTACGGTAATATATACAATAAAAAGTTTGTTCCACACAGGATTCTCACTTTCCTTTGGAACTCAACTAGGAGGGCAACTACAGATGAGTGAAAGCGCGGATAATGGATTTTTTTTTTTTTTTTTTTTTTTGCCAGGGGGTTGTAAAGGAAAATTATCAACCCCTACCACATATGTTTCGTGTTCAATAAAAAGACAATAAAAAGATAAATAATTAGTCAAACAATCTACAGATATAGTGGAATTAAACAATGAAAAAGGACAGTTAAAAAACTGTCCTTTTTTTATTAAAATCAAAGTATTACTGATTACTGATTCATAGAAGCTCAATTCTGTACACGCATAGACACGTGTACAGAGTTGAGCCTATCACTTCTCGCAGTCCTCCTCCGGCAAGCCTTGAGTCACTCACCTCGGGTGTTGGGAGTCCGGGGTCAGACCTCGGTCTTAACCGTCCAGCTGCTGAGGTTGGCTCCGGGGGCTATCAACAGCTAGGTCATTTCAGCACCAAACGCAATCAGTCTCCCACTCACTCTTAAATACTTTCTTTCTTATTTACATACCATTCACTCAGGGTGGAGTACTCAATATTCTACCATTGACCCTCTCACACTCATTATACATTCATGCCAATAAATACATTCACTCTTAACACTGAGGACTCAAAACGGTCAATTTATAATAAAACAACCCCCCCTCCAAGAATCGGAACAGGGGACCTAGATACTCGCAGCCATTCTCATATCAGCACGCTCTCTATATGGAGCCAAGGAATTCATCTAGCAACCATATTTCAGTAATGTTTTCAAAATAAATAAAAAATAAAAATCATTTCTGAAAAGAATATATTTACACATGAATTACGTGAAGTTTAAAAAAAAGTTGGTTTGGCTATCGGGGTCATAGATTTGAACTAAACACCCATAATTCATCCAAACAAGACATTTTAATTACTGAAATGACGTCATTCGCATCATATCTTCATTTTTGTGTTATATAATTTAATAATGAATAAACAATATCAATAAATTTGTATAAATAAATTGAAAAATTACTCTTAAGTGATTAGAAAGTTGAATTGTTTTCATTAAATTCTAGTATTTTAGCTTAAAAAATTGGGATTTCCCATATATCTTAGTACTTATTAATTTGAGTGATATTATGTAGCTTCTATTAACAATAAATACTATCTTATCTAAAAAATATTGTTAAATTAGGTGTAATCTCTTGCGAATATTAATTTACTTTTATCAACTATTTGATATCTAATATTCTGTATTTCAGTTTAAATAAGAATTAAAAGGAGTTTAATTTCCAATAATACTTTCATTGAGTGATACTAGTTGTTGGCCAATCAGAAAAAAATATGATTACGTTCTGTACGTCGACCAGTTAGTTATTTCATAGAGCCGAAAATTAATTTCTTACTAATAAAACCACTTCAAACAACAATCAATAATTTATATTTGTGAAAAATATGAAAGCTGATATACTCCTACATATTTGACTGTAATAATACTGGCAATAACTGGCCAGTTAGTCTTTTTAAAATATTTTTGAATGTATAATTGTGCTTATTGCAGAATATCGAAAACATTAAAACCACTTTGTTTAAAAAGGCTTAAATTATTCATTCACCATTTAAAGGGAGGAAACTTTAAAATTTGATTCTAATTAATTAACTTACATTTCTAATTACTCTGTTGAGAAGTATGTGAAAATTTTTAGCAACCAAAATGTGAAAATTTGCATTCATAACCAAAGATCTTCTATGTTAGGCTCTTGCTTAAAATAAAGAAATATTTAAAAAAATTTGAAAAGGAAACCAGATTACTTAACAGAAAAAAAAAAATCTTCCGGAATATAAATTATTTCTTTTTTATATTTAATATTTATTTGTGTCCAGTCTTCTTTTCAGAATCAAGTCTTAATTTTAACTTGATCACTGAACACTTTTTAATTAATGTAGGATGTTTAGGGGTCAGCAAACAGCTGAAGCCATCTGGTCTTTCACGCATATTTTTCAACCTGCAGCCATTTGAGCATCTCAGTCTGTTATCGACTGTCTGCTTTTATATGAAAAATAAGTCGCAACCCCTTCCTTTCATGGTAATAAATTACATTAACTCCAATAAATTAACATTAACTCCGTTTCTAGTGTAATGCACCTCTGGTTTAGTAGCTTTTTAAAAAATCGCAGACAAGTCAAAAGTAAATCTGTGTGCCTCAACTGAATTTGATGTTCTTTCAGGAGTTCCTCAAGACTCACGCTTAGGCCCAATCTTATTCCTTCTTTTCAAAATGATCTGTCTTCCTCTTTGCATTCAGTTAGATATCTCTTGTTTGCTGATGACCGAAAACTATTCCTCACAATTACCAGTACCATTGATTGTTCCATTCTCCAACATTCGCTGAACTCTGCATCACAGGTGGCAAAATAATATGGTATTAAATTTAGACAAATGCTCTATTATTACTTATTCTTGAAAATTTAAAAACATGCATGTCGATTACAATATCAATAGTGTTTTTTTTTTAAAGGTTATATATCAGTAAAGATCTGTGTGTCAGGATTGATACTAAATTATCTTTTAACCAAGTAAACAAGCTTACAAATTATTAGGATTCCTTTATAGATTGTCTCATGATTTTACTGTCATGACTCCTCTGATATACCTGTACTGTTTGTTCTTTCGTCCTCCAATTCTTGAATATTCCAGCTGGTTTCCCAATACAAATTGAAATATTACCATGATTGAAAAGTTACAAAACAAATTTTTAAAATTACTTTCCTTCCGTTGTAAACTGTATAATATTGGAGCCATCAATTTAGTTTCATTAAGTGAAAGAAGAAACATGAACGATTTGTTTTTTGTCCACCGTTTTTGCAACAGTGAAATCATTTCATCAGAGTTGTTAGCATATTTCAATGTTAATGTCCCATTAGTCTGCACATGAAATATCTGATTATTCTATCAGCCTTATTTGCGTACCAATTATAACTATTACTCACTTACAAAAAAAAATGATGGACCTAACTAACTTCCTGAAGATGTTGGCCTAAACAATCTTTCTAAATCAGAATTTAATATACCTAACTTCCTTATTTTGTTTTATATAGAGTTTTAATAGGGTTGTCCTTTATATAAATAGGTTTATATTAGATAAAATACTTTTGTGAAATGGAACATGTGCCCATGTATAAATAAATAAATATGAACACAACACTCTATACAAACATCTGGTCGCATTTACTCTCCCAAGTACTCAATATTCCTCAGGGCAGTGTCAAACCCACTGCATCCTAGCTAATAAATGACATTCATAACAATAAATTAACATAAAAACAACACAAACATATATACATTTAAAAATCTGAGACCGCTGCCATGCACCAAGACTACGCACAGGTCGGATGCTATATCGAAATATTTCCTAGAAATGTCAAGCCCTCAACATTTCAAAATGTGCTTGACTGTTATTTTATTTATGAAACCTTTTTAATTTTTTTTCAGTTTCATACATTTTGGTGCTAAGTTACCAAAAGTATCTTCAGATTTGACTCATAATCTATTTTACCTATAATTTCTTTCAGACTTTTATTATTGTTTTTATTTTATTTTATTTTATTTTTTTGACATATATCCTCCAGTTTTGATTTCTCTTTACACATTTATAGCATGGACGGTCTGACTCATACCGAGTTGCTACAGTTGGAACCCTTAATGATGACAACAAAACTGCTGATGGAAAGGTCAAGGTAGTTAAGCAAAGACCGATGAAATCCTTCTCTTCTGTATCGCTAAAACTTTCTGTTGCTAAAATTTATGGTCTTCAATGGTCTCAATAACAACACTACATTTTCATTTTATATTTCATACTTATCCTCTTGACTCTTCTACTCTTTGAGCATGAATGGTGGTGGTCACCGTACTTTAACAAAATCTTCAAAATGCACTTTTAACATGGTTAATCTATATTCTTTGGTTATCAAGTGACTTCTCTGCCTATCATTGTATATTAAGTAAGCTAATTTTTTGTAATTTGATTTTTCAGTCCCGGCGAAAGCCCCCTGTAAAGAAGCAGAGGAAAGGAGACTTAGATGATTTAAAACAAGAGTTGGACATTGACCATCATAAAATATCTGTAGAAGAACTATACCAGCGATTCAGCACTCACCCTGAAACTGTAAGTGTAACATAAATAATTTTTTTAAATGATTCTAACAATTGCACTATTTTTTAGGGACTCACACACGCCAAAGCCAAAGAAAATTTAGAAAGGGATGGACCAAATGCCCTAACACCGCCTAAAACTACACCAGAATGGGTAAAATTTTGCAAACAACTGTTTGGCGGTTTTGCCTTACTGCTCTGGGTTGGAGCTATCCTTTGTTTTATAGCTTACTCTATACAAGCGAGTACTGTAGAAGAACCATCAGATGATAATGTAAGCGTGACTTGTAATAAATAATATCAGTACAGTTTTTCAATAACAAAAATATCTCTTCAGTTATATTTAGGTATTGTACTGGCGGCTGTGGTCATTGTGACAGGCATTTTCTCGTACTATCAAGAAAGCAAAAGCTCAAGAATCATGGAGTCATTTAAAAACATGGTCCCACAGGTAATGCGTTATTTAAAAAACAAAAAATTGTAACTCCCTGCTAGTTCCAGTTCACAAATGTGATTTTAAAATATTTCAGTTTGCAACAGTCATCCGCCAAGGGGAAAAACTGACACTACGAGCAGAAGACATTGTCCTTGGCGATGTCGTTGAAGTTAAATTTGGTGATCGAATACCTGCCGATATTCGTATTATTGAAGCTCGAGGCTTTAAAGTTGATAATTCATCTCTTACTGGGGAATCGGAACCTCAGAGCAGAGGTGTTGAATTGACAAATGATAATCCATTGGAAACAAAGAATTTGGCATTTTTTTCAACAAACGCCGTTGAAGGTAATGTTTGTTCATATTTGTTTCATAAAATGAAAAAAAAGCTTATGTAGTAAATTAAGTTACATGATCTAAAATGTTGTGGAGAGTAACAAATTGCAAGGTTTGAACTAAAAAATGGTCGGAGGTAGCAATTTCTTTGGCCTACAATCTGAGGAAATTACAATTTTAAGTATGTAGGAAAATGAGAGTTCCAAGAGCAGGAGATCGTTAGCTGTGACAGATACCATTGTAATTTTTTAATTAAAAAACACTGCACTTTCTCAACTGTACCTAATGCTTGGAATCCCCAAATCAGTTTTGTATCTATTAACAATTTTAATTCCCCCTCCTTTAAACAAGAAAAAACCACCTATCAGAAGAATTAAGTTGACCCCTCTCAAATGATTTTTATTTTAGTAAATTGACAGACAAGTTCCACTGGTTGGAATAATAACATGTTGATGTTGTTTTTTCCCTTTTTTTTTCTTGAAGGCCCACAGCATTGTTTTGTATGACAATATCATCGGCATACTTTGTTCAGCTTAAGACTGATGAGAGGTCATCTAGGTAGAGCCTCTAGAGAGAATAGCCCAGAATAAGCCCAAGATGGTGAGGATCTCCCGGCCCTAACTTGCACCGTCCCATCAGTTCAATCATGTGCCAGTTCCCTAACCGTAGGTCTTATGGTCCAATTTCAGGCCCTTCCTGGGTCAGATATTGTTCCTCGGGTTGCCTATGGCCTCTCCCGATCCATGTGGCTGCACGCTAACCCCAGTGATGAACGGATTTAAGTCAGAGTAAGGAAGCATCTTTCAGAAATGTTGTATTACCAGTGACCTTGATTTTTAGTATGCCAACATTTATTGTAATACCCTGTCACCCAGTTGAGGGCGTCATGCAACTTATCAGGACAATCACCGTGTCTTCATCCATGGCCATAACCTCTAGGTAAATAAACAAAAACAAGTCTGAGATGTTTGAACAGATGCTATTACTAAAAATAGAGGCTCCAAAATCCAAAATTGGCTTTGTTAGTTAAAGCTAAAGAGTTTTGAAGTGTGGACTTTTTCCCCCCTGTCCTTTGTATTTAATATTAAATATGCATATTTAATAAACCAGATGCTTGAATTATGTCTGTAAATAAATTCTAATAATTTTGTTGGTCAATAGGAAGGAAAATTTTATTTTTATATTCTGCTTGGTAGTCCTGATTCGATTGAGAGAGAATTAAAAAAAAATTGTCGAACTTTTCAAAGGCAAATCGATCCTGAAATGCATACTGTATTATCTTCTCATTTAATCTGTCCTGTCTGCATCCTTACTATCATCTTGTTTTAAGATCGGAAAATATATCACTTACAAGTGATGTATAATTCTGAAATATTGCATTGCTCTCATGTAATAGAGTATTTATATTATATATTATCATACATAACTTTATGTACAGTTATAGGCAAACTTAATTCATACCGTTTTGTTTTGTAGGGACTGCAAAAGGTGTTGTAATCAGTTGTGGTGATAACACTGTCATGGGTCGTATTGCTGGCCTTGCATCAGGGCTTGATACGGGTGAAACTCCAATCGCTAAGGAAATTCACCATTTCATTCACATTATCACTGGTGTCGCCGTATTCCTTGGTGTATCTTTCTTCATAATCGCATTCATTTTAGGTTATTATTGGTTGGATGCTGTCATTTTCTTGATTGGTACGTATTATTGATAGGAACAAAGTTACCTAAGTAAAGGCTTGTCGAAACATAATCATGTCATTAATTTTTATTCCAGGTATCATTGTAGCAAACGTACCTGAAGGTTTGTTGGCCACTGTAACTGTGTGCCTAACACTAACAGCAAAACGTATGGCCTCCAAAAATTGTTTGGTAAAGAATCTTGAAGCTGTTGAAACATTAGGATCTACTTCCACCATTTGCTCAGATAAAACCGGTACTCTTACACAAAACAGGATGACCGTCGCACATATGTGGTTTGATAACCAAATTATTGAAGCAGACACGACAGAAGACCAGTCAGGTAAGCAATCCCAGATTAAAAGAGGAAAAATAATACTGTGGTTTGATTATGTATAAAACTTTTTTATTTTAGGTGTACAGTATGACAGAACGAGCCCTGGATTTAAAGCCCTTGCCAGAATAGCAACGCTTTGTAATAGAGCTGAATTCAAAGGTGGCCAAGAAGGTGTTCCGATATTGAAAAAGTACGTCCTTATTTTTAATTATTTTAAAAAATTAGCAATACTTACTTTTTTTCTGTTTATAGAGAGGTGAACGGTGATGCATCTGAAGCTGCTTTACTGAAGTGCATGGAATTGGCTTTGGGCGATGTAATGTCTATCAGACGTAGGAACAGAAAAGTGTGTGAAATCCCATTTAACTCAAGCAATAAATATCAGGTCATTATAAATACAAATATAAAAATCAGTTTGAGATAAATGTTCTAGAATATAAGTAGATTTATGTCATTTAGGTTTCCATTCATGAAACCGAGGATCCCAATGATCCAAGACATCTGATGGTAATGAAAGGAGCACCAGAAAGGATACTCGATCGTTGCTCAACCATTTTCATTGGTGGAAAAGAAAAGTTGTTAGATGAAGAAATGAAGGAAGCTTTCAATAACGCATATTTAGAATTGGGAGGCCTTGGAGAAAGAGTATTGGGTAAATTAGTGTTCACAAAATTATAAACGGTGATTTCAATACAATAAAAAATCTGTATCATTTAGGATTCTGTGATCTCATGCTTCCGTCTGATAAATTTCCTCTGGGATTTAAATTTGACTGTGATGACCCTAACTTCCCTCTCACCGGAATGAGATTTGTCGGCCTTATGTCTATGATTGATCCTCCGAGAGCGGCTGTACCAGATGCTGTAGCAAAATGCCGATCAGCTGGAATTAAAGTAATAATGGTTACTGGTGATCACCCTATCACTGCTAAAGCCATCGCCAAATCTGTTGGAATTATTTCTGAAGGTGTGTAAAGTTGTCCTCGCTATTTATGCAATGATAATTTTGAATTGGTCTTATTTTCAGGTAATGAGACTGTCGAAGATATTGCTCAAAGACTGAACATCCCCGTTTCGGAAGTTAACCCCCGTGAAGCCAAAGCTGCTGTTGTTCATGGAACTGAACTTAGGGACACTGGACCAGATCAACTTGACGAAATCCTTAGGTATTTTATTCAAGCTT
The DNA here is from genome assembly GCF_000648675.2 of Cimex lectularius. NCBI lineage: Eukaryota > Metazoa > Arthropoda > Insecta > Hemiptera > Cimicidae > Cimex > Cimex lectularius. Next base: position 1,043,701 of record NW_019392670.1, on the reverse strand, counting down.
CCAAAAGTCTATATCTAATATTTGTCAAAAAAAGGGATTTATATTTGAAAATTAATTGACAAGTGTTCTGAGAAGAATAATTGGTAGCACTTTTGAATCAAAATCAAATAAACTCAGACTGGCGGGCATATTCTTGGACCTTTCCATAGCTTTCAATATGGTTGTCCATTACTTCCCAAGATGGAAAATATTGGAATTGAAGGTTTGCTAATGATCTTTTCACCTCTTATCTGAAGGGTTGCCACCAGAAAACTAAATTCAGTGGGGAGACATCTCCCAATCAATTACGGACTACCACACGGTTTCATACTTGGCCCTCTCTTATTTTTAATGACTTCATAAAAAGCACTGAGGATGTTTTTATTGTTTTTGGATGATGTTTTAGTTGTCACAGGAAGCACTTCCTTATGGCTGAAAATTAAGCACACAATGAATAAAGTGACTTAGGTTTCAGAGAATTGTCTTATTCTTAATATAAAGAAAATAGTAGCTCTCAGTTTTAGCGATTCCCTTGATTTGGCTTTGGCTGACATCTTGGTAGATGGCGAGAGTCATTGGGCCTACTCTCACAAAGTGTTAAGTGTTGCCCTTGTCAGAATAACATGGGCGGAATATATTTTCCACCTGCAACGTAAATTCGGCTTATCTTGCCTTGCTATAAGAATGCTTAGGCAAATGTAATCAGAGTGGTTTATACAAGCAGTTTTCAGCCAATCCTCAATTACAGACTAATTTTTTGAGGCTCTTCTAGAAAACTCCCGTTGTATGGTGGTTTTTCAATTTGCACTTTTGGAATTTTTTTACAATTTTTTGAATAAAAAAATGAAAATGTTTGCCCTATCTCAAGAGAATCTTTTCAAATCGATGCCATATTGAACATGTTAAATACGGTTTGTCCAATTCAAAAGAGATTCATGTTATGTCCTGGGCTGGCTATTAATACTCATGTAGAGAGCTTTTAAAAAATTAAGAATCCTGACACTGCCATTTTTATATATCCTCTCTTTAGCAATTTTTGCAGTTAAGCATAAGCATATGCTGGTCAGGAACTCACATGTTTCATGGTTATGAAACTGAAGGTCAAATGATTTCCACTACACAATAAAAAGCACACAAATTAACGGTGGAAATTTGTTTTATAAAGTGCAATAATTTTTAACGCCCTCCCACTTGATGTTAATGATTATCACTTGCCTTCATTTAAGCATCGTTTGAAGGATTTTTTATTTCAGAATGCTTTTACAGTGTGGATGAATTCATGAATTTTTAATGCTCAGTATAACATGTAGGCAATTTGTAAACTATGTATTTTAGTAGGCAATGTACTTTGTGTTTTGCAGCAATAAAACTTTTTGTCTAATTTTTTGTTTGTTTTTTTGTTAGGTACCATACTGAGATTGTGTTTGCCAGGACCTCACCCCAACAGAAACTGATCATTGTAGAAGGTTGCCAACGAATGGGTGCTATCGTAGCTGTAACTGGTGATGGTGTGAATGATTCTCCTGCCCTCAAAAAGGCTGATATTGGTAAATATTTTACCCAAAAATGACTTAACTTTGAAATATTGTTAAAATTAATACCTCTACTTTTTAAAAAAACAGGAGTTGCAATGGGTATTGCGGGCTCCGATGTGTCCAAACAAGCAGCTGACATGATCCTTCTTGACGACAACTTTGCCTCAATTGTGACTGGCGTAGAAGAGGGACGACTTATTTTTGATAATCTCAAGAAATCTATTGCTTACACCTTGACATCCAACATTCCAGAAATATCTCCTTTCCTTGCGTTCATTCTTCTTGATATTCCACTCCCTCTTGGAACAGTCACAATTCTTTGCATTGATTTGGGAACTGATATGGTACGTAACATTTTTTTATTTATGTTATAACTTTTTTTAATATTTATGATATTACATATATAATTTTAATTTCTTATACTTAACACATTGTGCCAAATATTTACATAATGTATATTTATTCTTTTTAATGAAAATTTATTTATTTATAACCACCAATCAGTTGTTTAACATTTTCACTGCCGTTAAACTGCTGCTGGAGCACTGACATTCAACATCAAATAGTAGACGGCAAGTTTTGATTGATTTTCTCGTTGTAAACGAATCCATTTGAAAATAATATATATTCAGTATAATGTTCATGCATATGTGTGTTCTTTTTACACAAAATATAACTCTATTGATTGGTTGAAAAATTCCAAGATCTCCATGATTGAAACCTTTATTCAATTTAGTAAATTACATGGCGTTTCAGGCTCCTGGCCCATCATCAGAAACTAAACATAAAGAAATCTCATGATATAATTCCTAATCTCCAGGAGCCCGAAACGTCGATGTAATTTACTAAACTGAATGAATAAAAGTTTCAACCTCGGAGATCTTGGAATTTTTCAACCTATCAGTAGAGATGATATGAACCGTGGAGTTTATAATAAATAAAATAAAATACAATTAAAAAGTCTTGTTTTATTATGTACTTTTTTTTTGTCTTCTTGAAAATATTTTATTAATAAAATTTTCCATTACACAAAAAATATTTTACTTTTTATGTTTGTATAATTAATATTGTTTTTATTCTGTATTTAACTAAAATCCGTCTCAATTCATCTGTTTGTTTACACCGAAAAATCAAATTTCTGGCTACGATTTTGTTGTGAATGGTACAATTCCAATTTTATGCAGCCTGCAATTTTTTATAAATATTTTTCATATTTTTAAATGCACCCAGAGCTAAAAAAAAATTATCTTGGAATTTTCTGCTTTTATTCAACTTTTATTGATCTTATAAGCTTTTTGATTAAATATTAAACGATTCATAAGCTTTTTTCTTCTATTTACACCGATATACCATCACAAAATGCTGCCTTAGTAGTATTTTTTATATATATAAAAGAAAACCATTACTGTATTTATGCTAATTTTTTAAACCATTTTATTATATTTTCAATATATAAAGAAATTTTTGCTCATATCAAAATTTTTTAATTGGCATGTGAATATGTTAAAACGGGACGCACATATCAGATCTCACAAGCTTATTTTTAATCGGTAACAAAAGAATTGGATGGTTAAGAATAAAATAAGTTACATAAATTTGACTTTAATTAGCTAAGTTTACTGGAGAAAAAAATGTTCAGGCTTTTCGTACATTACAATATGTATAGATACGTACGTTTCTTTGTTTTTGTTTTTAATTGATAGATACAAAAGTCATAATTTATTAAAATTAATTATTTAAGTGAATATTTAACATATTTAAACTACATTACATCAATTTGATATTGATTGTATTGCATGTTTTTGTTTGCATTTGAATCATAAATGAATTATTGCTAAAGTTCATAACTTGTCTATCAAAAGCTCCTCAGTAAATTTCAATGAGTAATAATAAAAGAGCAACTTTTTTTTCTACAAAATCGCATGGTTATTATTGGTTCTCTTCTTAAAAGAAATATTAAATAGTGAATGGATTTTGTAAGAATTATTTTCTTTATGATGCCTGACAACTTCTATTATAAATAGTCTATTTTTATTTTGTTACTTTGTTCCAATTCTAAATACAGGGCATAGCCTTACCCTGGTACTTTGAGTTATGTGTTATCCACATACTTACGATGTTTCCATTTCATTTCTCTTGCTCTTATTACTCACTGTCTTATGATGTTTCTTTTTAATTTATATTGCTAAAATGTTTAGTTTTAACTCTATGCATAACTTACTTGAATTAGTGATATATCATGAATATTCTAGTTAGCTATATGAATTGGTATAATATAGTTGTAAAGATTTTTTTTAATATCTCCTTTGTAGGTTTCAGCTAGTTTGCTAAAAAAATAAATCAGTACATTACAGGAATATCCATACATTTTGTAGGCCATATAAACATTCTATACAGGTTTTTAATAGATTATAGATTTCGCAAGTCAAAAGACAAACATACTACTATATTATAAGTAAATAGTCTGTTCAGAATAGTTATTTAGATAATAATTTAATTTATTCACAATTTAAACAACCATAGTTATTTAATATTTTCTATTATGATTAAGAGCTTAGCAGTTGAAACGGATGAAGTAAACAGTGTATTTTTCCGCAGCAATATTATTCTAGCACACATTGATTCATATCCATAACAGTTACCATTTACATTAATCAAATTAGAAAAAGATTTTATCTTTGGTGCTCATGTGGGCTGACTATGCTTTTAAGAGCTTTTAAACCTGAAAAAAATACAGTTGGGCTGTATTAGAGTAGAGTTAAAAGGCAATTTTTTTCTCAAATACTAATTTTTAGCCTTCACTCCTGTGTGTAGCCGCTTTCTGCACACTTTTTATCCACTTCATAGCTCATATCATACCTGCACTTAAGCTTTTTACATACTTAAATAGCATTAGATAGTGGTCCGTTAATAGTGTCAATGTTTATAGTTTTAGCCTTAGTACTGTTTTATTATTGATGTATTTTGGTTCTTATGTGTGGTTTCAAAATGTTTTTACACCATGTCAAATCAGGTTCCTGCCATTTCCCTGGCCTATGAAGAAGCAGAAAGTGATATCATGAAGAGGCAACCTAGAAATCCGTTCACAGATAAACTCGTAAATGAAAGGTAATTTTGCAGTACGTTTTAAATCCCAATCTCCAGGTCCATGAAGCGTCTTCATACCTTATCTATTTTTATCTCTTAACCCCGAAGTAATATTATTTTGAGTCTTTACTACTAACATCTTGTAAAAGGTAAGAATAGTAAGTATTGACTTTGAATTATCTGTGTTCTTATAATATAGGACTGTGCATGGCCGAATCATAGTGCACTATCACATCATTTCCTTAACATCCTTTACATTTTTGCAAATTTCCCATTTGTTTTATTTTTTTTATTTATTTTGGATGTTGTAAATCGATTGTTTGAGCCGTTGAAAAGTACAAAGCAATTCAGAAGGTAGGTAATTAGAAATATGTGTTTGCACTTGTCTTCTGTGTAAGCGTTGCACATGCTAACCCTCTCCCAAACTATTTTAGATTGGATCGTTTGTGTCTAAACCCTTTGTGTTAGCAGCAAAGAAAAAATTTTTTCAAAAAAACAACTCGGCTTAACTATATAAATAACTGTCTTTACGTATTAAATTTAAAAAAAAAAATAGATAAATGTCCTTATTTCTAATAGCATGGTCACACCTCAACGAGTCACCATTAAGCTCTAATCACCCCTTCTTACATTACTGTATTCTAACATCAGCTTAAATATCGCAACAAGAGTAATAAATTAACTTGTTACCGCGCTTGAAACTAGTTGACTAACCTTGTCTGTCTATGCTAATGCTACAAAGATGCCTGCTATCTCGCTGGCGTATGAGGCTCCTGAGTCGGACATTATGAAACGACAACCAAGGGATCCATACAGAGATAACCTTGTCAACCGCAGGTGGGTTTCTCTAATCCTTCCTTCCATAATCCATGTCCATTTCATATCTATTTAAAAAACTTTTTTTTTTTAAATCTCAAACCTGTACAAATTTTATCGTATTTATTAAAATTATATTATTATTACTATTTGATTAAAAACATTCGTTTTTATCACAACGTATTTGTACAGGAGATATGTTTTATGTATTTAATGTTGTTTTTTTTTTTTTAAATCCCTGGGTTTAGATAACAAAGTTGATATAAATGGACTAAAGAACACAAGCTCATCTTATATTTGGAGAAGACATGTTTTTTTTCCTAATTTTCAGTTCTACTGGTTACTGGATAGTATATAATAATAGAAAAATTATATACAATTGATGTGTATTTTGTAATAATATTTTTTTTTAAATACAAATTATATTTCTAGCTTATGCCATTTAAAATTCAATCAAACACATTTTTTAAAAATTTTAATTAAATGAATGATGTTTAAAACGCTTACACTTTATTTATTTATTTATTTATTTTTTTAATGAAGCACTTTTAATAAAGCGTGAATGAACTTTGAGCTTCATATCCATGACTTTAGCTTGTGATTCAGTCCAAATTTCTATCATTACTAGCCAGTCATTTTTTTTAGTCAGATATATCGACTGTTCGTTCTAACAGTTAGCATGTGGAATTTTTATAGGATTTTTATTTAAAGTCTTAGCTTCTTCCAGTACGGTAAGTGTACATTATGTGCACCTCTTATCACAACATTTCTTAACAAATTGTTTTTCTCTTCTGTTCTTTTTATGATTCAAAATAGCTTTTCTTGAGTAGAATTAAGATAAACTTTTTCTAGGTAGTGCACTATGAAGTAACATAAATTATTCTGTTCATAATTATGTTATGCTTGAAAGAACATGTGTTTACATTTTAAATAACAATGTGAATTCATGTTTTGTAAATTTATTTTATTTTTTTGAGATTTATTAGAATAAAAACTAATCAGACTAATGGGTTTTTCAAGGCTTTTAGTTTAAACTCGAAGTATTATGAAAAAATTTGCATTAAGTGATTAATTTACAATGAAAATTTTAATTAATTAACTAAGGTAAACTAACTCTTTAACTAAGGTCTTGGTTGAGATGAAAAAATTTAGTGTCATGAGGAGGATTCGAACCCATTTGGCTAAAGCTAGGTTCAAATCCCACTCGTTTCACTAGCTTTTTCATCTCAACCAAAACCTTAGATAAAAAGTATAATTAAATAAAATAACTAATACAGTCAATTATGACTACTAAATACATATATGGAGTGCTGTAAAAAATTAAGTATAAAAATTAATACACGCTAAACACTGGTTTGTTGTACAGTTTGAAGTAGTCCAGTTGTTTAGATTGATTTTCTATGTTAAACGGTATTTAACATCTATCATCAATGTTACAGGCTAATTTCTATGGCTTATGGTCAAATTGGAATGATACAAGCCGCCGCCGGATTTTTTGTGTATTTTGTCATTATGGCAGAAAACGGTTTCCTGCCGATGAAATTGTTCGGTATTAGGAAACAATGGGATTCCAAAGCCGTCAATGATCTAACAGATTCCTATGGCCAAGAATGGGTAAACAAATTATTTCCGTACAATACACCTTGATAAACACAATTTTATGAATTGTTCTAAAATTTATGTTTCAGACTTACCGTGATAGAAAAGCGTTGGAGTATACTTGCCACACTGCGTTTTTTGTTTCTATTGTCGTTGTCCAATGGGCTGATCTCATTATTTGTAAAACAAGGCGTAACTCCATCTTACATCAAGGAATGAGGTAAGGACGATACATTTATTTGGATGTTAACATCTACCGTTTCGTAATGCTTGTTTTGTTATTTTGTAGGAACTGGGCTTTGAACTTTGGTTTAGTCTTTGAAACAGCTCTTGCTGCCTTCCTCTCCTACACCCCTGGTATGGACAAGGGTTTGAGAATGTACCCATTGAAGTAAGTTCATTTTTTGTTTTTTTTTTTTAAATTTATTTATACACTCAAAGACAAAAACCAGACACTCATATTTGTTGTTTGTTTCAAAATATATTTGGGTATTAAACTTATTGAGCGATATCTCAACTTAATCTCTCAATCAATTCCCGTGCGAGATCTTCTCAACTTAAAACTACGATTTTAAGGAAAAAATTAACAAAATTTTTTTTACTCAAATGTATTGTTTCATCAAAGAAAGTCAATTAACTCACAGGACAAGTTCACTCTGGAAAGGGTGAAATTGAACTGATTTTCTTTATTTTTAGCCAAAAGATAGTAACAGGATTAATAACACTTTTTAAAGGTAAAGAACAAGTTGTTAGGGAGCATCCGTGGCCACAATGGTTTAGGCATTGACACGTTGCTCATTACTGTAAGGTAAACATCCCGGGTTGGAATATAGTGGCCCTTCATTCGAACTGATATACTTACAAACGGACTTTTTTCAAAAATACCAATACCTCAGGTGCTGGTATAATGCTGCAAACCCCCTAAAAAATTAAATTCTCTAATTTCGTGGTCCGCTTGACCAATTAATATATTATAATTAATTAAGATTTTTAGTTGAGATAAGAAAGACAATGAGCGGGATTCAAACTCACGATCTTCGGCTTGATACGCCGTTGCTCTACCATTTGAGCTATCGTGACCTCGATCCACTCGGATACCAACTTCCCATCTCAACCTCACCTTTCGAATTTTCCCTCCTTTTTGCCATTTTTCAAATGTTGTGTAATCGGATTGGATTCTCGACGACAAATGTTATTAATGTTGAGTTTATGTTTTAAATCAATTATTAATCTTTATACTTTTTTTTGCCTTTGGGTGTATTTACCTTGATCTTGAATTGTTTTCTCATATATTTCATGAGCTTGTAAAAGCACAATTTTAATTTTACTTTATATTTAATTTTAGGTTCGTTTGGTGGTTGCCAGCGATTCCGTTTTGCATCTCCATATTTGTATATGATGAAGTCCGTCGTTTCTACCTGCGGCGTAATCCCGGAGGATGGTTGGAACAGGAAACATACTACTAAACATTGCACACAATTGCACACCGCACTCACGTATTGAATCGCCAGGAAGACGTTTTTTTTGGCAAGTCCTTTTCTCACTTTTTCCACATTCAAATTCTAACAGTGACTGAATAAAAGGGATGAACGAGGAATGTTGTTATAACACACCCCTTCACTTACAACCTTTTTATTCTATTACTATTAGAACCTCAGTATAAAAAAGTGAAAAAAGGGCTCACAAGAAAACCACTTTTTGGAAATTCAATATATAAGTGTGGTTTTTAAAATACAAAAAAAAGTAAAAGGAAAATACATATTTACTAGGTTAATTGTTGATTCCTTTTATAAATGCGGGAAATAACTGTTATAGGTGATTTAAAAAAATAAAAAAATGTAAATGTCCACCCCTTTTGGGTTTGGGAGATCCTTTTAATGACAAATACTTATTAAATTATTGATTAATATATCGATTTATAAATAATATATATAAATACAAATTGTAGTATAACCACAAACTATTCACATGGACCTCTGTTTATAATAGTAATGTTAAACTAGTTCGTTAAAGGAAAATTATTTAAGTATGTTATAGTAAGTGTTGAGAGGATAAGTAGAAGTTGGGGGGTCACAATTGTTCAATGGAGGGGGCTTAAATGCGCTACTGCTCAATAACTAGAATTAATGTTTAACCCAAAACCTTATTTGGGCCATTACCATTCATCAGTTATTTTCTTTTCAGCATTTATAACTATGTATTATTAAATTATTTAAATATAAATTGTGATAAAATCACCTGTAGTTATATTTGGTGCTAAGAAAATAATGTTCAAACCTCAGCTGCTGCTCTGCTGACATTCCATTACTGTTGCCTTGCAGCTGCTTTTTATGTGGCTTGTATGCACTCAGCCCCCTCTTATCCCACCAACATTGCTTCAGTCGTACTAATTTGATAGCAGGTAGAATTTAGATTTATATATAAATATATATTTAGGTTAGTTTACCACATTGTTATTAAACATTCACTGTTCATTTTATTAGAGTTGAGTAATTACGGTGGGTAGACGAAAAAGAGTTTACTTATAAATGCACAGTTGTCATGTTTGTATATATATATTATATATAAAATTTTAATAAGAAGAGGTTTAATAACGAATCCTCTTTTGTGGTGGGTTGTGCACGCATTTACATACAGTACAGGCACAAAAAACAAACTCAACTGACACAATCATCTCGAGTGTAGGTTGTTCATAACAAATCAATTAAAAAAAAAAAAAAAATACCCAAATGTGGACCTTTTAATGGAAAAGTATATTATAAGAATTTTAAAGAAATACCCACCAATAACCAACCAATAGCTTTTTTGTTGGCTTTCCCTAAACTTTAGTTACATCTTAGTGACAATAACTTCTTTCTTTTTTCATGTTTTCAGTAAGTTTTAGTATAGCATTATGTGAACTCAAAAAAACTGCCACTTTTATTGTTTGCGTATGTTTTGCCAAGATGCCATTATAAGAATTAAAAAAATAAAATAAAAAATATAAAAAAAAATTTAAATTTATAGGAAAATGTTTGTATTTAAGTCATAATGTGAATGTTTATGTTGATGGTATATCCGGGAACATGTAATAATATTGATTGATACATTTGGGGCAGATGTGTAAAAATAAATGTTAAGTCTGTAGGCAATAATAGATATTTGGCTTTGTTATGATAGCTGTTTTAAGAATCTTCAGCGATATTTTCATAGTGTACCTATTAATACTAAGCCTTCATTCATTCTTTATTATTTTTTATTTTTCAGTATTATTGAGTGTAATGTTTTATATCTAATTTTGTTTAAACTTTTATATTCAGATTCTACATATATTTTATGAAAGATTGACACAAATTGGCATTACGGTCATAAATATTGTTTTATTTGTTGTGGAAAATAAAGTTATTTGTTTAAAAAAAAAAAAAGAAAGAAAAAAGAAATCGGGTTAATTATTAAGTGCATTTGTTTGTCCCTTCTCATTGTCAGAACTTTTTGCATAAAAGTACAAGTTTTTAATTGTATATAAAATCTAAGTTCAACTGCTCTATAATGTGGTTATGTATAGTTAAATTTATGAATTTAGTTTTATATCAATTAATCAAAGACTACCTTTTGTAGGACAAAAAATTAGCATTTAAATAAAATAAATCAGAACTGACGATTTATTTATGGTTAATATAGGTATTTATTAAAATAAGACATTTTTGTTTAGTAAAACTTCATAATAGACACTCGAAAAAGAAAGCCTTTAAATAAATGTGATTAGTATTGTTTGAAATAATAGTTACTTATTGTGTTCAATGCAACCACCTCACTGCATTTATCATTTATTAATTCACAACTTAAGATCATATCCACAAAAAAAAATTGCTAGTACTAAGCACAACTGATGAAATTTCAGTGGATTATCTTAACTATTGTATGCTTTAGTCCATCTAGTGTGTCAAACATTTGACAATAACATCAAAGATAAAGCAGTAATAAAATTGAGTAATTTATTTGGTGCGTAAAACACCAATAATTAAAATGTAGAATGTGATAAAGGCTCAAATAAAAATAGAAAACTTACACTTGCATTTTTTTGTAAAAAGGTAAGTAAATGTTTGAGGGCTAGTAATAGTACGTTTTTCATGATATACATCAGATTGCGACTTAAGTCTGTTTTCTTCATGACTAATCTCGACAAGTCAACGCTTTCTGTAACATACATATCCAATCCAGAGAATAGAGCCAGAGGTCATGGTTCAAGTTTCCTTGTGATAAATTAATTTTTCATTTCAGCCACATCACATAAAAATTATAAATCAATTTAAAATCATTACTTTAGTTAAATATGTCCAACCAAAATAAATATGGTAAAATTTATCGTGAATCAGATGCTGAATTACAAGGATCCTGGCTTTGACCTCATCAAGATCATTAAAATAAAATCATTGTTCTATTCATAAAGTCTCTACAATAATATATTCCACACCAATAGACACATCCTTTGTTCTGGAAATATTCCAATATCGTACTTTTCCCAAAACACAGCAAACCCGTCCCTAAAGCTTCTTTACTACCGTCCAATCAGCTTACTTCCTCTCTTCTCAAAAATATTTGAAAAGATCCTTCTCAAACGATTGATCCCTACACTAAACTCCCTCAACCTTCTCTCAGATTCTCAGTTCAGTTTTCGCCCTCAACACTCCAAAACCCAGCTTCATCTTGTAGACCTCTGTCCTCAACCCTTGAATGTAAACAATACTTCATGCTGTGCCTTTCTTGACATGACACAAACTTTTCATCGTGTGTGGCTTGAGGGTCTTCTGTACAAATTAAAATGTGTCCTTCCAAATACCTTATACCACCAAGGATCATACTACTCTGAAAATTGCCTTCTGGGAGCAGGAGTGCCACAGAGTAGTGCGCTTGGACATAGGTCTAGGGAACATATTTATTTCCTTTTATTTAACACTTCCAAGTCGATTTCATGATTTATAATCACTCATTTTTTAAAATTTTCTATCATTTTAATACTGCAAGATTCTTCATATACGTTGGCTCAATTAAATCTTTATGAAATTGCATATAAATAATACACTTTTAGAAACAAAAGAAGAAGAAAAAAAACAGACTACAACTTTGCACATGTTTACAGCATAGTTCAGTACTTAATCATAAGAACGACATAAAACAAAGCAAGTTATAATGCTAATTCTTTAATAAATACCATGTTTTGTGATAGTTTTAATTTAAAGGAATGTGTGCATGATATATTTTGATGTCATTAAATCAATCAGCTGATGTTTTCTTTAAAAAAATAACAAAAATATTTAAAAAAATCAATTCACTTAACAACAAGAACTAGCCGAATCGGTGTATTTGATCCTATGATTCATTCAGTGGCTGGATATTCTTGATTTATGGTATTAGGATGACATCGACGGCAAAATTTTGAAAGTTACTGAAACTTACAGTAAATATTACAAATTACAAAGAATTCTTACAAAGAAGACAGTGCTCGTTCATGCCTGATGTTAATGAATTAAACGCGTTTTTTGCTTCCATGTCCTCTTCCTCAAAACAAATTCCATTTCTGCTCATCTAGTTCACTAAAAATTGTCCTTTAGTTTTTCAAAATGTTTTAGAAGCCATACTTTCAATTAAATCGAATGCTACAGGTTCCGATCTTATACTTACTAACCTCCTCATTTTCCCCTTCCTGTTACTTTAAAATACATAACATAATATAAATACATAACATAAAGTCCTCTCTCATCTCATCTTGTTTTCCTTCAGCCTGGAAGGATGCTCAAATAGTTGCTTTACCCAAGTTACCTAAACCCACCCTTGTAACTACCGCCCTATTAGCATTCTTCCATCACTAAAGCATTTGAGACGATTTTATTTAAACAAATATCCTTATTTATTTACTCCCATTCCCTCATATCTTTAATATTTGTGAGACAGCCCTTCTCAAAATCTCATGATATTCTCCTCGCCATTGATGATAATAAGTGGACTATTATTGTTCTAATTGATTTTTCCAATGCATTCGGCTCAGTAAATCATAATTTGCATATTTTGCAACTGACACTTCTTTTCAGTTTTTCTTCTACTGCTATTAATCTCATCACCTTCTATTCTGACAGAACTCAGAGAGTTAAAACTTCAAATTCTATCTCCTCTTCTCTCTCAATTTCAACTGGTGTACTGCAAGGCTCTAATTTGGGACCTTTACTTTTTTCCGTGTTTCTAAATGATCTTCCATTAGTTCTTAATTTCTCCCAATTTCATCTTTATGCTGTTGACTTTTAATTTAACATTCAAAGTCCTACAAACAACATTTCTGAAGCATTTCTCTGCTCAAACGTGATCTTCATTCACTGAATAAATCCCAGCCCTTATTAATTTCCATTAAACCCATTAATACAGATTGCCTATCCCCTCAATCAATGGCTCCCATATTCATTTAAGCCTTATAGTTAAAAAGTGAATTCACGAAAATTCTGCCCTGATCATCAGAGAAGGTGTTTCTCTTTTGTTCATTCTTTGATACTTGTGGCAGTAGGTAATGACCACGGTGGAATATCTAGCAATTTAAAACCTTCAACCGCCGGCAAGGTATTCCCTCCTAATCTCAACATTTCAGTACCGCGGATTCCCAATGGTCTCGTCATAGTTCTTAGGAACGAATACATATCTTGGTTAGGGCTATGGCAAACTAAAGGAAATAAAGGATGAAAAGGCTTAGACCACAGCCTAGCAACAAACCTAAGAATTGCTTCCTCCCTGAAAAGATATGGAGAAAGGACATGAGTTTCCCGAGAACTCTTCCTCACAAGAAGGCCACTGGCCTATTCGGCCTTATCGGACGTTTTGATTCTCAAGATGAGAGCTGACGCACCTCCGCATACGACGGAATGGTGTTACCGCCGCACCATTGGTGTAGAGGTGCCCCAGCCCCTAGGCCAAGACAACCTCGCTCTCCGCTTGTTCACTCCGAATAGTCGGGCCCGTATTGTGCATCGGGTCGTATGTTGCACGCAAAGGGTTAACAGGCCGAAATACATCAGCCTGTTCTCCCGCGTACTCCCTAGATAGAGAAGGCCACTCTGTCTCCTTGAGTATAGGGGCTCCCCTAGCGTGGAAACTTCCAGCCGCGGTTTTGTTTAAAGTGGAATTGCTAACCAACCCTAGATGAGCACCGCCTACGGTAAAATCTCTTATCGAGCTTAAGTTTTAAAGCTCTTTAAAGCACCTGTTATGCACATTCAAGGGACGACATAGGCTTAGCCTACCTAGGTGGTCCGATCCTTGGCTTCCCCAAGGGTACCATGCTGGTCATATGCACAACAATGCAAAGTATACTTGAGTCAGAGCAACCAATTCACTACCCGTTTTCGTTCGCTTACTCATGCATTCGAGGGACTATTCAGCATAATCATCGTGTCCTCAAAGCCTATACGCTGTCTCCGGTCCACCGTCCCCCATGAGGCCAGGGGTAATAACACTGGCCATACGCAAACTTCACGAAAGTCACAAATAGAAGACAGCCTCTAAGTTCCCACCAGGGGCATCACCACATACCACCATGAATCCATTCCCAGTGTAACTAGGGCTGAATTTGGAACTTTTCAGTTACCCCATGGTACAGATGGCTATACACCCTCCCCCATCTATGTAGACAGGATCTGGTGCACTGGCCCTTGTGTGACTCTGCTAAGGCACCCGCCACCCATGCCGACCCTAGGCCGACACGAGTACAGCTTGTGCTTTAGAGAGGTTGCCACACCCTCAGGGCTACACCTTTATTTTGTGCCCGGATACCCCCCTTGCAACCAAGGGTTGGGAGAGGTCACAGGATAGAATGAAGGAACTCGGATTGAGAAAAAGGGCCTTGGATGAGATCACGAGGTGAGCCGTTTCGGGGTCTCGAGCCTCAAACCACACTAAACCACCCGTCGTTTTCGTAGTTCCACACAGTGGGCTATGACTCCCAGGGTGGGTATGGAGAAAGGACACCAGCATCATTGCAGAGACTATATAAAGGGCTTTCTCTAAACACCCCTAACAAGTAAGGTAAAGGTCCCGGGTTCGAATCCAGCGGCCCTGCATTCGAACCCGACATACTTACAAATGGTTTTTTTTTTTTTTCAAAAACACTGGCACCCCGAGGGTTGATATAACTTCTGCTGTTGCGAACCCTCTTAAAAAAGTATTTTTAAAAAAATTCGATATCCGTGCTGAAGAGTAACTAAGTCTAAACTTTGCTCCTAAGTACATGCTGAATATTTTTAAAAGAATGTCTCTATTCGCTCCCCAATTATAATTAGCAAGGAATCTCATCAGACCTAGTATTTTTCTTCCTGAATTAGACAATTGAGCTATTTGAGGTTTCCATCGAAGGGTTTTGTTGAAAGAAACGTCCAAATATTTGACAATGTTGACTTCCTTTATTTTAATGCCAGGAAAAGCTGAGGTGTTTCATGATGTTTTCTCAATCTAAAAAAGTGTACAAATACCATTTTGAACAAAAAGAATTTGAAACCCCACATCATCATGTCATTTTTCGTGACAATGTGTCAGTGGTGTTTTGTAAAGTTCTTACTACGCTTTGGAGATTTTTTCCAAATATTATTATTGCTATTATTATTTTCTATGTTTATAAAACTAAATTTATTTCTAATATAGGTACATGTAAGGGGGCTTAAAGCCCTCTTGGTACCATTAAAATAAAGAAATATATGCCTACATGAACAACGTTTTTTGTACATGCCCAAAACATGGGCAATCATACTCATTAGGGAAGTGCTTCACTGTCTTTCATCTTCAAAGCATTTGTACCTTAGAAAATCTTAAAAGAGGTTACAATGGCAAAAAAATACTCATAAGATCGGATAGCCAACCAGCTATTAAAACATTGGCATATAAAAAAATCATATCAAACATGACAACCTAATGTTATCTTGGGTGCCAGGACACAAAGGCATTTTGGGAATGAAAAGGCAGGCAAACTGGTTAGCAGAGCTTCTGCAAGACCATATATACGCCCTGAAACTATTTCTGGGACAACAAAAACTAACATATAATCGTCCATGACTGACTGGATCCAGAAAAGACAATAGGAGAAGCGGATAAACTCTAGAGGTGCTAGACACAGTAAGCTTGTGTTAAAAACAATCATTACCTAGGAATAATCATTACTAGGAAACTGCTACAATTAGAGAGGGCAAAACTCAGAGTGATAGGACTACTGGTCACTGCTGAGAAAACATCTACATTGGTATATTCAATGATGACCCCATTTGTAGCTTATGCAATAAGAAAGAACAAACAGCCACCCATGTCGTCTTCGAACGCAAAGCAACCGCTCAATGAAGACATATCCTGGGATACAGAGGTATAGGCAAAAAGCATTTGAAATTGTAAGGAATCCCTGGCCGAAGTAGGTGACACCAATAATCTCACCTGGCATGGCCCCTGCGCATTTGGGACATAGAGCAATAATAAAGTGAACATGTTGGCCAAAAACAAGCCCTTCTGTGACCTAGTAACTTGCCACGAAAAAAAGATACATACACAAATGGAACTTTAATGTGTCCAAAACTTGGTGGAGCAACACCATTCCAGATTCCTAGAAGGGCTATCTGCAAGACTTGTAAAGGAATTACTGGAGAGAAACCTAAAAATTCTGGCTCGACTCCTGAAAAGGCATTGCCACCTGAAGGCAGGTGCCCAGGATTGGAATACAGACAGAAGAAACACTGAGCAGATACTGCCAAAAGAAGAGTAGACTGCAAGACACTATTGAAAAGTTGAGGGTCTATTTAGGTGAAGATTCTTGCAACTAGGAAAGGAAAAGTCCCAAGCAAGATCCTCTAATAAGCCTGCTGCTGGAAAGGCTATGGAGGTTGATTAACAACCTGTAGCTAGCTAGTTGTTTATAAAATTAGAGGAGAATAAACCTATTCAGATCGAGATGCAGAAGGCCTTGTGGCCACTTCTTTCATCCCCATCACTATCCCTGGGATGCAAGGAAATCCCAGGGAAAGGAATTGTAGCAATAACAGTTAATTGACTTCTTTAAAAGAATATTAGAATCGATTGCACTGAATTAAGGATCTAGGAACAATAAGCCAAAAGGCTGCAGTGCTTGGGGGACAAAAAATTCCCGACTTCCTAGCATCATCATCATTAACATATTCTATGCAACTGCTCTGAAATAGCTAGGAGAAGTATATGGCACATGGGAAAACTGTTCTAGAGCTGTATAGATTTTGATACAATACCTAGCAGAAGAATTCTTTACTTCATAAAAAAATGAAAATGTTCCAGGGGTTTCAATTTTTGATTTGAAGTCCGAGGAAAATATATTTTTACCTTAAGTTTTATGAGCGGTTGGAATCTCGGAAGTGACGTCACCACTCAATATTTTTGAACAATCGAGGTTGCCTGATGACCCATCCCGATCCCTCCATTCGTAATCTTTCATGTTGCTGAGTCCACTCCCACAAATCTTGTTGGCTTGTGTTCCTGACGAATTTAAGTCTACGATTAGGATTAAGTGATTAACTCGTCTGAGCCGGTGCGGTGTCGGAAAAGAACTCAACAAACCGCGGGTGCCCCCGACAGGGGATTTCGCCAATGAATCGACTCTGCAGAACGCATCGCAGCCGGTTCTGAATCCCTGCATGTTTACGACTAGAAAAAGCACGAATCGAGGTATTTATTGTTGTCTTTAAGAATTGGACAGATGCGATTTCACCTAAAAATAATTCGGTTTGACTTTAATAATGACAAACGAAACTAGACGGACCCAATTGTCTGCCATGAGCCAATTCAATCTGTAACACACCAACTCTGTATAGCGAGTTGTAGAAGAAAACGCAAGACGTGATTTTTTTACGAATTTATCTTGACCAAAATCACCAGCATCACATTGAACATGACCTGAACATCCTCCTGCAATACTCCTTAAAGCATTCACTCCATCAGATATTGGTGTGGAGGATATCGAAAAGGCAGCTCACATATCAAGAAGTCGAAAGGTCTCGGAGGATCATCACCCGATTAACGCATCTTTCTGACCAGGTGGTTAGTTTATTCAACTGGTTCGGAACATGTAACAAATGATTGGGAACTGCCTGAACACGTAGTTAACTTGTTCACCCATCTGAGAGGCCAACAGGCACAAGTACTGCTCATTCCTATCCCCAGTGGTTGACTGGTTGAGTCGACTCACAAGACCCAACTTGCCCCTCCTTCTTCACACGTCATTTAGTTGAGTCAATTGAGTTCACCATACGGATAAGGATAGGGATTAAAGAGGCGGTCACATTCCTTATCCACCCCGATGTGTGTAGTTCTATTGTGCTTCTCTATTTTTATAACTCATGGGCTTCAGGTCGTTAGCCTTGCCAGCGGCTCCTTAGTATAGGATCTTACTAGTGTCTTTTCCTTTCCTAGATGCATGAATCTTTACTTATATAGATAGACTCTATGTCTATGACTCTAAATGTATTCTGCGGTCTTCTTTTTTCCTGGCAGTGTCTGTTTCTTCTACCTGTACTTTTGGTGAATGTGCTTTCTTAGGCGGTAGTGCCCTGTCAAGTGTCCAACCAGAATGCTGGTTCTGTTGCAGTTGCCCTCCAATAATTCTTTTGAAAATCTTGAGGATGGCTCTTCTATGAATCTCTTTGCGTGTCCCGTGCCAGGGGTGCTGCTTCACTAGGTTTTGGTTTCATTCAGGATCCATTTTTGTATGTATCCTTTTTGTGGCAAGGTGCTAGGCCATAGTAGGTTTCAGGATCTAGAGAATTCGTATTGTCATATTTTTGTATAACACGTTCACTTTCGCATTGCCTCTATGTCCCGAAGGCCCAGGGTGCCAGACGATATTTGGTCATTACCAATTTTTTTAGCTTGCCTATCCTCGATGAATAAGTGTGTAAATTTAACACATTGTATTCTACGTTATTTAATATTTTCAGATCACTTAAGAAATTAAAATGTCTTCCACTACCAGTGCTGCAGAATGTTCTGCAGACCAGGGCAAAGAAAAAGAAACCGCAGGAACTACTGTTCCAGACGGCAACCAGGAGACGACTGAAAGTCGTAAAATTGTTGAAAAATCGGCAAATCACAAGTGAGAAAATTCATTCGTAATTGTTACACTTAATTAAATACGTAAATTTATTTGAAAATTTTCAGAAATGAAAAAGAACAGAATAAACAGGAGAAGAGTGAAGAACCACATGCCAGTAATGCCCGCCCTAAAGATAAAGTTTATGAGGGAAACTCGATGAAATTCGAGTTGCATGTGCTTAAAAACATTTCAATTTATATTGACAGGAAAAAAGAGCTGAAAACTATAAAAGGTGATCTCGACAGATCGATAAAGGATCCTTCAACGATCACACCTTTTAGAAGGCCAGGTAAGAACACTAACCAGGGAAAATTTTGTAAGGGAATATTACTAAGGTGGGAATAAATATAATAATAGTGAATAAAATCACTTTTAAATGATCAAACTATATAACTAATAATTATTCTAGCATGACTAATTATTTTTTCAAGATTCAAGATTTGTTCAAGTAGAATGAAGACATCATGTTGCTGCAAATAATATTGATATATCCATTTGTCATTCCAGCTGGGACATTTCTTTGTTTTAGTATTTTTTCATTCTTTCTGTGCACACTTAATTAAATTTGATACACATAACTTGCTTGCTCAAAAATTTTTAGCATAAAAAAAAGTTTCATGCAGTTGCCATTAACATTTCTGTAATTTCTTAATGAAAGTGAATTTATCCAAGAAAGAAGAACAACTTTCTCAATTAGAAAAATCATTAATTAGATATAATAAATTTAATCAAAACATTCAATGGATGTAGTAATTAATAAAGTAAATTATTTCATGATATAAATTAATTTTGCTAAATAGCAGATAAGTTCCAGAATAATGAAGACAGCAGATCTGTGCAAGAAAATATCGGTATCTTAAACGTTAACTTTTTTCTTTGCATTATTTATTAATAAAAAATATCATTTTGACATTTTGTTTAATTATTTTCTTATGTCATATTTATTTAATCTTTAAACACTTTATTTATTTTTTTTTTTTAATGGAATCGAATTTTTCAAGAAAGAAGAAAGAAAAACCTTCTCATTTGCTAACAACCAGGTGAGTTTCATGATATCATTAATTTCTTTTATAGCATATTTAAAAAAAAAATGCAGTCATTGCTCAATTTAAAAGTAAAATTTAAAATATTTACTCCAGTCAATCTTCCCCATATGGACACTTCTTATTTTACTTTACTTACACTATTTACTTTACTTGGAAAATACTTCTAATAAATGGAAACAGACACTACATTTATAAAAAATTTTAATGAAAAAAAATCTCTAGTAAGCTGAGAGCAGGTAGAAAAATGACTTAGGATTCCATGGATGACTCTTGGACTAGACCACGAGCTAAGAAGGGTTCATTGTTCAAAAATAGTGCACCATAGTTTCTATTTTACTTGTAATTAAGGTGGTTGTTAGAAATTAACTTATGTTTGTGCATCCTCTCATCGAAGGTGAATACGGTATGACTCAAACTTTTTTTTGCTTTTCTACAATTTTTATTATTATGAAATTTTTGTACACCCTGCCGTCTTTTCAAGAAAATGTAAATACGAAAAGTTTTGCCTAGGATCAGTGGCGAGGGATAAATTTCAGGGGGTGTGCCTTAGAAATTAACTTATGTCTTCACATCCGCTCATTGTAGCTGAGTACGGGACTCAAAACGTTCAGTTTTTTTTTTTTTTTTTTTTTTCATGTAAATGTAAATATGAAAAGTGGTGAGGGATAAATTTGAGGGGGTGTGATTTACAAATTAATTTATATCTCCACATCCGCCCATCGTAGGGTTAATGTGATAGGACTCGAAACGTGCGGGTTTTGGTTTTCTACATGTTTTATTCCTATAAAATACACTCAGTTACGTTTTCAAGTGGACCCTTCTAATAACAAACAAAATCCCATTCCTGAGTAGTGCCCATTTATCTAAGTTTGACTGTATTATATTTTCTTATAAAACATCATTAAGAAGCAAAAAAAAAAGAACACAGAAGAAAGAAGAACGAAGAAAGAAGAACTAAGGAACAACTCTTTAAATTTTTGAAAATGAATATGTCAGAAACATATTATTTTTTTTACTTTTAATATAATTATAATAACATACTTGTATCTTTTAGAATAAAATTTTAAATCAATACTGTTGTGCTTATTAGCCTAAAATTTCCTAATTTTAGTATGAATTAACTATATTTTTAAGTACAAAAACAATATTTACATTTGATTTTTAAAATTCATCAAGAACATGAAGAAAGAAGAAAAACTATATAAAATGATAACCTTTTGGAACTTAGTTTTCTTAATTTCATTTAAGAGAACCACAATTTCTAACTTAAAAAAAAAATAATAATCCCATTAACCTTATTGACCTTATTAATACTGAAAATTTTAAGATTATATCTCTTAAAATATATTATCAGAAAAATAATTTTAAAAAATCGTAAATTCCTTTTCAACTTTGTAAACAAATGAATTTTATTAATTTTAATGTGGGTTTATTAAACCGTATTAGTAATAAAATAATAAAAAAACAGAAGCAGGCGGAAAGAAGATTACCAGAAGAAAGAAAACAAGAAGAAACAAGAAAAAGAAGATTATTCAAGGTTATTGAACGTTAAAAAAATTTAAAATGTTAAAAATTTTATTTTGACAAACATCGTAGTGAGGCAGGTAATTTCACCACTTCTTCGTGGTCAAATGTTCACAGCAAAACCAGTAAGAATAGACCAGATTAGGCTGACCAGAGAGAATCAATGTATTGTTTTTTATTAATAATATTTCAAATAAAGTGTTTGAGTAAATATGATAATTAAATTCAGGAAGAAGTATAGATGTTTTTTGTTTAATATAGACACAATTCCGCAGAAGTTTTTATGCTTGGAAATATAAGTGAAAAATTTGATTATGTAATCAAATGACATTAACCACATGTAATTTTAATGATAGGTGAAGGATCAAAGCCAATATTTCAAAGGCCAGAATTAGAACGTGTAATCAACAAGCCTTTGGATGATGATTTAGGTAAATAATATTACAATTTGAACATTACAAGTTCAATATTTTCTTAAAATATAAATGTTTTTTAATTGGTTATTTAAAATTTTATTTAAAAAAAAAAAATAATAAAAAGACAGAGAAAAAAAGCATGACAGTTATCGGAGTAGAAGCAAAGAGTCGTCTCACAGCAGAAAACGTCGTTCGCGCTCGTGGTCTTCTGACAGGAGGCATAGGTTGGTCAATTTTTACATTTTTGTAATTTCCACTTAACAGTAATATACTACTTTTCTGTTTGGCATTAGACAATTTTGTTATGTAATTTTTGCAGACATAGAGAATACCTAGAAGAAAGAGTCAGAAGAAAATATAGGCATGCAGACCACTCTCCAAGTCCAACAAGGTTTGAAGAATAAACATAGAAGCTGACTTATTTCCGTTCTATCATTTTAAAATTGGTTATACAAAAAGAAGAAAAATGAAGAATAAATTGAAAAGAATTGCAATTAATATAATTTTGAGTTTGAAGGAAAAACGCCAAATATTTGTTATTTCAAATCTATTTTGAACATTTAATTATTATTAAAATTAAAAATATGAATGTTTCTCAGGTCTGCATAAATGTTGGGCAAGGTAATTGCAAAACTGTAGTTTTTAGGGTTTAATTGAGATTTATGTTGACAAGTTGGCTAATCGGATATTAATTCCAGTTTTAATTTTTACAAAAGATAGAAAATGTACAAGGAAGAAAATTGTAATGTGGATTAAAACCTAAAAAAAATATTTGAGCAGGGAATTTTTATTTTTAGGAAAAAACCTCAGTATGAAATAAAAATTGATTGTAAGATTTAAAAATTTGCTGACATTTATTTACAAAAAAGCCATTGTAAAGATTTTTTTAAAACAAAATTGATACTCAGATATCGATTAACGGTCACTAATCTCTACACAAAATTGATACTTTTAAATGAAATATATCCTTTGAAATTTCTCTGAAAAGGTTATAAAAAGAATTGATTTTTTAAGGAGATTAAAACTAAGGCTTTTTAAAGAAGTTTGGTTACATGAGAGGCATAATTACTCTAAAATAATTAAACTTACCAATCTTAAAAAGGTACACTATATATTTTACGATCTCCCTTTAATTTAGAAAAACAAATCCGTAGAAATAAAATACAAGATTGATTGTTTTAGAGTTTATTTTATAAATTAAGAATATTTTTTTCAAACTTATAACTTATTTCACAAATAGCTGTAATTAATGGGAGTTGGGTACGTGGTTGCAATGGTTAAGGTGTTGAAACAGCAGCCCTGCATTCGTATCTGACAAATAATTTTTTTTGTTTTTTCAAAAACACCAGCACCCTGGTAGAGTTAGTTGTATGACCTTTGCTGTTACAAATCCCGATTTAAAAAGAAAGAAAAAAAAAGCTGTAGTTAATCAAACTGTACGACTTTATTCAAAAATAAGTGGATCATCATTTAATTGTCTAAAATCAGATTTGTTTGTATTGTCTAAATTATAATTAAGTAACAGAGTATTTTTAAATTTGTAGGGACAGATATTTCTCTGTTGATGAAAGAAAATCAGATTACAGAAAGAGTAAAATAAGAAGACCCGGAGAAACTCGCGAAAGAAGGTCTCGATCACGTAGTTCTTCTAAATCTGGAGATCGTAGTAAGTTGATAAAATGACTTGAAATAATAATTAATCACTTTTTTATTACGATAAAATAATTTACGTTTATTGCTCTTCCATTAAAATCAAGAGATTTTCAGAAGCATTAGTAATGTATTATTAAAATAGACCAATAATGCATTATGCCATGTTCAAAATGTTAGTTATATTAACCCTCAATACCACAGATTGTTGCATATGGTTATGTCGTAGCTAGTTCTGGCACTATTGGTTTTGCGCTACTCAGACACTCGTGTAAATCGCAAGTAGTCTTTCAAAGTCATCATGACTTTCCTTGAGCTAATGCTTACCTCATGTAAGTTTGTCATTTCTCAAAAGTTAGTGAACTGCCATATATCCATCAGACGCTCATGAGGCACAGGAGGCACTCTTTTCCATCTACTTGGATTACGAATTTGTCATTATCTGTTTACAATTTGTGAAAAGACAAGTAAAATAAAGAAGAAATATCATCGTTTACTTTAAAGAATAATGGAACAGTTTTTTTTTTAAATATTATAAGTGATGCTCAATATCTCTTTTACTAAGCGTGGCGAGGGCATTTGATTTACTTGTTATTTTACTTTTTGTGTAGAAGGAAGGCAAGGTTAGAAAAAGAGATATTCATACGCATTATGTCATGCGATTGCAATTTCACAATGTTATTAACAAATTATTAATTATTATTTGGAGATAGAGAGATGTGGTCTGATGTGACGGTTTAGAAAAACATTTTCTTTATCGTGCCAATGTTTCAATGTTTATTGAGATCATCTTCAGGGCTCAAAGTGTTTGTTTTCTGTGTAGATTTGTCATTATTGTGTCATGTTGAGAGTGCACGTGAGTGTGAGACACATCTACACAGAAAACAAACACTTTGAGCCCTGAAGACGATCTCAAAAAAGATAATAATGTTGGCACAATAAAGAAAATGTTTTTCTAAACCTACATCACACCAAATAGCATCTCACGATCTCCAAATAATCATTAATTAATGGTCACTAAACACCACACGCGTTATTAACAAACACACAATTTTATGTATAATTATTAATATAATTTTTTAATATTTTTTGGACCTTTTGTTAGAGTAATACAATTAACTCTAATTGGCAGGGAATGAAATAATTTTGACCCTAGTTATCCCATCTGAGTCAAAAATAATTGATTTACTCTCACCTAACAATAAGATTTTGTATTTTTGTCCCAGAAGCAATTTCTTTTTTTATCCATGTGCTTTTGGAAAGTTTAGGCGTTTAATTTTTTTTTCTTAACAATAAATAAAATAAAAAAGGCGTTTTTTTCACTATCTTTCAGGATAATTACTCTCTCTTAATGTCGAACTTACATTTTCAGTACTGATAACTATTTGATAGTCTCGTTCAGGTTGTCCAGTTTTTGAGGCTTTAATATTGGATTGATTTGATTTTTTTTTTAAATAATTGTCCACTTTTTGCAGTCAATAAGTAATAGAAAGTCTCCCAGATTTTAGCACATCATGTAGTCTGTCTTCATTTGTCAATATACTAAATGTTTAAAAAAAAGTAATATTTTGAATTGTATACATTGGTAAATTTATTTGAAAACTAGTATTTTTTTTTAAGTTAAGCTGGTTTCCTTGGGAAAAATTAAAATTCAATGCGTTTTGATTAATTATCGCCTTAAGATTAACACCCGCGACTGATTTTTGTCCTCATTCAAAATTAAAACTTATCTTCCTTGAAAATCACTAAGGAATCAATGTATAAAATTGGTTTATGCGATAATTATATAGATAAAAATAATTCCCAGTGGTGGTAGAAACCCAGGGGTGTTTACAAGACACTTTGCCCTTTTTTTGTATACTTTTGAAAAATTATATAAAAATAGTGTTTTAATTTTTTGTTTTCACTTTTTTTATGATAACATTGTTTCTTAATGTTCCTTGTAACTATCTTAAAAAAATGGAGGTTAGAAAAAAAAAACAAGGAAACTGCAAAACAGAAACATTTGGACGACGCTGTATGTACTCTCAAAACTTCTTACATCAACTATTGCACTTGCAGTAGAGTCCCAATTTGATTTAGTTGCAATTTTATCATGAAAATTTGGTATTAACCGTGTGCTGGATTGAAAAGGCAGTGGCAGTGGATTTGACCCGCTGGTCTTAATTTGCCTTGTCCTAAACCAAGACAATTTGTGGCATTAAAGGTTAATATATTGATTTAATTTTTCATTTCGGCCTAAATGACCCATTACAGTAGACTCTTGTTATCTGCAGGGGGGATACGTACCAAGCATCATAGCGGATAATGAGAACCGCAGATCATAGGAAACACCTCAAATTTCCGGTTTTGAAGCATTTTCTTCTACCTATATCAATCAGACACTTTCTGTATCATGTGTGCCTTTAATAATTGCTATTTAATAAATACCAATGTAAATGCTATTTAATGACAATAGTACCAATAATAAAAGTTTTATTAGCAAAGTCTTATAAAGAAAACATACACTTCTAAATAAATATAAAATAAACACTCATTGCACGAAAAGTTTTCCGTCAGCAGAGTTGCTACCAATGTTTATTACATACAGTAAAAACTAAACCAAATATAAAATGGATCACACACATTTATAATTGATGTCAGTTAGTGCTTACAGCATACTTTACAAATTAATAACAGCCGAAAGAGATTAGAGAAGCATAAATTAACAAATAATAAATAAAAACAAATGATTTCTTTTTAAATAATTAAACTCTTGAACTAAAAACAATCTATAACTCAGCTCTTCTTTTAAAAAACTACATAGTTTACCCCAGTTGCTACCATATGTACACAATTCATTTTCAAAAATAGTAGTTTGCTGGAAGAAATTTAACTGGTCTGGAGACAAAATTGGACAGTTGGATATAAAATGAACTATAACCTCGACCTCTCTTAAATTACATAAGCGGCACAGTTGACAGTGATCAGATGGAAAAGGTCTATAATTTAAAGGCAAGGTTTCGCTTCTGCCTTTTAAATTGAACTTAACATCCTCAAAAGATTTATCTACAATATAGTTTAAATTGTAATTCATTTAGGGATAAGTTTTATGATATTGTCTTTATGAGGCTTTTAGTTGTACATTAAATGTTTCCTTATTAATAACTTTAAAATTAACTTTTCTAAATTGGATTTCCAAGCTTTTGCCGAATTATCATTGAAATCTTCTAAGTGCATGTCACAGCTTGTAAATAGATTTTTCCAGTGTTCAAACCACAGTTTATTTTTCGAAATACATTCAAAGCAATAATTTTTGGCAATCTACAATCTGGTAGTCTTAATAACTTTAATATGTATTTAATGTGTAATTTAAAAGTAAACACATAATTTTCTACAACACATTCCTAGTTCTAAATAATTAAAATATATAAAGAAATAATTCTTTAAAAAAAATCGTTGGATTCTTTCCACATAATCATGCCTTTGTTGCCGTCATAACTGGGTGTCTTAACACATATGGATCTCAAGGTCGCTTCAATTACCATACATTTTGAGTCTATAGGAATAATGGGATTTTGTACTAATCTTGCACACATGTAGTTTAGCCCAAACGTAGCAACATTGAACTTTTCTTTCTAATGGATGCTAAAGGAAAGTGAAGGTGTTATAAGAACTCCTAAGTATTATTATAGCTTTTTACAACTTCTATACTTTGACCATCTAAATCCCAACTCTGTTTTAGCATATCTCCCCCCCTTCTTCCTGCATATCAGTATTTTGGTTTTTCTGGATTCACCACTAACCTCAAGCTTTACAGTACTTAAAGAAGTTATCGTTTCTTGCTTAACTTCTGATTTGTCTGAAATAAACACATCATCAGCATATGAAAGTTGTCGCACATTCACATAGTTTATAAACACTCCAATGCAACTTTTGTCTGCCATATCATTTAAGTATATTGAAAAAAGGGTAGGGACAACAAACAGCCTGGTTTGACCCCAGCCTGAACATCAAAAAATTCTGAAGTATCTCATTTCCTCCAAACAGCTGCATGAGTCCCATCATGTAAATGTCTTATAACAACGTTATGTATGAACTTATGTAAACTTTTTTTTTTCAATAAGAAAAAACTATGTATGGTACATAAAGTTAGTTCCTCACAGGAAAACTATATGCACGTATATACATGAACAGATATGCACGACATCGAAACTAACAAAAAAAAAAAACATTAGGGGCCTGAAAAAGATAAAATTTCTAAAAAAAATTAATTAAATTCCACAAAAGTAGATGAATCAGTGAAACTTGCTTTTTCAGCTTTCTCAAAAAACATTGTTATAGGAAGGCTGTTTTGTCTGATTTTTCAACTACTGGAAATTTTGTTGGTGTGAGTCCATTGCTTGAGTTAGCAATCTGATGCTTCAGTCAACTATTGAATAGAATATGTTCTATGATTTTGTCTTTCAATTTTTGAGCTAATCGAAAGATTCTTCCAATTTTTTAATTGTCCATCCTTGTTTTTCTCCTATTTTCATTTCTTCTTCCTCTTCTATGGTCAATCTTCTCTTGAATTTAACTGGAGGGGGGGGGCGTGGATGAATACAAAGCGTGGATAACGAGTGTCTACTGTACAATTTTTATTTCTTCATTGATTTCATACAATCTCTCATTGATAAAACAGCTGTTTTGTATTATAACTCTCACTTATAAAATAGTAAATTATTCTGACAAAATTTGTCAAAACACAACTTTTACTTGTTAAAGAACGAAGTAACAGCAGGGAAAGCAGTGTTGAAAGTGAAAAGAAAAGGCTTGTAAAATCGAAAGAAACCAGGCACACGGATCATCATATAATGCCGGAAGATAATGTAAGATTTATTCCAATTTTTTAAAATTATTATTAATAATAGTTATCTATAAATTCAGAATGACGTTGAATTTAAAATGTTATTGTCTATTAAAGGAATATATGAGCCATGAAGAAATGGCAATGGGTCCTAGAATGATGCATCCTATGATGATGCATCCTCCATATTATAGACCTCAGGTCATGTTACCTCCGGCTATGTTTCGTCCTGGGCCTGCCTTTATGCCCCCTTTTAGGCCTAGATTTCCTCGAAGTTAGTATACAATATTTTTATATTGAATGTATTTCTTAATTATTTATCATTTTATTGTTTCGATTGTTTTAGGATTTAGACCGCCGAAACAGCCTTAAAAGAAAACTGTACTGCCAGTCTTATATGCACATACTGTTAAACAAGAGAAATAGTTTATTTTATGATTAAAATAAACAAAAGTACTGATTTATCATCAATTAATTTTATTTTGCTAGTTTTTTGTTTTGTGAATTTTTTGCTTAGCCAAATCAGGAAAATCAAAGGAATCGCCTCTTATTATAGATAGTTTAGTAATATATTTAAACTATTACTAAACTATTAAAATAGGTTTGTTAAACCTATTAGTAAATGTCAAATCAAGATGGGTTTTACATTGTGGAATAACAGTGAACAAGGATTAGTTTATAAGGATATTATTAGTATAGTTTTCACAATTAAAATTTTTAAGGGTCATATATTTAAACTATTACTAAACTATTAAAATAGGTTTATTAAACCTATTAATAATTGTGAAATCAAGATTTGTTTTACATTTTGGAATAACAGTGAACAAGGAATTAGTTTATAAGAATATTATTAGTATAGTTTTCACAATTAAAATTTTTAAGGATCATATATTTAAACTATTACTAAACTATTGAAATAGGTTTATTAAATCTATTAAAAACTGTGAAATCGAGATTTGTTTTACATTTTGGAATAACAGTGAACAAGGAATTAGTTTATAAGGATATTATTAGTATAGTTTTTACAATTAAAATATTTAAGGGTCAATATTAAATTTAATATCACATTTTTTTCATTAAGAATAACAGTGAACAAGGATTAGTTTTTAGTACAATTGAATAAGCTTTTAAAATAAAATAAGTTTAAATTCAATCTCGAATTGAAATTTTTCTCATGTTGAGTATAGCAGTGAATGGTTTTATGGTTATTTCACTGTCATTATTCAAGTAATTTTCTTTATTAACTCTTCAATATATTTTTGCATTAAAAATAGAACACAACAAAAAGAATTACCTTTGAGAAAAAATATATAAATGTTATTCATTTTGGTATCAAATTTTGATTTCAGTCCTTCAATTTAAATTTGGAGCCAGCAGTTAAATACAGTCAAATTTAAATTTTAATAATTAATCAAATAAGAAAATGCTCAATTTTTTGTTAGAAATAACAGTGTTTATTTTGATAGATAAGTGAATTTTTGGAGATCACAACATAATTCATATTTCAGCGACAATTTCATTTAACTTAAATAAAAAGATTTATAAATAAATTAATTAGTCAACATTTTATTTGATTTTATTAAATAATTTGATGTGTTTGTTCAAATATTAATTTATTGTTCGGAATAGAATAATTTTCTATGTTACAGTTACAGTTTAAAATTATATATTTTTAAAATAAAGATTATAGTTTTTTTAGCAATGGGATACTGTATGAATTTTTTAAGGTAGTAAAAATGCTTTAGTGCTTTTTAAATATGACTGACAAATACTGATAGTAAAATATTTTGTGTTAACTTTTTTATTTTAAACAGAAGTCATAAGAACTTTTTAAGAAAAAGTACTTACATTTAACTATAATGTATCATGATTTAAATACATCATAAATATTAACTTGAGAAATCCAGCAGTTTTAGGGTATATTTTATTGTATTTATTTTTGTAAAATTTATAAATAAATTTTAATATCGGTTTTGAATAATATTGACCCCCATATTTATCAAACACCAAAAACATATAAAAGGAGAAGACTCCTTTAGATTTTCCTGAAATAATATGTAACATAATTTACTGCATAATATAAATATGCATATTTAATAATTCCTATTGTCATCTGTACTTAAGAAAATACATTTTTGTTATATTTGTCATTATTTGGATCGAATGTTGAAATGTTAATTATGGATTTTCTAACTATTCATAGAAAAAAATCATCTGATAATTATAAATGTCAGCATTATTTTAATATTATGATATTTTATTTCTTGCTTTATTTATGTATAAGAACAGTTTTGAATGTACTATCAATGTAATTACATGAAATTCTGAAAATCAATACGTATATATACTTTCAAGAAATTTTTTTGTGTATATATGTAAATTTTTTTTAACTTTTTTGATGCTGAAACATTGAACCCCATGTAATTATGTATGTAATGTATTTGTAAATTCTTTGGTAAATAAACAATTGATTACTGATTTACATATAAGCTCAAATCTGCACACACGTCAAGAGCCTACACTTCTCCCATTCTCTGGCAATTTCAGCTTTTGTAATTTACAATATATTGCCGGCAGACCTCGAGCATCACCACCCCAGGTGTTGGCAGTCCAGGGTCGTTTCTGTTTTTTTTTTGGGGGGGGGATTGAATTAGGATCAAAATCAGGCAAATCCTTTCCTCTACTGCAACATATATAGTTCTATTGTGGAACCCTTACAAACTATAACTATAGCTTGGAATGTGCACTTTTTCTATAAGTCTAAGCACCTTCTTCAATCCCTCTTTGCGCTTCTCTTTTGGTGTGGAATGCCTTACCGAAGGGGCTGTACAATAACCACCAATGGTTCACATTCACAAAGGATATATGCCAGTTTCTCTGGTTCTTCCTGACAAATTCAACATGTTTCTCTCTCTGTTTTACCCATCTCCTTACAAAAATTATATGATGGTTAAGAGGGCCGGTATAGATGGCCTGTAATTCTTTCGCCCTCCTTTTTAAGAGACTTATAAATCTATTGGTTTGCCTAATACATGGTGCTTTTGTCCAGTGTTAAAGGTTTTCTTTCTTTCTAAAGCCATTTTTCCAGTTCCAACTTAAGCACACACTCTGATGCACCTAGTTGTGGTTCTGGTCCCATGGGTGAGAGGGTAGCCCCTTTTTTGGCCAGTTGGTCAGCCGGTTCATTTCCTTATGCCATCATATCCGGGAACCCACTTTAAGGCTATCTTGTTTTGCTTTCCCAGAGCCATTAGGCAATTTAAACACTACCAGACAAGTTTGGAGTTGAAAGCATATGCATTGAGTGCCTGTCTGTCTGAAAGTATGCAAATCTATGCACCTTTCATAATTTTCTTTATTAAACCTGTGCACAGTTGTATTGCCTAGTCTCAGCTTAGAAAGGTTAGGATTACAGGGGGGGGGGCTTTGCTAGGGTTTAGTTCAGACCTTTTATCCCTACTCCTACTCCCTGTTCCATCTTTGATCCATCTATGTACCACATTAGGGACGCGTCTTGAAACTTGGGGTTACCTTTCTTCCATATGTCTCTATTATCTATGACTAAGGTCTTCAAAGTTGAGTTTTTCTCTCATTTGGTCAGGTACTGTTATAACCAAATTATTCATTTTAATTCTCTCCAGAATTGTCTGACTCCTCCTTAGATCTGACTTTATTTCCTTTTATTTCAGGAGTCTGTTGGCACTCTCAAAAGCTACCTTTTTACTTAAATAGGTAAGGGTGGAAGGTGGAGTGCATTGCTGTAGTGGGGCAGGTATGCACACTAGACTTCATAGACTTTGTATCTTGTTCTGTGTCTCAATGTTCAGTGTTTTTGACCATACTGGAGCTACCAGGAGTCTGACCGTGGTGAATGACCAATCAGCCATCTTAAGTTTTATTTCCCGGTTTTTGCTGCGTAATCTCTGGCCAATGCTTACTGGCTTAGTAGTGCCTTGGCTTTATATAGAATGTTGCGTATGTGTTTTCTCCATTTGGGCCTTAGGTCAAAGGTTATACCTAGGTACTTTGGTAGACCTCAGTCTTATCTGTCCAGCCGATGAAGTTGAGCTCTGGGGGCTATCAACATCCAGGTCATTTCAGTCTTAACGCAATCAGTTCCTAAATCCAAACCAACCCATTCACACTCTCATTCACTCTTAGACATTCATTCCTATTTACATATCATTCACTCATGTGATGGCATACTTGATAAGTACGTTCAGTCAAAATCTCTACTATTTATGGTTTATGCCATAGTGTTAGACATCATCACATTCTGAACAAATGCTGCTCAGGCGCTTTCCTAAAATTAGGCTAGCCTTTGATCAAGTGGGCACCTGGGCTTGTTCTGGAAACTCAAAAGCATCCTTTCATTCACTTATTTATCTAACCCTAAAATACTTTCCCCCATTCACTGAAGTGGACATTCTGAAAGGCAGCATATTACCACAAGCTTGATATTATTGCATCATTCTTTACTCCTATTATATAACTAACCTAATTGATTGTTGATGGGGTACTCAATATTCTAAAGTGGCTCCAGACATGCGGTATTTGCGGAATGCCGATTGCTGCCAAACATTTTGGCCAAGTCTCGTGATGCTCGTCTTGGATTTTCTAAGTAGCGTGCTTATGTACACACACATGTAGGGTTTGTATAATCAGCCAGTTCGTACAGAAACAATGAATAGATATTTGCCAAGTGCTGTTCGAGTCCTCAACTTATTACTAATCGTGATGGACAATAGTGGAACCGTGTTGTTTTGTGTAGTGGCTACCAACTCAGTCACAGCAATCAATCCACTAGTCGGGATTCGGCGAACCTTTGCTAGACATTCGGCGAATCCCGTTTATCTGGAGCCACCTTAACATCGGCCCATTCACACTACACATTCACGCTAATAAATGCATTTACTCTAAACGTAGTACTAACTAAACACAACACAAAACTATCAGTATTACATACAATAAAACAACCTCGTTTCCTCCAAATATTGGAACAGGGGACTCCAATGGGCCTCCCTTACATGGTCTCTGCATATAGCTAAGTAATTGCACCCTTCACTAAGCAGGACACATTGAGCAACTTTTTTCTACATGCTGGACACATACGTACAAAAGTAAGTGTGCCAACTCGCATTGCTTAACCAGCTCAAGGAGACTTCTCATATTCCTACATGCTTTCTATATAGTGCCAAGGAATTGCACCTTTAGGACCTACAAATTTATTATTTAATCTTTTAATGTTGTAATAGGAAAATTGTGAGATTTCTTCGTGTGGTCTGTGGGGTGATGAATTGGTCAGACAGATCAAACCAGTGAGAACAAAATCAGCAGCGACCAAATTAAATAATTAAAAGGGTAAAAAAAAGTGCGGTCTTGCTGAGTGCAGCATTTTGTCATATACTCTGTTTTTTTTTTTAAATTTANTTTTATTTCTTTTTGTTTTGGAGGGTTTGAAACAGCAGAGGTCATATAAACCCTCAGGGGGTTTACCCTTTTTGAAAAAAAGACCATTTGTAAGTATGTCGGGTTGGAATGCAGGGCCGCTGGATTCGAAC
Organism: Cimex lectularius; assembly: GCF_000648675.2. NCBI lineage: Eukaryota > Metazoa > Arthropoda > Insecta > Hemiptera > Cimicidae > Cimex > Cimex lectularius. The sequence continues at coordinate 1,009,551 of NW_019392670.1, read as the reverse complement.
CCGGGACCTTTACCTTACAGTGATGAGCGCCGTGTCAACGCCTAAACCGTTGCGGCCACCGACGCCCCTCAAAAAGCGTATTAATTTCACTTTCATTGTAGTTAGCAACAATTATTATTATTAGAAAAATTATAAGTATAAATTGTTCGGTAGCTTTTGGGCAAAAAACACCTGGCTGTTATTAACCATTTAGTGTGACTTATGACAAGTGATGTAAAGAACCTGCCCTGGTTTCATTTCCATCTTGTGGCAAAATTAGTTTCGCTGCTTTCAGGCGTGACGGGAACTGATCTACACCAGAGATTGATGATACAATACCCGACTGATCGAGCCTGCCCCTCCGTTTTCTCTCCAAATGGTTTTTCCAGCATGGCTTGCACAGAAACAGTTCTATCGGTCAAGGCAATGTCTTATCAGAAAGAGGCACGTGAAAGGAATACTGGCAACCCACATCTTACCTATTGGCTTCACGCCTGGAAGATTGGAAAATTTGCTGAAGCAAGAAAATACCCCCCCCCCCAACTTGTTCTTTATGTATTTCTATTCAAAATTAGGCATTGATTGATTTGGAATTATTTCATTCCTTTCAAAGCCTCTTCAGGACTGAAAATCAATTATTACTCGTTTGTATTACAACGTTTCGACAGTAAAATTTTAGGAAATCTCACGGTTGCATTTAAATTAATTTTTGTTTAATTTTAAATCTGCCAAAATAAATAAAATGTTCAGTGAACATTGTACAACCATCGTCGATCATACCGCCAAAAACTTATTGTTCCATTCCATAATGGAAGCAAAGTTGGCGATGGTCAAGTTAACTAATTAATGATCAAGTTAACTCCGCTCTATTTTCCGTTTTTATTGTTACTAGAAAACTCTGGTGATTCATAGTCACAGTTTACGTTCATATTTTACAGGAATCAATTTCAATTTCGAAAATTATATACTCGAAAAAGTACTTGTTAACATTTGTAATAAGTCATGATTCTAAGTTATTTATTTAGAAATCGTGAGATGCGGTCTGGTGTGATGTAGTTTTCAGAAAAACATTTTCTTTATCGAGCCAACGTTTCAATCTTTATTGAGATCATCTTCAGGGCCTGGGATTTACAAACATTGTTTACATATAACAACATATCTATGATTGCAAAAAACCTAAGCAAAATCCTACAGCACTCGCTACTCACCATCTTGAACACCAACACAATTTCGACTTCAAAAATCCAAAGTTTTACACACAGAACAAAACAAACGTAATTTCTTAGAAATGTTTATATCAACAGAGATAAACACAGCATCAATTACAGAACAGATACATATAAACTCAGTCGCAGCTTCGCTAATATCATTAATCACATTCAATACAGATAACGTACCTATATCAGCACATTACATTCCACACATCAAATATTTTTCACATAATTTCTAATTTCCCAACAATTCAGCTTTCCTTTTCCTATTTATCCCTTTCTATATAATCCTGAAAGAACAATCTGGCCGAACCATTTTTTTTTTTTTTTTTTTTTTTTTGGCGTTATGAACTATGCATATTAGCCATGTGACAAATTCGTATATGTGTGTTCAAATTTGGGGGGTTATTGGGAAAAAAGGGCCAGGGGCAACGGTGGGAATCGAACCCACGACCGCGGCGTGAGAGTCTCTCATGCTAACCACTCGGCTACCGCGGTCCCCCTGGCCGAACCATTACCAACACATTTTTTTCCCTTCGTCGGCTCCTTTCACCTCAAAGAAGCAGACGCCTTTTACAAAAATGTCTTTTCTATACCGACATCCTTCCCCACTCCTTCAAAATCCAACGTATATAAACACAAAACAGCAAAATCTCACTGGCACTCTCAACACGCAAGAATGGCACAATTACACAGAAGACAAACACTTTGAGTGAGTAGAAATACTTTGATTGAATATATAAAATATATTTTGCATTGTATAAATTCCACATCCAAAGTGTAATTGTTATATGTAAACAATGTTTGTAAATCCCAGGCCCTGAAGATGATCTCAATAAAGATTGAAACGTTGGCACGATAAAGAAAATGTTTTTCTGAAACCTACATCACACCAGACCGCATCTCATGATTTCTAAATAAATATCGATTAACGGTCACTAATCACCACACAATTCTAAGTTATCTAAGAGATGGAAAAATGTAACGAATAGAAAATATGAAGTTCTTCTAGGATAATATGATGATAATGAGGATATTAGGAAGTGGGAGTTTTGTATTTTGCAAGCACTGTAGTGTTTTAATGCGATCTTAATCTTATTCGCTCTCTCTTTTTACCTGACCTCCCAAATGTCCTGGAATGTGGAATTGGTATAGGTAATACTAATTATTATATTTATAATTATAATTAAAATATTAATGTATGCTGACGATAGTTATCCTATCGGTTAGTGCAACTGGCTTAAAAAGTTATATCAAACTATTTGAACATTACTGTGAATAGTGGAACCTCACAGTTAATTTAGAGAAGTCCAAAATCATGGTGTTTAGGAGAGGGGGTAGGTTGAGTTCTCTGGATCGTTTTTTTTTCAGGGGTAATCTCATCGAGATTGTAAATGAATACAAATATTTAGCAGTCATATTTACTCCGAGACTCTCTTGGACGAAGCACTTCTCTTGGAAAGCGTCAGTGGCTAAATTAGGTCTAAATAACACATGGTCCAAAAGCGAAGAAACGTATGAGTACGCGTCCATTAGAACCAATTCGTTCGGTCGTGTTGGGCCGTGTACGGCCGAAGCACTTTCCGATCCAAATAAAGTTGGATTTTCTGGTCCTATTCGGCCGAATGGTTACTTCGACTTCAACTGTCAACCATGTGACATCAAACGCTCACCATTGTTTAACGCCGTTCTTTGCTTTTTGCTTACCTTTTCGTTTCGTTTTCATTTCGATGGATTGCGAAAAATTGATAAGTGCGGTTGAGGAGCAGGCTCTTGGGACATGCGTGATCCCACTCTATCATCGGAGAGATGTCCAGCGTAAGCTGTGGTCAAGGATAGCTTTAGAAATGGAACTTCCAATATTTTTGTTTATTTCTTTCATTCCATTTGTATGTAAACTAAGAATTTTCGAGCAGCAACAAATCTTTTACATCCATTTGGGCTGTGTCGTGAACTGACGAAAATCGGCTACAGTGGACGACGGCGTTCGGCTATATTGCCGGTCGTCCGTTTGGTCAAATAGTTCGGCTGTTGAACGGCCGTCGTAGTTCCGTTCAATTGGACGAGCAGCCATTTAATTTTGGTGTATACACCTAAGCTTCACTACTCCTATATTGTGAAAGTTTTGATGTCTAGATACACAAAAATAACATCGTTGGCGGTCATAAAGTCTAATATTTCATGGTTCGCACACTGGAAATATTTGTTTGAAAAGTACAAATTGCCCTTCCTCATATCCTTAGACAACCTCTGTGACTGGCATAATTATTTTTCAGTTCTTATTAATCATATTAAAAAACAACATCACGAAGAATGCCGGTCACGTGTCCAAGCAACTACGCATCTCACACTTTACAAGGAGGTACACATTTCTCCTGCATTGTTCGACCTACATGAACATAATTTTGACGGTCTTTGTCTCAATGAGTTGCGATGGCTATTTAAGCTAAGGTTTTGCACTTAAACTCGGCTGTTTGGATCAGAGGGGAATTTGGAATCTGGTCTTTGTGTAATTCGCGCTCTATTGAAACTGTATCCCACTTCTTGGCGGAGTGCTCATCCCTGGGTGAGATTCGGTTATTGCATCTCGGATGTTTCACTCTCCCCAGGGTTGACCTGTTACGGTTTTTGAGTGGCTCAAATTGCGCGGCCCTTAATTCGTTACGCTAGGCATGCATGGAACTACAGATATGACTTAATTAAGGTTAAATAAGTTAATTTTTGATTTGTATTGTATAACCTGTTTTTCTATTCTCTCTTTCGCATTTTAACAGTTGTTATTTCTCTTTTTTTTCATTTTATTGCCTAAGCTATAACTTTTATCTTATTTTATTGTGTACTTTTTCGTTTCTGATTGTTTAATCAACGACCTCAGGTAGACGGATTCAAGATCCATGTCCTTAAGTGCTTTGAAATCAAAACTGTCTTTTTTCTTTTTTTAAGTTCAATAATTTTTTTTTTGGTTTGGGAAGTCCCCATTACCCATTGGTGGAATGGTGATACCAGCAGCGCAAAACCGGAACCCGGGAAACGAAGACGAGCGCACCACCCCGGCACCACAAACGGCCGTTCAAGCCGGAAGTTCAATAAAGCATTATTATTATTATTATAGTGTTTTAATGCTGAACCGGCATAGGGTAGGCAGTATGGGAACTGGACTTTCCTCACTGAGGACCGCGCAATGCCGACGCGCGTTTGAGTAATTCAACAAACCATTTTCCCTGAGCTTTTTGTTGTATATATATTATGTTTCCAATGGGTATAGTGTTTCTAAGGCTGCTGATGGTGTTCACGTCATTGTCACTATGATGCAATCTTTGCAAGTGGCGTAATTTTTTGGCAGTTTGTTTTCATGCTGAAACAGCATCAATGAGGAACCTCACTAGATATTAAACGTTTTATTCAAAAGAAAAGTGTGTTTAAGAGGAAAGAAAAAAGTAAGGGAAAAGGGAAGAAGGTAAACGGGAAATAGAGAAAGGAAGGGGGAACGTAAGCGAGCAACCTAGTAGTTAGTTGATCGCCTATAAAAAGCGTTGTTTGGACTACTATTTTGGCAACTACATGAATGAAAAGTACAAATTGTTGATTGGTTTCATATTTAATTCTAGTATTTTCTTAGAACTGGAGACCTTCTTTAAAAATGTTCCAAGCTTTTGACTGGGTCTAAAGTCAGTTCATACCCACTCTTCTATCTAACAGATCGTTGCTTTAAAGTAAGGTGCGGCATAGTTCTCTGAGGCAAAACCGATCTAGGCCGGGGTCCCGCAAGGGAGCATTCTTGGCCCCATTCTACCCAACTACAATATCCAGAAATATCTCGAGCTCATTGAAAAATGATGGAAACGCGGAAGAAATTGTACGAGGACCAAAAATACCATCACGTTAAACAAACATCCTTCCTCATGCGTTTACAGCAAAGAGCTACAATTGGTTTAACTTAAACACTTAGGCAGTAGAGTCGTATAGTTCTAATCGACGTGGAATCCCCAATGAAGAACTGAACATACGACTTTGACAATCACACATTAAAGAACAAATTAACACTGTACAAAACGTTCGACCTACATGTTTGGATACAGCGAGCGGAACTATGGGGTACCACCAAACAATCAAACATCCAACTAATCCAAGCATCCCAATCAAAAGTCCTCAAAATTCTCCAAACTCCTTACTCGGTTAAATCTTTTTAAAAAGATAGTTCCTACTCACAGTAAGTTGTTTTCAACGATCCGGATTTCGAGCTCCTTCAACCTGATGATGAGCTGTAGGCTCGAAATCCGGATCGTTGAAAACAACTTACTGTGAGTAGGAACTATCTTTTTAAAAAGATTGAACAACACACCACTCCACCATTAATCTTTTCCCTTACTTGGTTTGTAATCTCACCATCCACAATGATCTTAACCTTTCCCGCTTCCTCAAGTTTAACAAGTCTTTCAACTCATTCTAATCCAAGTGCAGGAGCATCTTAAGCTCTCAAATCCTTACTATATCTCTAACTTCACTATCCACAATGACCTTAAACTTCCATGCTTCCTCAAGTTTAACCCCTACTTTTCAACCCATCCTAATTCTACTGCCGGAACATCTTAAGCATTTCAAACTCCTTACTATGTCTTTAACTTCACTATCCACAATTACTTAACTTTTCCCGCATCCTCAAGTTTAACTCTTATATTTCAATCCATCCTAACAATACTGCAGGAGCATCTTGAGCCTCCTAACTCTTTACTATGGCTCTTAACATCACTAACCACAATGACCTTAAACTTCCATGTTTTCTCAAGTTGAACTCCTACCTTTGAACACATCCTAACTCAACTGCTCGAACCCTCACCAGTACATCCCATCCCAAGAACCCTTTACGTTGCCTGAAACGACCTGAGTCCTTCTCGCCCTTAACCTAATAACAAATTGAGTGCCAATTTGCTCTATGTATAATTTATGTACGTTCTGCCTAGGCTCGAAAATTCCATAGAATCCTGGCCTTTATAAATTTGGACTCCTCAGTCAGTATTTGTTGCAAAAAAAACTTTCTTCCGACAATATTTCCGCATTTGCATGAAAAGTAATTCCTTTTTTCGTAATCAGTTTAACCTATGAACAAGACATTCTAAAATTTCTAACCCCTGTAAGCTTTGAAGCCGCTCTGAATTTTATCTCTCTCATAGCTCAATAAATTTGTTGGATATTTCAGATATTTATAATATTTAATGGATATAAACTGGTCAAAAAAGAATAGGGATTGTAATTTATTCTTATTCTATTAATTTTAATTAAATTAACTGATATATTCTTGTTAGTTGGATAAAGCAAAATAGAAAATACAAACCAAAACCAAAAAAATTGTTAATCCTCATTTTTAATAATGGATTTACTTAAGAAAAGTAAACTTGAAGAATACTCATTTTGTAAACAAACACATTTTGTCGTCTTTTTTTCCATTTTAATACAGTTCTATTCTCTTTACCATGGAAAGATATCATCATGAACCAGAAGTTCGCAGTACTATTGTGAGAATGATTCATCGAGGTCTCCGGCAAGTGGATATCGCAGAGGCAGTTGGCGTTTGTTACAGCGTCGTATCTCGGGCTTTAGCCCGATTCCGACAGACTGGAAGTGCCAATAGGTGACCTGGTAGTGGATCTCAGCGCATTACGATTCTAAGGGAGGACAGAAGTATTGTCATTGCTGCAAGACGGAACTCTTTCCATAGTGCCCGCCAGATCCTGAATGAAGTACAAGGAAGTTGGCCTCACATGGCATGCCTCTTTGAGACGACCTACAGCAACAGCCCGCCACCAGGGGAATATGGTACATTCGTTCCCAATCTTGCTCAAGGTCCTGAGAAGGACATGAGGATCTTTTAAGACCTCGCCTAGCTCTAGGGCCCTATCGGTCCCTCGTGCAAGCACGGGATCGTTTTTCAAGAAGGGAGGCGACACGTTTCCGTCTACGGTGGGGTGTGCAATACCGTAGATTTTCACGTAGAGCCTTGAAAAAGGCTCTTCCCCGCTTGTCCCTTCTGCAGGGCTGGGTCGGCAGACCGCCCGACCAGTGTCGCAGCCGAAGCTACTCCCCCCGATCGATAGAGAAGGCAGCTCTATCGAAACCCCTAGCGTTCCGACAGACAGGCCGGCACCTGTTTTTATTTAAGTGGAATGCTAACCACCGTCCAGGAGGCACTAAGTACCTCCTGGGCTACTCTCAAGGAGCCTCACCACGAACCACTACGAGTCCGACCTCAATTGCAAGCAGTAGACTTGGAACATACTTGCGCCCGTAGTTCAGTAATTCTCACTTATAGGACTCGCATGCTGCTGTCCGCGAAGTGTAACTGATCTCACACCCGACGGTTAACTGTGGCAAATTCTCTCGGCAGAAATTCGCCAAACCGTCTATTGATTTAGAATGCTTGCCGGGCACTCAAGGCTACAGTTAGCCTGGGGAATATGGTGCAGCGAGCGCCTACACGAGAACAGCAATTGGAATGCTGTTATGCTTACCGATGAATCGCGTTTCTGCCTGTGACAGCAGGCGCCGAAGAGTCTCCCGAGAACAGAGAATGCGTACAATGCCCCATTATGTGCTTCCTTCAGTGCAGTTTGGAGGAGGTGGTGTAATCGTCTGGGCTGGAAGACGAACTGGACTCCATATTGTTGAAGGCAACCTCACCGCAGTTCGTTATGTCCAAGAAATTATCGAGGATTACCCGTCAAACCAGCGATCTCATCGGCATGGATTTTCGATTTATGGATGACGATGACAGGATCTCATAGAGGAAGAGTTGTTCGTCAATATTTACAAAACCTAGAAATTTTACATCTGCCCTTTTCCCCATTGTCTCCAGACCTCAATCACATTGAACACATGTGGGATGCGAGGCAGAGAAGGCTATCACCATCCGCAGCCTGTTGGCCTGTAACAACTGAGTGCAGCGTTGCAACATCTACGGAGTGAAATTCCTTATGATATTAGTGACAACATTATTAACAGCATGCCTAACAGGTGCACAGAAATTTAGCTAACAAAGGCATTATACACGATACCAATTGTTTAAAAAAATATTATGCCCAATAAACAAAATTATTATTTTTCAAAATCTCTTAGTTAAGTTTTCCTTCAGTGAAATACATATAAGTTGATTTGTATATATTTTTATATATTAATCAAAGTTTCACGTTTTTTAACGTTTAATAATTTAGTCTTTGTCTAAAAAAGTAAATTACTAAGGAAAACAAAAAAACGGATAGATGAAATTTGTTTCAATTTTGTTTTAGATTTTTAATTAACATTTCAATATCGCGTATTTCATCCTCTTTCCTTAATTACATCTCGAAGATATTATCTCGCCTCGGGATACATTCTACCAGTCTGGAAATGTCTCTTTGCTGGAGGTTAACCCATTCTTCACGAAGAATATTCTCAAGATCGTGGAGTGTATCAGGAAGTGATGGACGTGCTCTTATTCGTCTTTTCTTGTCCCATATGTACGATGGGGTTCAAGTCTGGAGAACGGGCTGGCCAGGCTAAGACCCTGATGCTGCTGAAGGTACGTTTGTAATATGGAGCGACATGTGGCCTCTGATGAATCGCTTGAACAACAGTAAGGAGCCGGTTTAGTAAAATTCTAAAAGTCAACAAACGGTCATCCTGTGGTTTTGTACCCCAGGGCGTCCAGAACCGGGCTTCTATGATAGGACCCAGTTTCTCGAAAACGTCTAACGGCGTCACGCGGTATTTCGTATGACACTCCGATGGCAGTAGCCAAATACTTGGTGGTATGTCGGTTATCAATAACTGCCATATCCTCAGCACTAAATGGCATTATTAAGTTTAAAAATTGAACTTAGGAAAACAAAGATGAAACTAAACAGTTTATTGCTTCAGAATTCAAATGATACTGAAAAAACATTTTAAATTCCGTAAAAAGTAAACATTGAAAAATCCTTTATCCTTGTTCTGGATTAATGATTAAGTGTGTTTAACTCTATTTGATATTCAGACTTTAAAATAAATAAATAAACAAATATTTATTGGTAAAAAAATGTGACAAAATAAGGGCAGAATTTTCTTTTATCGAGAAAAAAAAATCAATTGGGTGCAATTTTTTGCATGTTAGTGTATAATAAAATGTTAGGGAAAGTAAATACTGCATTGGCAACTTCCCTATTTATTTTTGAGCCGTTTATATTTCAGACACCCTGTGTCTATTACACTTGTGAGCAATCAATCAATCAATCAATACGAGACTCGGGAGACTGTAAAGTAAGTAAAGTATACGATTAAGTTAGGAGGATTTTGTACGTAGCAGACGGAGTTTGTTATGAGCGGGGTAGCGAGACGAGGGCGGCTATCAAGGAGGCGTAGGCGGACCCCACTCGGCCGCCTTCGGTCATATCGATCCGCTGCAGACTGCGGTAGAGCAGTAACTAACCTTTCTCATACCGACTGACATGCACTCGAATTAACTGGGCGGATTCAGTCAGTCAGCCCTCTACGCTCGTACGAGTCGCATAAAACCCGATCGCTTTCTTAACACTGAGTCTAACAGATCGTCGGACCGATGATTGGCACGTTTTGGAACCTTTGCCGCGCCTGCCCTTCCATGCCGGTAGACAAGGTAGTTGATTTCTCGATTTTTCACGTTTTTTTTTGTTTTTTTTTCGAAGTTGTCAGATCGAACCAAAAAGATTTTTCCACTTGTGTTGAAGCCAAGCATGAGCCGGCATGCTCCTGCACCGTTTGGTGTGCCTGTTTCCTCTTTAGCCCAATTGTTCTGAGTCACCGTTTTAACTAACGCCGGTCACGCGCGATCTATCCCTTTTTTCGACACCCGTCTCACTTTCCTCCTGCCTCGAATCCAATGCGTCGTGTACGGAGGATTTCCAACCCCCGACCGGTGTAAATATCAATTTGGAGAACACTGGGACTCGAGCTTTTAAAGGTTCCTATAACCCTTAAAGTTGTGATGCCGAAAAACCCTTCCAAAACTTTTGAAAAAAAAGTTGTAGCAGATTAAAAAAAAAATTACAGGAGCAGTTTTTAAAAAAGTACTCAAGCCGAAAATTATATCCAAATCCAAACATAAAATCTCGCTACTCGTTAATTTTGGTCGTTGAATATCTAGTGAAAGAACGTTTTGAAAAGCGCCTTAGCTTTCCGATGAACTCTTTGCACCGTCTGAATAATGGACAAAGGTCGGTTCGTTCATAAAAGAAAACTTGATAAAATATTCATAATTTGGTAGGAACTGTTCAGAACCCTCTTTCACACAAGTAAAACTAATAAATAGTTTAAAAATGGTCGTTACAGGACAAATTTCATCGCAGGGGTGCAAACCAAAAAAAAAAAAAAAAAAAGAAAACAACTGCATAAAACAGTCTTCGTTTTTATATTCATTATTTCAGCCTGGAATTTAGGTGTACCAATTATTGTAAAAACAGAAATGCTTATATAAAATCACCAAATAAATATTTTGTTCTATCGACGGTGTTTGATACATTAGACGATAAGAACGTTGCATGGGTTTGTTTGATAGCATGCATTTTATTTTATTTTCTAAAAAAGATTCGTTTTTCTATATTTCTTTGATTTCTAGGTGATTCCGATTTTTTTGGCGATTGTTTGAGAATCACGTGGATTTAAAACCAAATCGAAAATGTGCCACGAGGGGAAGAGAGGTCCTGTTACAGATAGTTGTTTTGAAAAACGCAAAGTTTCCTATAGAATTCATTTGCGAATTTTCTTTGTTCTGTAGGAAAATAGAGGAAAAAGTGTCCAAAATTGAACCGAATAGACAATTTTAACAGATTTTTAATTACAGACTCAAATCAATCGACCTGAACCGCTAAAACGTTCATTTTCTCAATTGCTTGTTGGATAAAATTATCAAAACTCAGTCACAGTAGTAAGCGATTCAAAGAGTTACTGTGATCATCTTTGAATATTGCACGACTCAATTTAATCAGCGTTCTGATGAAGTGTCAGCCCAAAAATCACGGCCTTGGTTTTAACATACACGCAATTTATAAAGGTATCGGGTATCGATTTTACTTCCTTCTGTCGATAATCTGTTGTTGTCTCTTTTAGTCGTCAAGGTTAAATTTAATCGATGGTTCGAACAAATAGTCACTCTAACGCTTTTTCAACATAAACACAGATAGATTCATTTATCGGAAAAGGAAATTCCATTTTCCTCTCACGCTTCTTGACAAAATATAAAATATAGACTTAGTGGAGAGACGAATTGACCTAGACGTCGGAAGCCCCAGCAAAAAAAAAAGTAAAAAAAAAAAAAAAAAAAAATTGCAAGGCAGAAAATAAAGTACTTAAAATAATTCCGTAATAAACATATAAAAAGTCAGTCTGTGGGGCATAGGTTAGCCGGTTTAACGGGCTGTCAGCCGCTCGCAAAGACGTTCATTGATTTTTCATCATTGCTAGTCCAAGATGGATCGCTCAAAAGCTTACTAGATTGACAACCTTGAAATTTTATTTGATTTGGCATAAATTCTCAACTTGATATATTTTTGTTATTATGGCTATACTGGTAAATATGGTGATGGTAATGGTATTAGGAAGTGAGGGTTTAATATTCCTTAAGAATCGCTGGCTTATTGTGTTTTGCCTCCTTAGTTCAGTTCGATCGATTATCCTTTTTTTGAAAGTAGAAGGTCATTGATTGTTATTGCTGGTATTCTTTCTCCAGGGGTTTCTTGGTAACATGTAGCTGATGCCTTGATTGAGCAGTTTGCATTCGAAGGTAATACAGATGAAAGTTTCTTCCTATACCATATAACAATAGAGTTTACGTACTTCGTCTAGGATAATATGATGAAGGCGAGGAGGATACTAGTAAGTGGGAGTTTTGTATTTTCCAAGCACTGTGGCTTTTGGGTTTATTTTCCTAGTTCCTTAGTTCAGCTCAATTGACTCGATCCAGCTCTTAAGATGACTTAGGACATGACTATTATTATTTTTTCAAGGTCTGTTTGGTACCCTAGTTTATGTAGGTGGTGTGTCCATTGAACAGTTTGCATTCGAAGGTAATATGTTTGGAAGTTTTTTTCTATAACCAATAGAGAGAACATTATGGGAGATGATGAGGTGGATACTAGGAAGTGGGAGTTTTGTATTTTTCAAGCACTGCCGCTTTTTGGTTCATTACACTTTTCCTAGTTCCTTAGTACAGCTCAATTGACTCTATCCTTCTTTTAAAAAGAAGGTCATTGATTGTCATTGCTGCTATTCTTTTTCCAGGATCTTCTTCATACCTTAGGCTTTGTCTCAGTTGAGTATTTCGCATTCGAAGAAACCATGGTGGTAGTTTCTTCCTTCTCATTGCATAATCTACACACGAGGGTTGAGTATACTAATGTTGTATATGACCCTAAAAGCGTTAAGACTAAAAAGATCAAATCCGAAGTCTGCGAAAGTACCTAAAACCTGGAAAAACATAACAGACATTCTTATGGGTGCCCTGACACCAAGGAATTTTGGGTAATGAACAAGCAGACAAACTGACAGGAGGATTTAACACAGGCCAAGATTTTTTTTTGCTTTGTCTATACGACATACAGACAGAGAATATTATAGATCTTGGGGCCCAGCCCACCAACCGCCAGTCAGATAACGTCCTGTATAATATTTTCTCGCTTCTATGTGGTAATTTTTGAGTTCTGCAGAACGTACTCCCTTTTATCGGGATAGTGGTGATAAAAACACTTACAATGCACATAGTGCTTGTGGAAAAGTTCCACATTCGCCCCGGATCACAAAGCCAAATTTGCCCTAAGCGATCTGGTGGTCCCCTAAGACGGGCAGTATAGTACACCACTACAATACACTACTAAACAGATTTATTAACGTGGTGATAACTATGAATAACTATAAAATTGATAATTGTATACATTGTAACTATCACTGGAAAACGTCCGCGTATTGGATTATTCAGACCTTTTGCTAATGTTGTTACAAAGTTTGAGACGTGTATGGTGTAAAGAAGGCGATCATCAATACACATCCCTGTGGAAGGCCTTTGAATAAATTCCTTTAACCTATCATTACTTCATTTATTTTAAAGTAATTGTTTCTATGTGGAATTAGATTCGTGATGTTTTGGACTAGTCTGTTTGGTAACCCTAGATACCTAAAATTGGAAGCTAGAAGGCGAATTATTTTGCATCGTACCGCAGGTTTTGTTGTGGGGGCCAATTGGATATCGGTAATTAGCGCTAGTTGGGCATCCGTCACAGACTTACCTTTTCGGAAATCAAATTCAGAAGACGGTAGTATCCTATTTTATTTGGCCCACCATTCTAAGCGCTTTTTATAATTCGTTCGTACTTTTTTTGGACGCAAGAAACTAAACATAATGGGCGGTAGGAACTAGGCAAATGGGAAGGCTTTTTTTTTATTGGAATGATCAACGTATCTTTCCACTTTTCTGGTTTGTCGGAACTGAACCAGATGTGGTTTAATGTTTCCAAGAACTTCACTTTGGCAAACGTTGGAAGGTTGCTTATCATGTAGTAATGGATTTGGTCTATACCAGAATTATTATTGGTGTTTTTAGAGATGCATTTAGCTCTGCAAAGGTCAAAGGAGCTAACAGCTCATGCTTTCGGATTTCAGAGGATGTAATTATTGATACATTTTCTCGGGGACCTTGTTGATACAGTCTATTAACGAAATTTGCTGTCCATTTGCCATAAACTGTTGGGTGAAGTTTAGAGATTGGAATACTTTTGATTACCTTAAGTTGCAGCCAAAGGTCTTTGATAGAGTAGAACGGCTAATAGAACAAAATGACTTCCACAATTATTTTTTTTGCGTCTCGGAAGATTTTTATGGCTTCCAAAGAAAGTGTCTTTAATGTTTCTTAACGTACTAAGGTAAGTAAATTTTTATATGTCCCAAAGGCCAATTTTCTTTCTGCCACTATTCTATCACAGCGATCCACCATGATTTACTTCTAAGCCTAGAATATACACACACTTGCCCAGACTTCATAGAAAGTCAAATAATCCATTGATTATTTTCAAGGGTTTGCTTCCTCCCCATTTTTTATACTCGGTCCGATTGGCCTTCTTAAGATTCCTTTTCCCAGAATATTGACAGACTTTGCTTAATGGGCCAGTCGATATAGAGAAATGGATGGTCAGACCCCATAGAGTCATCTAAAACTTTCCAGTTTGGCTTAAGAACAAGTTCTGTACAAGCGAGGTTTATACCCACTGTTGAGTTTCTTGGATGATTGGACAACTTTACCTTTGTAGGAGAGCCTTTATATCGTTCTGATCTAGTGCGTTGATAAGTTCCCTGCCTTTTTTGTCGGTCCATTCTGATTGAAGTCGCCCACAATTAGTTTTGGTAGTGTTTTGAAGAATGCGTCCCACTTATGGTTGGATATGTATTAGGAAATTATGTTGGTTGGTGAGGAGTCGGGCAAGATTATTTGCATTCTGGTTACATTTTTAAAGCCAAGAGTCTGGATATCAGTGCCCACTAAAATGCCCATGCCACCGTAAAACACTTCCCTGTCTACTCTTATGAAATGGTAGTCCTTAAATTTGCAAAGCGAGCTCGGAGAAAGCCAAGTCTCCGAAATCTATATTAACATCGTATTTATGTAGCGTATTTTCAGGAACATCTTTCTTTGGTGTTAATGAATGATCATTCCACTGAAGACATCTTATCAAGTGTGAAGATTCTTATGTTAGTTGTGTTTGATTTAAGTTTCAGATTTTTATGTAGGATAAGAAAAACTAACGCAGAATACTCCAGCTCTCAGAATTGGTCCACACAAAACAAAGCAAGTGGACGAACATTAGAGATACCAGAAATAGTAAACTCACGATTAAAGAACCCTCACTTAAAACTGGCAAGCAGTGTTCCGACTACAAATCGGTCACTGGCATTTGAGAAAATACTTAAAAAACATGAGTACATTCAATGCTGCCCCTTTGGTAGGTTATGCAATGAGGAGAAAGAAACTACCACCCTTATTACTTTCGAATGCAAACTGATCAGTGGAGACATAACCTAGAATACCGATAAGACACAGAAAAAATAAATGTTAAGAGAAGGATCGAGTGACTCGAATAAAACTAAGAAACTAGGAAAAATAAATTAAGCCAGAAGGCGGTGTTTAGGGAGTAGAAAACCCGCCGCTTTCTAGAAACGCTAGCGTTTAATCATCATCAAGGTAGTTGATGAACGTTTTAGGTAACTTGTTTTTGTTAAGCTTTAGTCCACAGATTAATGAGTCAGAGGATATCTTCGATCTTTATTGTTCTTCTTGTTGGCTATGATGCCGGGTAGGTTATGGTTCCAGATTAACTTTTTGCTTTTTTACGCTCAATCATTCCTAATAATAGTAATACGTGGTTTTTTATAAATGGATACCGGGAACTGGAGGAATTCCTCCTGAGCACTGCAGCTGTACTGTATATCTTATTGTGCTTCCTTCCCGGCTACATTTTTGAGAAAAAGCAATACGCGTGTGAATTTGAGCCCCCGGTGTTCTTCCATCGAAGAAACTAATATTTGAAGGGGGGTCGGGACCAAATTCAGGGTCGCTGAGATCCGATCTCGCCCCAGACCTTCCATGAGTGCCGTGTCAATATTTTTCAATTGCGGCCACCGGTCCCTTTAGGCGTAAGAAAAACCGTCCAGAGGCGAGGTGGGAATCGAACCCACGACCGCGGGATCGCCGAGAATTAGACGCCTTAACGATTCCGCTACCGCGGTCCCTGGTTTTATGGTTATCAAAATAGCTGCAGAATGTGCAGTGCATAATGGTTCAATCATGCTATACAATTGATTGGGTAGGCAAATTCAATATTGTATTACTGATGTTGTTCAAACATGTTAAATAAACTTTGCCTTATTATGCGGAACGTGTTTAGCCAATTAAAGGTTATTACAGAAGACGGAGCGAGTAAACAGTCAGATTAAACAAACGGTAAACAGAAGAATTAGTTGAGACACGTATTCGTAAATTATTTTAAACAATCGATTATCCTCTTGGGGCTTTTCAAATCGACGCCGATTTGTTTACGATTATTGGATCTCTCTTTTTCCTTCTTTATGTGAAAGAGCCGGGATAAAAGAAAGACTTTTAAGAGGAACTTACCAGTCAATGAAATCTTCTCAGGCCAACACAGCCTCAAAGTTTTATCGTTATGTGAGATCAGGGAAAATACCAAGTCGTCCAAAACCCTATCAATTCTCCTAAGAAACCCCTTAGTTTCAATTTGACCCAGCAGGGTTCTAAAAGAGAATACAAATTCTTTTCTAAGCATGATATTTATGCTGGGAAAAATTAATTATTCAGGGCAGGTCCTGCATATATTTTTCCTTTTCTACGTACAAATCGACTTCGGAATAAAGAGAACAAAGCCAGGTTGTTTTATCTATATATTTATCGTTTATTATACTTTATGTATATAAAGTTTAAATTAAAAATGTTTATTATTATTAAATCAGAGTAGTTTTTTTCCGCCATATTGAGTAGTCGTAGGTACCTTTAGCTTTAGGTTGTTAATCGAACTCCACAGATTGCGGCTTTTACTCTCATAGTTGAAAGAATCGATACCTATATAGACCCTCACATAAACAAAAAAAAAAGTGTTCTGCACTCTCCTCCTTTTCCTGGCAGTATCTGCATAGTGTTTCTTCTGTCTGTACTCCTATCCGGTGCGTGATCTTAGGTACCACAATCTTTGTTCTGTTGCTGTTGCCCTCCAAGTTACCAGTTCTTTTGTCCGCCAGTCTTGCGGATGGCCTTTCTGTGAATCTCTTCGCATGCCTCATGCCTCATCCTTGGGACGTTGTTCTGTTGGAGTAGTCACATCGATGCTTAGTATGGCATGTGCTTGTATCTCCGCCCTCAGTTCTCAGGAATGTTGTATCAAGATCTATACAGTTCAAGTACGGTTTTCCCAGCTATTTCAGTGCAGTTGTGCTGTCTCTACTAGACATAATCGATGTCATCTGTTCGTAGTCCAATTTCTTATGTGATATTTTACTGAGTCGTATTCTCTTTTTACTCAATGAGAACAAAGAGACAACAATAAGAAGAAAGAAATTATAAACAAGAGTGGAGAAACAACTTATTGGCAGTACTACAATGACATTACAATCCCAACAAAAACCTAACGGTGAAAAAAGGGCCAACTTCCTCGCCCCCTCCAAAAAAAATTACAGCAAGTACTGATATTTACACTGTGGCCAAGTCAGTTTTTAGTCCGTAACCTGAGAGGACTCAAAAGGAAAGATAAAAGTTCCAGACTCCCTTCCAAAAAAGTAAAATAGTCAGCCTATCAAAGTAGTGATGCAAAAACATTGTGGACAACCTCACATCACTCCTAATTGTATGAACAAAAAAGTTCTTTTATTTTTGTTGCTTAACACTCGGCCAGTTTCTGAATGAGGATTAAAACATCAGGTCTATGTTCGCTCACACAGAAGAGTTGGGTGAAAGGAAGGTAGAGAAAGCATAAGAAAAGAAAAAAAATTCAAATTCTTCATTGTTCATTCAGATTCCCGATTTTCAAGAATGCTTAAATTTTGAACCGTTATGTTTTCGTAAATTTGACACTACAAATTTTGTTCCGAGGACTTTTTCAGAAAAGCGAACTGGAACGCGCCTATTCTTACCTTGACATTTAGGGGGGCGGAATGCTTCTGCTGCCGATTACCAGTTGTTTACCTCATCATGGGAATTCAACTTTTCCTTCCCATTTCACAAGCCTTGTGGTAGTTTGGCTTCGTCTAACGTATTGAAACAATATGTTTATGTATGGTAAAATCGGTAAAGAGTGGTTTTTTCCATGAGCACGTTTTTTGCCCAAAAATCGCGTATAACTCGAAAACGGTTGAGAAATCGGGCAAAATAGAAGGTGATCAATTGAAAGCTTATTATAATTTCCTATCGACTGCTATATGCCGCCGCTCCAGGGAGATTTCCTAGCTCCCTAGCTCAATTTGAGATTTTCGTAAAACGTGCAAAAATTAACATGTTACCGAATTTTTGAATTTACTGATGAATGACTGAAGCATGGAAAACATTTTAAAAACCATCTTGTTCAGCATAAAATTTTCTAAAAAATGAGACCCAGCGCAGGCCTGTGACTTAAAAAGTTAAGAAAATCTGCATTTCCAAAGTTGGCCTTTTTTCGTGCAAAGTCCAGGTGGTCGTTTTTTTGAGGGGCAGTGTATTTTCAGCTGTGTGAAGTTCTGCACAGTCGAATTTGTTTTTAGGTGACAGATGTTCATTCGCATCAATGATGTTTTCAAACATGCGAATAACTGATTGATTGAACTGTGATTGATGGAATTTAAATTTGAAATCAACCGATGGGCGTTGGACAAATTGATTGATCGGTTTATCCCACACGAAGAGCGCTAAGTTCTTTGTATTTTTATTTCAATAAATATTTATTATATATAATTTAAAAATTCTAATATTTATTATTATAGAATACGTTAAAAAGGTGGCTCGCGTTAATAGAAAAAATTTAAATCTTTTTTTATGTACGTCAGTAAAACCGTGTTAAAAAAGATAATTTGTGCTTCTAAACCTGCCTAGAGAATCAAAGGAACAAAATATAACAGGACTTAAAGAAACAATATGGTGTACAAATGGCCGCAAAACAAACGAAGGATCAAAATCAGGTATATTCTAAGTCCAACTCATTAGGAATGATAGGAAGCAATTGTTTTCTACAACAAGAATACTGTAGCCTTCTGGCTTAATGTACTTTTCCTAGTTCCTTAGTTCTGTTCAATTGACCCCTTTTTTTAAAAGTATTAGGTCGTTGACTGAGCGGCAAGATATTCTAGGTTATGTCGCCATTGAGCCGTTCCCATTCGAAGATAATGTAAGTGGCAGTTTTTTCTTGTCATTGCGTAACCTATGAATGGGGCCATAATTGAATATAACCATGTTTTTAGGTGTCTTTTAAGTATTTTTTATCATGAATTTACTATGTCTGGTACTTCTTCATTGGCAGAGTAGGTCCATTTTTCCTTTTTTTGCGGGTGTCATTCTGAGAGGGATGAGTCTTCGTTTGATCATGTCATCAAGGTATAGGTTCTGGGCCTTTAATTGTATCGTCTTGCAGATCCCTTTCCGCTAGTTTGTCTGATTTTTTATTACTCTTTGTGCTCTGGCGCCCCAGATCCTGTCAGGTCGTTATGCTTGCCCGAGTTTTGGAGATTTTGGATGCATCCTTTATTTTTTTAGTAGTTATTTCTTTTCATTGCCTAGTTTCTTCTTCTAGTAAGGAGCTTTTCGAGGATTTTTCCTAGTGTAGTTTTATGCGATTTTGGATCATTTTTACAACGGAAAACTTTCATTAAAAATGAAAATAAGTAGTTCTTAGGACATCATTATATATGTATGTTAGAAGGAGGATTGCTTTTTTTAGGGAAGAACGAATAATTCAGGGATTATAAGGTCATATCCAGGAGCTTTCTTTTTGGGATCGATGATGTACTGGATTTCTGAAGGATAAGAGTCCTCTTTTGGTGGAAGGGAAAGAGGTAGTGGTTTGGACTAGTTCCTTCTCAATGGTTTCTATATGATTAGGCTCTATTATACCAAGATGAGAGCGGAAAATTTTGGAAATGTGTTAAGTGAGGAGAGAAGCTTTTTGTTCGTCTGACTTGGCCCATGACCGTTTGTCATTGCGAAAAATCTCACTCGTGTTATTACAGCCGTGATAAGTTTGGCAAAACACGCGAACCGACGTTTCGGTAAAATTGAACCGCTTGGACCGTTGACCCCGGTCACGTGTCTGCCGAGTGAAATTTTATTCAGGTAAACCGATCTAATCAAGACTTCAGCACAGATCGAAGATTGAAGAATGGTCGACAAATGGATGAAAAGGAATCCTCGTTGTAAATTGAAACTGCACAGTTAGAAAACGTTATTGCGAAGGGATTGATCCTATTAACTGGGAAACAGCCGCGTTGCATTCGAAATGAACATTAGGAAAATGTAAAGTTATCGTAAACCACACGAACCATAAATCTTTACACATTTTGATTGATAACAGTCCTACTGAAAAGAGCACTTAAGTAATAAAAATTATACGATAAATTTGACCGACCAAAATTTAGGAGACCAAAACAAGTCAACATGCATATCAACATATATTATAAGTTAGAACGTAAGAAATATCATAACAGTACTCATTTGTCATCTGTGCTCACAGTTCCTTTCATGATGGACTGTTCATGGATTGTTCGTTCCCCTTTTAACGTTAAAATTAGTACGTTAAAATTTATTATCTTTCAAAATTTTCGGGAACACGTTTTTTCCTTATGCAGTGGAACTTTAAAGCAAATTCTAAATTGAATTCTCCTCAGCAAAAGCAGTTCTGCTCCGGTAAGAGTCTTATCAGGCCTACTAGCTGATCCTAACTACTTACTTAATCGACAAATAGTTTCAAGCCACAGTGCCTCTGCTCTAGTTATTGCCCAGATGCAGGGTATCCCAGAGAGGTTATCTTGAGACATCTGATCTTAAGCATCTTAAGACCACAAAACACCTCAGATTCAGATGCAGGGTGGGCGACCAAGACCCGAGGGGTTAAATGCCTGGGTAGACTCGAACCCCATCCCTAAAAGGTCCAGGACTTGGTCGGCTCACGTGTCCTGCATAAACCTCTAGGACTTGTTCACAAACCCCAAGATTTTGGACCATTTTTATCTCACGGAGTGATTTAGTGATGTCCTCTCCTTCAAAGATTTCAAATCTAGACCCAGCATACCTATCACACTCTGCGAGGTAGTGCCTTGCCGTTTCTTCTTTTATTTCGCAGAAGCGGCGAAAGGGATATGGTAGGATACCCATTACGAAGAGGTGTCTTTTCAGTGGGCAGTGGCCCGTCAGAATACCTATCAGCCTCTTAATTCCCTTCCTTGAGATAGAGAATAGCCATTTCGATTCTGCTGGTTTGATCGCCTTAACAAACTCTTTCGATTGCCTGTGCCCGGGGGGTTAAAATCAACTACCTAAGGAATTGTTTCATGCCGCAGTTATTGATACTCTCTTTCGCTGTGCTCATAGAGTGAGGTAATACCGGTTGTGGCTCTCTAGTTCTCAAACTATCCTTACCACCTGATTTTTTGCTCTTATAAAGACCCTGTCTTATCAACCATCAACCTCAGAACCATGTCAACTCCCTTGAGCCGTGGTTAAAGCCATGAAAAATGACAATAAACGTGAAAAATGTGAAATGTCACATTTACCGTTCGAAGAATAACAACTACTCCAATCTACTACATTAATATCCATATCCCACCAGCTAGTCCGCTACCACGGCTATAACCAGCCCTGACCATCTTGAGAGAGTCCTTCCGTTTGCCTACTACCTGACTGGACTAATTAACTGGCAGAAACTTTGAAAGCATCGGTGACTGTGCTCTATCAGTTATTGCACAGATGCAGGGGTGCGTCAAGGAAGTATCCTGATATCTTAGGACCCATACTCTACACAAAACACCTCAGACATATCTCTTCTTTCTCAAACAATCCTTACCACCTGATGATACGCCATTTTTGCTCTTATATCATAGCAAGCATCAACCTGAGAAGCCAAGGCTTAAAAGACCAGTAAGTCTTAACAAATCTTTGGGATCTGATAAAAATCCTTAAGCTTGAGCTTTAGAAATTAATAGAGTTTGCACAATATACCTATATTGGCCGCAGTGTCTTAAAGCCGCAAAACGTCTTGAGTAATTAAAAACCACTGTTGTGAAGGTTGAAAGAAGAGCTTATGCTAAAAAATACAATTTTTTCAGTTCTAGTTTTTGATAAAACTAGTGTGAGCACTATAAGTTGATAATCTTCATGTAGGAAATAATGATTTACGTACCTAGTAATATGTACCTAGGCTGAAATAGGCGGTTGATAACAACCTAGTAGATGATTTTCTTGGCTTGTCATTATAAAAATCTATTTATAACTTAGGAATGAAATTCGACTGGTCGATGTATATTTAATTAATTAAATTTTTGTCTTTTGCAGCTGCATTCTGAATATCGAAGTACATACCGATGGCATGAATACACGGGTCCGAGGCAGGAGGTCGTCAGGCAACCACCGCAGCCAGTCACAGGTTAGAAATGCATTTATTTTAGTACACTCAATTATTTTTAAATCAAGCTTTATTTTACGTTCAATTTATAAAAAGGCGCAATAAGTTTGGCCGTGTTCTCGCTTAAATTTCACACGATTGAACCGTTTGTGTATTTTAATCGGAAATCCGAGTTCGGTTAATCGTCTCCAAATGGAACGATCGATCCAAAACTTTGGCCCTTTAGAGAATGTTTAATGAGCGAAAGGATGCCTTTTAAGATTTGAGATCCAACGTTCATTTACCCTTTTTTGCCGAACGTTGCCTCGAGGGAACACCAAATTTACCAAATTTGCTTAAGCTCAGATAATCCATGAGTTTAGTGTTTTTGTGGGCACTTGAATTGGCAACACTGACTTTTTTTGGCGCCTAGCTAAAATTTCCATCTAGAAACCTTCTATCTCTTCACCCCACCACAGCCTCTTCAATCGATTGTTATAATAGTTAAAGATAAAATTTTTCATATCTAGTTTATACTTTAACCATTTCTTGCCAAAAGTTACTTCAGAGCAATGCCAACTTTGGCAATTTTGCTTAAGGTTATCAGGCAATTCAGTGAGTTAAGGGTGGGCGCAGTGTTGTCCTTGCTGTTCCTGCCCGTGTGTTGGCAACACTGATTTATTTGGCTCCAATTTAAAATCTCTGTCACTAAACTCATGGGATTTCTGTTAACATTTTAACAAACTTGCTAAATTTCGTCTTGCTTTAAGACAATATTAGGCCATAAAGGATTAAGGCGGTCATAGCGAGTAACTAATGTAACTTTGACTATTACTACAAAATTCAAGAGCAGATAAAGTGTTGTATCAGAACTTTTATACTTTCGGTGAAAAGCCTTCCAACGATACTCCAGCATAAATAATGATTGATCTGAATTGACATAGTTTAAAAGATAACAATAAAAAAACCGTTGTTCGTGATTGTAATCGTTGTCCCACGGCATCGCATTCAAGTCACATCGTTTCTTCAATAAATCAACACCATTGTCCATCTATGACAAATAACCAGTCAACAAAAGACACAAAGATGTCGTTTGAAACATCATATTTCTTTGTTCGTTTTATTTATGCTTTATATTTATATCAAAATTATATTCAGAAAAATTAAGTAAGTACTTAAGTACTTAGTGGATGGAAATGATAACAGCTGAGTTTTAGTATACTTTATTTTATCGCATTTGCTTCCATCTCCCTGGTTTTAATCTAACTTTCCTTAGATGAATATGATGATGTAGGCTGGTTTTTCATATTACAAGTGCTTCCTCCGATGATGTAAGCTCAACTCTGCCCATACACTGCACATTTTAACCAACCTATGGGGTGATATTCCGTCATCGGCACTCTCACACTACACTTTCACGCTAATAAATACATTCGCTCTTAGTATACACAAAAGGGGACAAAAAAAATATATAGATACTTTGTCAATAAAACCTATTTCCTTAAAAAATCGGAAAAAACCAAAATACTTGCTGCCTTACTTAAGGCCGATTCTCGTATCAGGTGGCATTCCTACACGTTCTCTATATATAGCTAATGAATGACACCCTTCAACTAAATGGAACAACTTTTCTCACAAATCTTTTTCCCACTCATTTTTGGTCCTTTCGCTTGTCTGGAAATTTTGTTTAAATCCAAATTTTCTTTTCCATGTCGCCTCTAGGAGCCATGAATATGGGATATTCTCCTATTAGGATGTTCTTGTCCTTCCATTGAAGTTTAATCTCTTTGGAGATTCTTATTTGTTGATGTTAATAATAGTACGCCTAGTAACAATAAATATAATTCCAACTAGGGCAGAACTGTCGAATTATTATTTTTTTTAAATTGGTTTTGTTTTTCCAAACTGACAAATTCTGACAGAAGTAAAATTAAGGCTTCCATTTGGATTGGGTAATGGACCAGATGTGGGCAATTAAGCCCTGAAATTGAAATATCACCACCCTCTAATTGACTCTCGGGAGGATTGCGGGGTTTGTGCTTCGAGAGCCTACAGATAATATAAACCAGTGAGAGACCTACGGCTATTTGTTTTATTCTGGGAAATCGGTATGCTGTAAATTCAACTTAACACCTACATAAAATAAAGCTTTAAAGCTGATTCTTTATTAAGGGCATTGCCAGGTTGACACTTTTGGGCAAAACCGAGAAATGTCGTTCATTGTATCTTATTTAATTTAAGGGTGACAATCCTTGGCTCCATATAGAGAGCGTGTAGGAATGTCCGTGTGAATTGTGCTTGAGCAAGACAGCGAGTAGTTGGGATCTTATTTGGATTTTTGTAGGAAACAGGGCTGTATTATATATAGCACTCGATAGATATCTCGTTTTCTGTTTCTTGTTATGTAAATTAACATTGAATTTATTAGCGTGAATGTGTAGGGTGGGAGGTCCAATGGTGAAGTATCACCCCATTGACACCCAATTATATTAGTTATATAGTGTAAATGGAGACGAATTAATATTAAGCCCTCTACCACCCTACTAAGAATAGGCCATGCGAGGTTGACGCACAAAGATCAAATGCCACCATGTGCCCGGCATGGTGAGAAAGGTTGCTCGCATTATTCCATTTAATTGAGGTGTGTCATTCCTTGGCTCTATATAGAGAGCGTGTAGGAATGCCACATGAGAATATGAAGGCTGGGTCCTCTTTTTCGATTTTTAGAGGAAACAGGACTGTTTATTGTATATAGTAATGATAGTTTTGTGTGCCTAGTGTGTGTCGAGAGTGAATGTATTTATTAGCGTGAATGTGAAGTGTGAGAGGCTTATGGAAGAACCCCATCGACCCTCAATTAGGTTAGTTATATAATAGGTAAAAAGGTGACGACCTAATTGTTGGTAGCCACAACCTCGTGGCCGGATTGACAAGTCCGAGGTCTGACCCCGGACTGCCAACAGCAGAGGTGGGTGATTCTCGAGTTCTGCCGGTAATCCATTGTCAATTATAAAAGCTGGAATTACCTGCGGACTACGAGAAGTGATAGGCTCAACTCTGGACACTTCTGCATGTGTGTGCGTGCAAATTTAAGGTTATATATGCATAAAAGTCTGTCGTACAGTTTGAATATTATTGAATATTATTTTATTGATACGTAGTCAGTTATCGACTGTAGACACACTACAGAATATTGTAGACAGATCTTCACGAAAGTGAAGAAGCTAGTGTGAAGGGTTTCTCCATAGTCGTTGCACCATAATGACCACAATTTCAAACGTGAAATCTATCCGCAAAATATTTTTCCCCTCATTTATATAACATTTTAACACGAATACCAAATGTGAAAAAAGATCGATTGGAAACTTGTAATTTCCCAACAGTTCTTTAACAATCGGTCAATTAGTTCATTTTTCATCATTTTCATCCACCTATTTACCCTGTTATTTTAAAAAAGCCCAATGCAGAATAGAATATTTTGTTGTTATTATTGTTGTAGGTGTGTGCTGTTTGTTTGAGCGATCTGTGATGATGGCAACAAACACGACTTTGTTTAGGTATTTTGCGAGTACTAAGGACGGCATCTCCTGGGGTTTCTTCCAGCAAATGACATTCGGTAAATATTACCACAATTTCGACCGGTCTTATCAATTCCCCTTAACCAATTTATTTAGCGATGATGGTTGTTGGTGGTTGACCTTTATTTTTGTTGATTTCATAGGACGATCCTGAGAAAATTTTTACTCGATTCTTCATTGATATATTAATACATTATGGGAAAAAGTAATAAAAATGTCTTTACGTCCAACTAGGTGCACATTTTTTTTTTTTTTTAATGGATACCAGAGACTGGACGAGTTCCCTCCTGAGCACTGCAGCTGAGCTGTACAGCTTATTGTACTTTATCCCTGGCTCCATATTTTTTTTGGGGGGGGGGGCTCGCAACACAAATGTGAACTTGAGCCCCCGTTGTTACCCGGTGTTCTTCCATCGAAAAAACACATTTTTGAAGGGGGTTGGGACCAAATTCAGGGTCGCTGATATCTGATCCCGCCCCTTCCATTGATGACTGCCGTGTCAATTTCTTTTAATTGCGGCCACCGGTCCCCTTAGCCGTCAGAAAAGTCCAAAGGCGACGGTGGGGATCGAACCCACGACAGCGGGATCTTCTAGCCGAGAGTCTGACGCTTTAACCACTCGGCTACCACCGCGGCCCCCCGCGGCACATAAGGTGTACATTCCATGGGCTGTGCGGGGATTCAAACCCAGAACCAATAGAGTGGAATTATAAGTCGGACGTCCTAACCACTTGGTCAAGTACTAGTACAGGTCGACGAGGTCACCTATCGACCCTGAACCCTTTTGCGTCATACCAAATTGCAAAAAACGTAGCTCAATCAGAAAATGTTTTAAAAATAAGTATTATTTTCAATATGTATTCTAACAAAAAGTTCATAAAAGATCGCAGGACTATTAGGACGTGTTAGGATTAGAATGATAGGACTGCTGATTGCATCCTGCAGACTTCGGAGGTATATGTACTCGAAACAAGCGTGCGCAAGAAGAAGAAACAGAGTACCATGTCATATGCAGACTGAGATTTCTGCTGGAAGCGGAAAAACTACGGTTTGAAGGACACGGGTCCTTAACAAAACTTTGGGATCAGGTAAAAGGCCTTAAACTTAACGAAGAGTTTAGGACAATGATGGACATTGCACAAAAGACTTTACTGGACGCTTGTGCTAACGTTAAAGCGATCACAATAGTATGGCGACTTTTTCGTGTTCACTTAGTTGTTGAATTCGATTAGAAGACAAATTGACTGCATCATCTGGATACGAACTATGAGTGTTGGGATGTACAGGCAAGTCAGTATAAATGATATACAGAGTATGACTAAGATTGCTTTCTTGTGGGACGCCGTACTGTCCTGATATCTCGCTACTCTTTGCTCTCCTCAATCTGAAGTCATCAGTGGGTAGAATATAGCTTAATGGAAGATGCCTGAGTGCCAATCACTATCAAAAGCCTCGGCCTTATCCAACTATACTCTTTGTTCTCCAGAGCGTAAGAAATTGAGTCAACAACTCTGAAACCTTTTTGGATGATTTAATGGTGAAAACTCTTCTAAGTAGAAAACTTAATTCATAAATGTTGGCAATTGATCCAGGATTTTTATTAAAAATCCAACTATTAACCGTTTAGACAGTGATTTTTATTACCACAAAACGTGATATCATTAGCATAATTGGCTATAAAAAATTTATTAGATACGACACATTCTTCAAGCACCGAAAGACGATGATAAAGAAAGTCGTTTAAATTTTTGTGAAATCCTTTAATCGATTGCTTTAGGTTTAAATGCAAATTTAAATTACAAAATTTAATTTGTGAAAAGTAATTCACTGTAATTTAACTGCAATTAAAGTCACTAGGTGTTTCAGCTGGGTCAAAAATTACAAAATGGACAAAGAAAAAAGAAATAAAACCCTCCTAACAAGATGTTTAATGACTACGATTGTAATTCCAATAAAATTTAATTGACTTAATTAAAACGAGTCACGAGCAGGGGTCATGTCGCACATTTAGAAGGAAGAAAAAAGGTGGTCTCACCTGATATTTCCATAATGTGCGTTAAACGTACTATTTTATCCTTTTCATACTTGTCCAGCCGTAATAATACTAATGTTTTTTTTAAAGAAGATGAGTTAATTTAAAAGGGATATCCTCTATCCAAATCGGAAATTTCGTTTTAAATTCGACCGGTTGCCCTTTCATTGATTGGAACTGTTTCATTTAAGCAGCAAGCACCAAAAAGGTCACTGAATTCTACAACACGATATTAAATTGTAATATGCTAAACTATGCTTACTTAATCAATAGTAACGAATAACCTGAAAAAATAAATGCAAGATACGCAGCACTGACAATCAATGAACATGGCGAGAACGGGCGTACCAGGATGAAGGAGAACGAAGAAAATGTCCTTAAATATACAGTTCCCTGAACAGTCGTCAATATTTCAGAAGGTTATTTCTACGTTTCAAATGGGAGTAAAACGTCACTGTAGTCCGTAGTCTCAATTGTATTTGACAGACCTATAAGGGTATTTCATTTCTTTATGTGGGGTGGGTTCCCCTTTTTCCCAGTGGGTTGTTTTTGTAAGTTGTCGTTTTGCTTGTCATATGCCACATACATTCCGGGTATTTCTGATGTTTTACAATGACCCAAGAGTCCAGTTTCTCTCTTTATTAATGTGGCCCTTGTTATGCCACAAACGGTATTTGGGCCTATATGTCGTACCAAGGTTTTGTTTTTGGCTAGTATGTCTTCTCTGTGACTTGAGACCCATCTTAGAGTCAGGCTATTGGTAGATTCTAGCTTTTTCGGGTATGATCTCGTAGGATTGGCGAGCGTTTTTTTTTTGGCTATATGAAGTTATTATTGTATTCTCTTGAGGTGTTTGTAAGTTATATCATATACACATTTTTCTGTGACTACCAGTTCGGTTGGTTGTGGTGGCAACGAGAGCTGTGGTACTTATAATTAAACCCCTTTATTCTCATACGAGTACCATTTCACATCTTTGAGCCATTCATAAACCATAGAAGATCTCAGAGTTTTCTTATTTTGTTTTATTTTTACAGTTAGCCCTCTTTTTAAGAATCGCGAGTTTACGTTCCTTTGCTGCTGTGGGTGTTTTTATAGCTGTCCTAAAGCATAATATTCTTTAGACTCTTTGTAGTTGCTGTGTTTTCTTTATTCTATTTTTTGCAACTTGCAATATGATCATGGGTCTGACATTGGTAAGGCATGAGTATAAGGTTTTTAGAATTTCGACCTTAATTTCTATCACGAAGTGTTTTTTTTGTCTTGGCATATCAATTAATGCTCTGTCGTTCTGAATTAACTAAATTTTATATCTTTTGTTACTTAAAGGAAATCTCGGATACAAAACGGATTCTCTGCTACAATATAATCCCCGAGAGGTGAACATATTGGATCCATTTTATGAGTAGCTTCAGGCTGTGTGAAGTTCCCAGTTTTTTCGGGTATTCAGGCCGTGCACTTGTTTCACATGCTTAGCAGTGTGGTGCTCAAGCCACATTATGCCTATAACCGTACCATTTCCCATCTTTGAGCCATCTGCCATAGAAGAGCATCAAGTTTTCTTCTTTTGCCTTATCTTTTTTCTTTTCATGGTCTAGTGCATTCTGTGATAAGCCAGATTGTTTGAGCAAATTATTTTAACGTTGTCGAAGAGTTTGCCATGCTGAGGATGTAATGCTGTCTTTCTATATTTTGTTTTGCTGCAAGAAGCTTGAGACTAATCATACTCCAGGAAAGAGCATTAAAAATCCGATAAGATTTATTTGTGTTTTTTTTTATAAACTTAAGCAAATAAAGTTCAAAATCAGTTAGAACATAAACTTTTACGAATTTCCAAAGTTCTTGTCTAAAGTATAAGTAAGATTTTCTTGTCTTTGTAAACACACTGATAAGGCGCTTACAGGAATATGGACCCTAGTAAAGAGCTTTAAATACTGTACTTAATTTTTCAAAGCTCAGTTATCGTCAGTGTAACATTAACGTTTATTGTCTAAAAATGTGATTTTTTGTTTCAAACGGTTTGATAAAAGTCAACAAGATGTCAAAAGTTAAAAACAAAAGTTACAAAATTTAAACACCCTTCTTTTTTGCCTAGTGACGTCACTGATTTTTCCTTTCACCGTGGGATTTAAGAGGGTTGTGACCAACCGTTTTTTTTTGTTTTTTGCTTTGTGACATCACTTTTTTTTTTGCCTGGGGGTATCATGAAGGTTGAAATAAGCTTATTTTTTTACTTTTTGACGTCACTGATTTTTCTCTTCACTATGTGGTTTGATGAGTGTTGTAACTACCATTATTTTTGCCTTTTGACGTCACCGATTTTTACATTTACCTTACGGTTTGATGAGGTTTGTGGTAACCCTTTTTTTTTGCTTTGTTTTCTCATTGATTTTTCTTTTTACCATGGGGTTTGATGAGGGTTATGATTCCCCTTATTTTTTGCCTTGTGACGTCACTGATTTTTCCTTCACCATGGCGTTTGCCAAAGTTTGTGATAACCCTTATTTTTGCCTTGTGACGTCATAGATTTTTCCCTTCACCATAGGGTTTTATGAGGGTTGTGACTGCCCATATTTTTGCTTTTTAGGTCACTGATTTTTCTTTTCACCATGGGGTTTGATGTGACCATCTTTGTTTTGTTACGGCTGCTGAAAAATAGCCTACCACTGGTGTACTTTTTTGAGGATACTTTCAGCAGTTTTAGAAATTCCGACGCAAGATTTATTCATTGGCTGTTATAATATTCGGTCCAATTAGAGAAGAATTTATCCTTTGAAATTATTCTCCGAAAAGATCTACCGACTGAGATTTCCCGTTTTATTCCTCCTATTGAACTGTCTGATAATAATCCACCCATGCTAAACCGAGATCAAATCCCTGGCGAATGAATTATTCCACCATTTCTGCAGCTCTTCCCTAATCTTTTCTTATTCCTCGTTTTTAGTGTTACATCACGATTCGCTTTATACAGACGGCAAAGAGATTTGTATGTAATTTGCCTCTATTTTTTTTCTTCGTTGCGGTAACCTGAATTACAAAATGTTTTTCAAATTAGGTAAGTGAGTCGGTACATGTTCTGTAAGCTGGATGAAACTTAAAAAACTTCCTATTTGGTCTTTGTGCAATAAAAAGTAAAAGAAGCTGTTCATCCGAACAACGGTTCTTAAAAGAATCTTTTAATATGTGAATAGCATTTACATAATACTTTAATGGGTTTTTAGAACGTGATTGACACAAATAGCGTTCCTGCTAACACTGAAGACCAAATGTGCTCACAAACTTTACCACTTGGATTGACTTTGAGTGGAAAATCGGTGAAACTTCAAACTCCGTATCTAACGTGATTAATTTGAGAAATCAATATTACTGACATCCGTAATTTCAACACCTCACGGGCATAACGTGACAATTAAGCAGGCCTCCCTATCAGTGACGACTTTTCACAAGAATCGAAACAATATAAGAAATTTAGTAAATTAAGAAATGTTCAGGCTTATTCTTTCCCAAATGTTTCATCAATCACGGTGATGAAGATCATACATGAACAGTGGATCGCTGATGGATTTTAATTTTAATATCTATTTCCTTTTCATTAGAGTCGTTTTGCTTATGCAGTAACTTTGCAACTTCAAAATTGTACATTCAAAGATTCAAAACTATTACAACCGAGTTAGTAAGGAAACTATATATGATTCGCATATCAAAAATAATGAAATAGCTAAATGCTGTGTGAGAGGGCACAAAAAGACAGTAGATGAACTGCAAAATCTGCCTCATGGGGTAACTTGTGTGAGAGCGACTTGAGCGGGGATCGCTTGGAGCGAAGAGTGGCTAGAACAGAGAGAGTGTGGAGCGAAGAGCGGTGAGTGTGGCTGGTGCGTAGAGAATTTGTAAAGAAGAGCAGCTGGAGTGAAGAGCGTTTGAAGCGAAGAACAATTAGCGCGGATTGAACGGAGAGACTTTGGAGCGAGAGCGCTTGGACCGGAGAGCGATTAGAACAGAGAGAGTTTGGAGCGAAGAGCGGTGAGTGCGGCTTGAACGGAGAACGTTCAGAGTTAAAAGTGGCTGGAGCGGAGAGCGGTGAGTGATGAGGCTGTAACGGAAAGCGTGTGGAGCGAAAAGTGGTGAGTGCGGTTTGAGCGGCGAACGTTTGGAGAAAAAGCGGCTGGAGCGGAGAGCGTTTGGGGCGATGAGCAATGGGAGCGGCTGGAGCGAAGAGCGGTGAGTCGGCTTGAGCGGAGAACGTTCGGAGCGAAGAGCGGTGAGTACGGCCTGAGGGGAGAACGTTCGGAGCGAAAGTGGCTGGAGCAGAGAGAATTGGGAACGAAGAACTATGAGAGAGACTGGGACGTAGAGAATTTGGCAAGCAGAGCAGCTGGAATGGAGAGCTTTGGAATGAAGAACGGTGAGAGCGGACGGAACGTAGAGTGTTTGGAGCAAAGAGCGGTGAGTGCGGCTTGAGGGGAGAACGTTCGGAGCGAAAAGTGGCCGGAGCAGAGAGAATTGGGAACGAAGAGCTACGAGAGAGACTGATGCGTAGAGAATTTGGAAAGAAGAGAAGTGAAGAGTGTTTAAAAGGAAGAACAGTGAGTGTGGCTGGAACGCAGAGACTTGGAGCGAGAGCGCTTGGAGCGGAGAGCGGCTAGAACAGAGATAGTTTGGCGCAAAATGGGTGAGTGCGGCTTGAGCGGAAAACGTTTGAGCGAAAAGTGGCTGGAGCGATGAGCGGTGAGTGCGGCTTGAGCAGAGCGAAAAGCGGTGAAAGATTTACTGAGTGTGGCAAAGACAAAATTCAAAATTAAGCAATGATTGCTAAACGGTTCGGTTGGTATTGGTATGGTGGGAATGAAAGAGCTCTCTCTCTCTCTTTTTCAGAGCTGTTCTCAGCTCGGTCATTGAAGTAAGTCAAGTCTTTTGATCAGCCCCATCACTAGTTTAACCATAGCTATATAAAATATCATATCTAAAAGTAATTAGAAACGTGCTTTGGGTCATCAACCTTTGTTTATTCCGTAATTCATGTCCTAAAAGTCAAAAAGGATAACCTCGTGTGAGTTCATTGGCTTTCTTAAAAAAAGTGTTTAGCATTAATTATTGTTATCCAAATTGAACATAGTTTTAGATTGTCTACTTAACGTTCAATTAGTTAACAGAAAAACAATTAGCTAATTGGTTTATTTTAAGGCAAAATACTTTAGCTATTGTTCTTCGGGTTCTTCACTATTGACATGAAATCCCGCTTTGCTGCATTCTCGATCGATTAACTGACATGACCCGGTCTATGAAATATCTCCGACTGTTAGTTAAATAGTATTCAGCACACAATTTGCAGATCATTTTCTATATCGACCGGTGCAGAAGAAGCCCAATTAGTTGATAATACGACGGCGGGTTTTTTTCCCACGTTTTCCATTTACAACCTGAAAAATGGAAACATTTCCAAGCACGCTTGACCTACTTTACAATAAATTTTTAGTAGGAATTCTTCTAAAAGCAAAACGATATTTGTTGTATCGCTTTTAGATATTATATTTCGTAGACACAAAACATTAATAAATAAGAGATAGAACTTTATAAAGTTATGTTCTACGTGTAGGCATATGATTCAGGGTTAACAAGTGTTAACAGATATAAATAAAAAACGTACTTTGCACTTACTTTTTTGAAATATCTTACAATGTTCTTAGACAGTTACTTTCACAGTGTCAGCATTTTTCTGCCTCAAAGGAGTTGGTTTTTTTGAAGGATTTAGAAATCACTTGCGTCATACCTGGTGCTTTTGTCCAGTGATTGAGTTCTTCTTTCTCAAGCCATTTTTCCTGTTTTAACTTAAGCATACACTCCGGTGACCGAGTTGTCGTTCTGGTCCCATGGGTAAGAGGAGTTCCCTTTTTTTGGCTAGTTTTCTTTCTAAACCTTTCTACTCCTACCACCCACCTCAAGGTAACTTCGTTGTGTTTTCTTAGAACCATTGGCAATTTAAGCATCCCATTTTGGAAGTAAAATCATACTTATTTAGTGCATTAGCCTGTACGAAATGTGTAAATCCGTGCATCGTAAATTTTCTTTTTTATCACTTCCTGTGCCTAGATGGATTGCATGGAACTCAGCTCGGAAGATACTTGTGATCAGTCCAAGGGGTTTGGTTAGGGTGTAATTTGGCCGTTTACTCCTTTATTTACTCCCTCTTTCATCTTTCTTGACTCATCATTAGTGACGTGCGATACCCTAAAATATTCGATACTGGTATGGAAAGAAATATTCGATACTAACGAGTACTTTTTCATATGAGTAGTTTTTGCTTTATTCATTCAACTTATTATTGTGGACTTCGGTTAAAATATGCTCATGCGTTAAAATAATCAAGAAATAGCAGTTTTTTAAAAGTATTTTTTGATACAGTGGATACGTAGAGAGAAAGCTGCCAACACATTTTCAGCATAACTGATATTTCAATTTTATCGTTATCGAATTTTGAGAAAATTGATCAACTAGTGTTTGGTTATCAAATGTTTGAAAAGATAAGACGTATACCCACTTTATTCCCAAGAGTTCACAAGACGCCAACGATTCAATTTTCTTAGTGAAATAACCTCATGCCTTACTTTTGGGAGGAGACATGATTAGTTATCATTATTCCTTTCTATGAGAAGGAAGGCGAACGCTTTTTAGGACTTGAAGACAAAAACATTTTATACAAAATTGCTGAAATTAAAAGGTAAGGTTCGACGCAGGAAAGAATTATGAGTTACAAAACTTTGTTGACATATGCCACTAGTAGGCGCACTTAACAGTAACTAGTCAATCATAGTTTGAGAGGTAAGTTTCGAATGGTAAATAACAATTCAATATTACATGAACACTCGACGAAAAATCTATTTGAGTATATTTTCCGATAATACAAAAAGTATTCGATACAGTACTTGTATCGAATGACAATATTCGATACCAAAATAACTCGGTATCGAAAGAAAATACTCGATAATTTACCCATATTGATTGATATCGCACGTCACTACTCATCATTGTGCCATATTTCCCTTCATGAAATTTCCGAATGTCTCTGCTATCTGTGTAATCATAGACTTCGAAGTGACAATGTTGAGATTTCCTCTCATTAATATAGTTATATTTACAATTTTGTGATGGTTTCTCCTCCGATCTGGTTTTATTTCGTTGCATCTCAGGAGTCTTTTGGCGCTCTTGAAAGCCACCTTCGGTGCTCGCTCTCTATACGGAGCCAATACTCCACCCGTTACGTCAGACATGTAGCCATTTTCTGCCAGTCTGGAAGATCTGAAATTGTCATTAAGTCGAATTATAATGGCAGGTATTTCTCAACATTTTAAACATACTTTAAATCAATATTCATAGGGTTGTTTAAAATAGTTTTGATCCGACGAAAAAGGTTATGATTTATTCTATCCATAGGTCAAATGATTTAAAGAGGAATTCATAACGAAATTAATTAACAATTAATGAAGGTTTATTAATAAACCCAGCACCACTTGAAATATAAAAATCTTTTGTTAATTTAAGGATTTTTTTTTATTTGTGATTTTTCAAGTCTTTTTAACAAAAATATTACATTATAAAATTAATAACTAATAAAAAATAAATTAATTAAACATACAGAGGAAAATATTAGAGGAATTTTGATTGAAGGATCATTCGTTCCTCCCTGGTACCAGGACGCATTATTGAACCAGGCGATTTCTATGTTCTCTCGCGCATGTTGAAAGCACACAAAAGGAAATTGCGCTTTTCAGTGACTCGAAAATTAATTTGGAAAATATTAAGAAATGTAATAACTCTGAAAAGACAGTAAATTTTTTTTCTTCTACTTAATATGGCCGAAGTTTAATATCGAACATGGGTGTATGTGTGAACTTTAGATTGAAGTTATCAAAGTGCGAAGAAGTCTTTCGACACATTTATAAAAGTTTATCTTGCAATTTCCACACTGGCAGGGAAAGCGGGAGTTTACGTTAGTTACGTAAAAGTTACACGGTTACGGTTTATTTTGTTTTCAATTGGCCAAAAGACGATTCCGAGTCCATTACGATTTAAAATCTTGTTTCTTACTTTTATCGCCGAAAGAAAAGCTATTAAAAGTGAAACGAAATAAAAACTTTAAAATAAAACTGATTCTAATTTAAACATGCTTAATTCTGCACATGATCAATGTACATAATCATATATACAGAATTGAGCTTATGACTTCGGGTTTGGGAGTCCAGATCACCCTATACATTCAACCATCATAAGTACGTTCACGCTTAATATTCACAAAAAATTCCTACGCGCTCTCTATATAGAGCCAAAGAATGACACCTTTCTTTTAAGTGAGGCTAGTAGAGGAACTTTTCTCTACATCCTGGTCACTTATGTGGGATTTGTTGTCCATGCGTCAACCTCGCATAGTCTATTCCACATAACTATTCTGATTGTTGGTCGATGGGATGTTATTCCGCCATCAGCCTCTCACACTACACGTTCATGCTAATAAATACAATTATGATATATCGCAGATATATCTATAAATGAGATATCTGTCAAGTACTATATAATAAAATAAAAAATGGAAACAAGGGGCCCAAATGATCGCTGCCGTGCTCAAGTATGTTCTCATATCGGAAGGAATTCCTACTCGCGCTCTTTATGCACCCAAGGAAGGACGCTTCCCTGCCTTGACTGTAAGTTTTAAAAACTTTTAAACCACAGTAATGATAATGATAAGAAGTTGATTCCACTCGTGAAGAAAATGGCCGCCTTTCAGAAGCTGGCTGGAATAATAGTCTTACTTTGAACGAATGTATTCATTAGCGTGACGATGGAGTTTGTTTGGGTGTGATGGACTATCGAGTAATCACAGACAGACGAAAGTAGTCTAAGTGATTTAATTTTATACATATTTGCTGTATTGGGGTACTAGTCACTACCGTAAAATCAACCATGATTATTACCAAATTGTGTGAATTTATTTATTTGCGTGAGTGGTGAATTGTGTATGAACATGGTCTGTGGGAGAACATCGAGTGCCTACAGACCTGTCGAACTAATAAGGTTAACCAGGATATATGCGAAATTTTTAGTTCGTATGAACGTATTTATTGGCTTGAATGAACGATGTAGAACACCTTGCCAGCCTGCGTAGGTTCGTTGTACATCATTTTACCGTAGTGGTATTAGTGTAAAAAAAATTTTTTTCTCCAAACTCAAAATATGAAACAATAATAATCTTACACGCCCTCTATACGGACCAAAGGATTGACACACTTCAATTAAGTGGGGTACGTCGGACAATCTTTCTCTACATGCCTGACACATTCGCGGGTCCGAAGTAAGTCAACCTGACGTGTCCTATTCTTAATCGGGTGAGAGCAAGATGGGCAATGAAGGGTTGTTGGATCTATATATTTTTTCTGTCTAACCATTTTTAACTACAAATTAACCTTTTTAAATTTCAAATTAGCCATTTTTAACTTCGAATTAAACTTTGTTTTAAATTTCTTATTAACTTTAAATTAATATTTGTATTCAGTAGTCATAATAGATCGTATTAATCGTATTAATTGCCTTTTTCATCTCAACCGGATAAAAAGTACAATTAATTTAAATTAACCTTTTTAAATTTCAAAGTATCCCTTTTTAAATGCAAATGAACTTTTTTAAATACCCAATGGTAAATGTTACCTTCAAATTAACCCTTTCTTTAAAGCATTAATACTTGGGAGATGGTATGAAATATAAGCATGTAAAGTAAAATTCCTTTTGCGGTCCTTCGGCCTAAAAGTAAGCCAACCTCGTGGGTCCTATTCTCAATCGAGTGAGAATAGTACTAAAATAAAATAAGTTTTCTCAAACAACTCGCATCAACTTAGCAACTTTTTGTAAAATTGTGAATTGATAAAGAAACAAATCACTGAAGTGTCTTCTTTTAATAATGGNTTTAATAATATGATATATATAAATAGGATTTTTGCTTTTTGGTTAATACACTTAGCAATTCAGTTAATTTGGAATAAAGTTGTATTAATAGCTGTTCCGAGGATTTTCCTGCGAATACGTGTGAATTTACCAACTGTGCCTCCCCGTCTACTCGTATTTTGGGCTTTATCGGACTTTTAGAGGTCTCAAGCATTCATATGGAAAGTTATTCACGGTCTAGGCGACAGGAATTCTAGCCAATCCTTCCCTCTCTCTAATATACATGTACATACACATACTTATCCTTCGGAAAATCTTGAAGGATGGAGTCGTTTTTCAACAGAATAAAATTACAAATGCCTATAGACAAATATGGTTTACAATGAAGTCCAATTTGTAACACATTCGCTCTATAAAATATGATTTTACATTATATCCATGAGAAATCTCTAAGCTTTGAAATTGGGTTAAAGAAAGAAGGTTGGGAAGCCCTTGGGAAAACAATTTATCATAAGTAAATTATTGATCTTTTATTAAGTCTACGTCTTCCTCCAGTGGAATGTGCATTATTTTCTTTCCTTCAACATCAACACACAGCGGTTAAACATCAATTCAATTTATGTATGACTTGTGTTTTTCAAGCCAAACCGGTGAAAACAATTTTCTCTCGATTACCCGACAAAAATTAAAAAAAAATAAAATTTCGTTGTTAACGATTAAAACTAGAAAACAAACATTTCACCTGGATCTTTTGTTATTGGTTGATTACGTATTAAATGGTCTATTAAAAACAAAAATGCTTTGATATAGCTTTTTTTAGCATATATGCAGGCATGTAAATCAAGGTCCGTATAGAAAGCGTGTATGATTATTATGGTTTCTTGTTTGGATTTTTGTGAAAACAGGTCTGTTGTCATGTTTTTCCACTGATACTTCTGCGGTAAAATTGTGTACCCTAACCCTACAGTTGGGAGCCCGGCAAGGCGTTTTCACATCACTCATGCATATGTCCTGGTTAACCTAATTAGTGCGACAGGTCTGTCGGTACCCGATATTTCACCACAGACCGTGTCCGTACACACTTATTCACTCGCGCAAATAAATACATTCACATAATCGGGTAATAGTCATTAAATACATTCGCTCAATGTAATAATATTATTTCAACTAACGCATGAAAGTTTGCGACCATTGGTGTTTACTTGCTTCAGTTAT
The DNA here is from genome assembly GCF_000648675.2 of Cimex lectularius. Lineage (NCBI taxonomy): Eukaryota > Metazoa > Arthropoda > Insecta > Hemiptera > Cimicidae > Cimex > Cimex lectularius. Next base: position 970,514 of record NW_019392670.1, on the reverse strand, counting down.
GGTTTCAACTATTTACTATAATCATTACTGTGGTTTCAAAGTTTTGAAATCCTGCGGGCCGCCCACAGATTATTCTGTGAGTCTTGGCTCTATATAGAGAGCATGTAGTAATACAACCCGATGAGGATTGCGCATGAGCCCGCAGCGATTGTTGTGGTCCCCTTTCGGATTTTTGAGGAAACAGGGTTGTTTTATTGTATATAATAATTAATAGATATCTCGTTTTGAAAGTAAATGTATTACTTATTAGCAACGTGAATGTGCAGTGTGTGAGGGCTAATTTTGAAATATCACCCCATCGACTAGCAATTAGAATAGTTATATGTTTTGTGTGAACGGTGATGAAGAAATATTGCGTACTCGATCACCCTACTGAGAATAGGACATACAAGGTTGTTGACACACTGACTACAAATTCCGTATGTGCCCGGCATGTAGAAAAATTTGATCGATGTGACGATGTTGACGACGACCCCTTAATTGCAGTGTGATTTCTTGGCTCCATTAGACTCCCACCCTCTACGAGAATTATATGCTTGAGCACCCAAATTATTTGGGCTCCCTTTTTCGATTTTTGGTGCAACAGGACTGTTTTATTCTATATAGTACTGAGATCTCGATTTGTGTTTTCTTTTGAGTATATAAAGAGTGAATGTATTTATTAGCGTGAATGTGCAGGGTGCCTTTGACTGCCAAAAGCCGAAATACTTGTGTTCATTAAATGCTATTCGTTTCTTTCTCTTTCACATTCTTTTCTCAGTCACAGAACTTATAAAAAGTGCGTTACACAGGAGAGCACCGCACAGACTGCTAAAGACTTTGAAATGCCCAAAAGTGTCTGACCGAAGCATACCCGACAGGAGCGATGAAACTAGATTGGTTTTACGTTGACACTTTTCTTACTTATACTAACAAAAATCAGGGACGTTTGTCTCAAATTGGTCTTGGTTGAACTTTGTATTTTTATGGTATCAGATAGAATAACGTATCTCTGACAGAAAACTATTGACGTCTTAAAAGATTGTTCCGAGTGAAGCAAAATCTATTCTATTCACTATAAATGTATCACTTTGAGTGATAATAAACTGTAATAAAATAGATTGACTAAAATATTCGATTAATAATTTTCAAATAATTAATTATTGATTGATTTAAAATGTAAGAATAAAATGTTTCATCCAGTAAGGGTTGTTACACGGGGTAAGAAATACCCTTCCTTCAAGACGCTCATGTCATGAGGGTTTAGAATCCATGATTTCCTTTCACAAAGAAATTTATTTTAATTTTACAGTTAATTTTGTTTATATTTATTAGTGTTAATTAATTATTATTAATAATTATTTATATGTTAATTAATAATTACAGTTAAACTGTCTACTTTTTTAAAGCATAAAAACACAATTAACCACTTAGTCTGAGGTGGTTTCATTAGATCGTGTTGTTGAGAGAGGATCTAATAATTTTAAATTACTTCTATCAGATAATGTTCCAAATTAGACTACCTACATCGAGCTACTTTAGTGAAATGAAGCAGTTTTTCCTCTATGATCAGGGATCGGTGACCCGAGTAAAACTATGGAGGCCCTGCTTCTCCAGTTTTTCCTGCCAATGTTAAACCATAAAATCATCAATAAAGGTTCTCGTCGTATACTGGGCCGTGTTGAATTGATAAGAGAGAGAAAGAGAGAGAGAGAGAGAGAGAGAGAGAGAGAGAGAGAGAGAAATTTAAGATTAAAAAAAAAGACCCGTAGATTATTAGTAAAGGGGGTAAAGGGGGATGAAATCCTATAGTTTCGATTATCGTGTAAGGCGAACTTAATTAACAATTCATCGGCGAGGAATTTACCATCGAATTATTCAGCTGGGCCATCTAAAGAGGACACCCTCGTATAGTCGGCGAAATCCTAGAAAAAACTGTAATCTTATTCCTGACTACCACTTTGGGTTCAGACATTCCACCGTTCAGCAGCCATCGCGTTGTAGACATAATCGTTACTGCTCTTGAGCAAAGGAATGCTGCTCTGGTGTATTCCTAGATGTGAAATCTTCAATCGGACTCGGGGCTGCTCGGTTAAGATAGTCCTCCCCATTACAGACTAGTTGATCTGAAAATCCTACCTAACCGGCTTTCAAATCATCAGTGGCACTTCTCTATCAGTTGGCTATCGCAGAGATGCAAGGGTACCATATTTTGCTCTTACAAAGATTTTCTCATTTTATCCATCAATCTGCAAACCGGTGGATGATAACATTAAAAAGTGAACGTGTCACTTTCTCCTTTTGAAGAATTACTGTTCCTATCTACTAGTATAGTATTCCTATCTTACCGATACAGTCTGCCACCTTGGGCTATAACCAACCCTAAGCATATTATGACGGTCCTACTTTTTACTGATCCTAACTACTAACAGACAGATATTTTAACGTCATCCCCTGCTCCAGCATGTAGATATAACAGAGATGCAGAGGTACTCCAAGGAAGTACCAGAGTACCAAAAACGCCTCGGACATTTCAACCCTCTCTCAAACTATCCTTACCACCTGATGATACCGTTTTTTTGCTACTATAAACATTCTGTCATATCAACCATCAACTTGGGAACCGATGTCACATCCCTTGAGAGATGGAAAAGGAAAAACGTAGGAAAATGGTTTCTTGTCACTTTCACCCTTCTAATAATTGCTGCTCCCATCTACTATTATAGTATTCCTATCTCAGGTAAAGTCCGCTACCTTGGGCTATAACCATCCCTAACCATCTTAAGACAGATCTCCCTTTTTATCTGCTTTAATAAAATATACGTAATCGCAGCATTTGGCGCAGGTGTAAATAAATCAATAAATAAACTGAAAACATTAATATTTACTTGTTTTAAATAATATTTTACTTGTTTCTTTTCCTTTATTCATATATGCATCGGGCTTTTCGGTGAGCATGTTTCTATTTCTTTGGCTAAACAAATTTTTAGGCAATTTTTGATGAGGTTCTCAACGATCATCTTACTGCCTCTTTTTCATCTTCTTCCTCTAGGTTTCCAGATACATCTTTTGGTATCCATGTTTTGGGCCCTATCCAGGTCTATTTCATCTTCGTTACTAACTCTGCGACATCCATTACATTTGTTTCCTATCACATTACATTTGCATTTTGTATTTTCTCGTGAAGCCTTATCTTTATAACCTCTTTTCAACTGCACTTGTTCCAAGTTTGTGCCTCATATAATAAGCCCTGGATTACGCATTTTTGCAGAATTTTACCTTCATTTTTGGCACTTATTGCGTACTTCATTATTGCATTTAGCGATCAGAATTTTCTTCATGTTTTACTTATTGTACATTACAAATAGCAATTCCAGAAATAAAAATGAGTTCTACATTTGCTGTAACGTGCTACAACGGCTGTTCAGGCTTGATAAAAAAATAATTTAATCGACAAAACTTATGAACAAATGTAAGAAGTGGAAACTGCATTGCAGGAGTATTTCGATCAATAGGAGAAAAACCTTTGGGTTGACCAGCATAATGAAATTGCCGAGAGATAGGAAAGAAGATATCGTGTGATACGTGGCGATTTAATTATACGCTCTGGGGGAATTCGTTATTGATCGAATAGAGGATTTTACTCGAATATTTTTACTTATACATTCCGATCAATATTCCTTGCAAAGATAATTTAAATTTTTTTCTTGATTTTACAAAATCTTTCCTTGCGTGATAACAGAAATGGATATGATTCGTATTTTTTTTACGTGATATTTAGTTATTTTTGATTTTTGGATTATCCCACCAATATTAGAGACCAATTTCTAGGATGCTAGCCCAATATTAACCCCACACGGCCTATTATGAGTCTGGAGAGGACAGATTTTACTCTGGAAGTATCGCAAAATCTGGGTAAACACAACTGATGATGCCAGACACAAGAGAGTTTCGGCTAGCGAAAAAGCAGGCCCAATGGCCAAAGGAGGATATGCAAGACCATATGTAAGCCCTTAACCTATACTTGGGATGACAAAAAAAATTCTCCACCTCGTAATGAATCCAAAAAAAGGCAAAAGGAAAAGTGGATAAACGTTAGGAGTGCTAAACGTGGTATGCTTATGCTGAAACATTCCTTACCAAGGCTGGAAAAATCACTGCTACAATTAGACAAGGCTAAACTTAGAGTAATAAAACAATCAGTCACTGGCACCTGAGAAAAAATATATACAACATGGCTATATTCAATGATGGCTGATGATTTGTGGGTTATACAATGAGGAGGAAGAAACTTCCACCCATATCTTCCGTATCATTAAGTTGTTACCCAAGCATAATTTTATTTAAAAGAGATACGTTAAACGTTTATCAAGACGGCCTACATACCGCATCTTGTCCGCAGATGGGAGAGGGAAATTATTGAATTAAACTGTAGTAGAGATGATTATTGAGAAATCGTAAGATGAGGTCTGACTTCACCTCAAAGAAGCCGACTCCTCATATAAAAATATCTTTCGATCCCGACTTCCTGCCCCACCCCTTCAAAATCCAACGTATATAAACATAAAACAGCAATATCTCACTGGGTCTCTCAACACGACACGCAAGAATGGCACAATTACACAGATAAGAAACACTTTAACTGAGTAGAAATACTTTGATTGAATATAAAAAATATTTTTTGCATTGCATAAATTCACATTTTTCCACATCCTACAGGTATTTGTTAATTTTAAACAGTGTTTGTAATCCCAGGCACTGAAGATGATCTCAATAAAGATCGAAACGATGGCACGATAAAGAAAATGTTTTTCTGAAACCTACATCACACTAGACCGCATCTGACGATTTCTGAATAATCAACGACTAACGGTTACTAATCACCACACATTTCTACACGTGTAGTAGAGATGTTTTTGGGAAGAGTGAAGGTTATATGGGAGGATTTCCGTTCCCAGTACTTGCTTTGTCCTGTACTTAAGTGATATGACTATATACTGGTCGTTGGTATCTGGGAAAACAACAACAAGGGCTGACCCCATTATGCAATTAGGAGAAAGACAGCCACCCATATTTTCTTCGACTGCGAATTACTCAGTGAAGACATAATCTGGGATACAAAGAAAATTCAGGGAAAGGAAGTATCAAAGACAGTCGATGTCCTTCTACTCATTAGGAGAAGGATAGTGTTATCGATAATTAAGGAACTAAGAGTGTGCAATAAGCCAGAAGGCTTCAATGCATGGGGAACAAAAAACCCCACTTCCTACTATCCATAATAATAATAATCATCATCATCGCAAAACCGAATAAACCACCTTAGGAATTCATATTGACTCTCATTTCTAAATACAATTCTAGAAAAAATTCTCATTAGACGTCTCCGTCCTAAACTCTAAACTTTAACTTTATCCTAAGATCCGATAGGTATTACAAAATTGGACAAGGTCTTTCTTCCTTTTGGAGCTGGACTACCGCAAGGAGGCATCCTAGGTCCTTTTCTATATATACATTCCTTGCTGCATTCGCAAACGTCACACTTATCCTTCCCCCCAAAATAAAAATAATTTGAAATAATTTTGAATGGAGAATTAACAACTTTCTTCTTATTATGTTTAATTTTGCACAGATTAACTGTAAATATGGTTGATGGAGACAGTGTTAAAAACATGTGAGATTTACACTAGCTCGTAGAAAATTGGATGATATCGAAACGATTAAATATAAGAATTTTAGATTATGTTAGAAACCGTACAAATTTAATATATATGTTAACCTTCACGAAGATTAAGTAGACATTTTAAAACGATTTGAACGAATCTTGTTTGAGTTTGTTAAGCCGTGAAGGTGAATTCGAATAAATAAAAATCGAAGAAATACAGTTTTTCTGGTTGGTTTGAAAATTTCCTCGTTTTCAAATGAGCGATTCTAAGGGTGGCTCTTTAATATCCATAACTCTTGGACAATGCATGTAAATTATTCAGTCCTTATCGCCATTAAGGGTCATCTCACGGGCCGAAACTTGTTTAAAACTGCAATGAACGCTTACATACATAAATAAATTTGTGGATCGGATGATTCCTCGGGTGCAAAACCATGTTAAATTAGCAAATCTTAAATAGCACGTAGAAAAACATTTGTACACTTTATTTGATTCCTTGTAATGATAAAGTCGGCTATAATTGAGAAAAGCCAAGTTTGGGGCTTCAAGACCCCAGGGGAACTTTACGGAGATCCTTTTATAAGAATCAGTTGTTCTCATGTCGAACATAGAAACATATTTTTCAATCTGAAAGAGATATTGTGTAAAGTTGTGTTTACATATAGTCCAATTAACGTGAATCTCTTAGTTATTCATGCTGAAACCGAGAAGCTATCTTTGAACGATCTCTGTTATAAAAGCGCCGGAATAATTTAATAGGTAATAGAAAATCCTATGAATTTTAGCGTTATTCGTTATTACAATTACCACTAATTTCGTGGTCCGCTTGACCAATTAATTTATTACAATTAATTAAGGTTTTTAGTTGAGATAAAAAAGTGAATGGCACGAGCGGGATTCGAACCCACGATCTTCGGCTTGATACGCCGCTGCCCTACCACTTGACCTATCGTGACCTCGATCCACTCGGAACCAACTTCCCATCTCAACCCCACCTTTTGAATTTTCCCTCCTTTTTGCCATTTTTCAAATGTCGTGTAATCGGATTGGATTCTCGACGACAAATGAAATGGCCACGGAGAACTTTAGTGAAGTATACTTCATTTTAAATCATCAAGCCATAAGATAAATGGCAAAAAGGTGGGAAAATTCAAAAGGTGGGCTTGAGATGGGAAGTTAGTGTCCGAGTGGATCGAGGTCACGATAGCTCAAGTGGTATAGCAGCGGCGTATCTAGCCGAAGATCGTGGGTTCGAATCCCGCTCGTGCCATTGACTTTTTTATCTCAACTAAAAACCTTAATTAATTTTAATATATTAATTGGTCAAGCGGACCATGAAATTAGTGAAGTTATTCGTTATGTTTTAGAGTTATTTGTATCGTTTTATGTATTTTATATCCAAAAATTGTTATTATTGAGAAATCGAGAGATGCCGTCTGGTGAGATGTAGGTTTCAAAAAACCATTTTCTTTATCGTGCCAACGTTTCGATCTTTATTGAGATCATCTTCAGGGCTGAAAGTGTTTGTTTTATGCTTAATTGAGCCATTCTTGCGTGTCGTGTTCACAGTGCCAAAAAAATTGTGTTCACCTCCCTCGTTAGCACCAAAAAAACAGTAATATATCGAAAAATGGGGGGTAACTTCTCTCCTTCAACTCCATAATGATGGAAGAACAGTGGCATCACAAAAAATGTTGGTGAGAAGCTTTCCTTAGTTGGAGGTAGTTGTGTAGTGCATCGATTATGCACTATTATTTCTGCTCCTCGGGGCAAATACGGCATGGATCATCTGTAAATAGTTCCATTTTTCAATGTTGTATTTTAGTGGAGCATGAACCTTAAAATTGCTTCTAAGGTTTTTTTAAAATTTTATTATTGTTATTATTATTTTTTGCTTGCCACATGTTTGGCTTACGTTTTGGGTATTTGTTGTGTTCTCCAGCAACCTAGGAGCCAACTTCTTTATTAACGTGGCTTTTTTAATGCCACACAAGGGATTTGGCCTATGTCGTCCCAAAGCTCTATTTTTCGCTAGTATGTGTCACGACATGCGACCCATGTTAGCGTCAGGCGCTTTATCGATCCTAGCTTTTTCGGGTATTCAGGCTGTTCGTGACGAATTTTGAAGAGATCTCGTAGACTTGGGGAGCATTTAGATGTGGCTATTTGAAAGTATTGCTAGTGTTGCACCCTTGAGAGGTTTGCCATTTATTTCATTCCACATGTTTCTATGGCTATCAGTTCAGATGGTTGATGTGGCATCGAGAGCTGTGGTGCTTACATTTAAGCCCATTTATAGTAGGTGTACCATCTTTAACCCTTCCATACACCATAGAAGATCTCCATTTTCCAATTAACTCCCTTTTCAATAATCATGAGTATAAGGAACCTTTGCGGTTGTGGGTGTTGTTTCAATAGTAGTGCTAAAGTATGATATTCTTTGGACTTTTTGTTGTTCCTATGTTTTTCTTTGTACTATTTTTCGCAGCTATATACTTCATGTGTGTCCATGGGTTTCCTGGTTTGTTTACGCATATTATTTACAACCTGCAGCTATTTGAGCGTCTCATCTCTTACTGAATCTCTGCTTTTATATGAAAAATTAAGTCGATATCCCAAAAGGCTACCCTCTCATTTGTACCTCAGGCAGTCAACAATTCATTCCAAAAATTAACATAAAGAAAACACCCGATAGAAATATAGAAGCCTGGTCACATTCACTCCTCCAGAGTACTCGATATTCCTCGGGGCGGGGTTATAAGCAACGCCTTCCTTTCACGCTAATAAATTACTTTTACTCTCCAGACGTCACACACTTACCACAGTGTGCTTGATATTTAACGGGGTGGGGTTAGAAACTAGTTTAAAATAAATAAAAAAATACCAGTTTTTTTAATCTTTGAGTTCAATTGAGTTTAATTCAGAATTTCAGGCACTCTTGCAAAGAACCTCCAGGTCGAAATGATCCAATTTTATGCTTAAAAACATACTTGCATGAACCTAAGATGATGGTTTTGCAATGAAACACTTTAATTAACTTTACAATAAACTTTTCTTTTTATTTCTCACACAATTTGTTTTTCTAATTGCAGGGAATAAAGAAGAGGAAGAAAACAAATTTATCGAGAACACCAAAGTTCCTCCGATATCAGGTAAACATTCTAAATTGTTCCCCCTTATTTATTTGGCACACAGAGGTATTTAGATAGTTAATAGTAATTATATCTTCCTGGTGTCGCAAATTTTAAATATGTTTATATGAATTTAGTAATACTGATATTCCTACATCTATAGGTCTTAACTATTTATGTGTGATTTGTATTTTGTATTTTTTTAAAGGAGAGAAGTTGATTTAGCATATTCAGACTAAAACGTTGTTCATTAATGTTTTTTTATTTTTACAGGAACACTGTTACAAATTATTTGCAAGTGGGTTTACTTAAATTGGGGTTGGTCTTGTACTCGTACATCTTCCCCGATCCAACTCAATATATCTTAATTGATCAAAAAGTTAAAACCGAGTCGGTTATAAACTATGAACAAAGAACCTCCAGGTCGAAATGATCCAATTTTATGCTTAACAACATACTTGCATGAACCTAAGATGATGGTTTTGCAATGAAACACTAATTCGATGAGCTACTGAACTTAGTCCTGTGTAATTCGGATGGTTTTGAAAATGCGAAATTTTACAATTTTGATGAAAATGAACAATTTGAATGAAAGTTTTTTGTCAACACTTCATTAAAAATAATAAAATTTTCCAGGAGGGAACTACTTATGTATCTGTTTTTTATGATCGTGAACAATTTCGGTAAACAATTTTATTATAAAACTATAAATTCAACAATAAGGATATTTTCAATTTGGCCCGGTTGTTCACTTGGGGGAGAGGAGAACGGGTTAAAGGGTCGTAGGTGAAGATCGATTCACCCCTTGCCCTGCCTTCGCACTTCTGCCGGCCGGCTTATAAAGGGCGACGAACTTTCATTTCGACCCTCGTTCAATCAAACAAGAATTCGGCGATCCGACCTAAAAGCTCTCTTGCTGATATCACGTCATTGCTGATCTTCTCATAATGCAGCGTTTTGCAGTCCTTGGCCAATGTTGGAATGTTGGTTAATTGTGTCAATTTTTAGACATATTTAAGACTGTTTTGCCCTGATGATGACCTTAAAACCTTGGTTGAAAACAATAATTTATTTTGTCATCCTGCACTCAGTGTATTTTTACGCTGAAAAAGCAGACATGCTCTCCATTGTACATCAACAGCAAAAAGATAGCAGTTTCCACTCAAGTCAAATACCTGGGACTATATCTCGACTGACGTCCTCACACAAGACATAAACTGAATACAAGAATTGAACTACTACGAAGACTTCTAAGACCGAAATCGACTTTGACAATTAAGACAAAGCTAACACTGCACAAGACTTTGCTAAGACCAATATGGACATATAGAGTGGAACTGTGGGACTGCCAAGCCTTCCAATATCCTGCGCATCCAGTCCGTCCAATCGAAAGTCCTTAGAGAAATTGTCAAAGCACCTTATTATATCACTAACCTCACTATCCACAAAGACCTCAACATTCCTTTTGCCAACGAACTAATCCAGTCCAGATTCCAAACCTTTCACACCAACCTTTCGCACCATCCTAACCATACTGCTCGAGCCCTCTCCACTCATTCCCATCCTGACAACCCACCACGTCGCCTCAAACGACGGTAGCCTCAGGACCTCCTTGACCCCTAATCGTCCGCACTGAGTGCCCGCAATGGCTGGCTGCTCAAAGCATGTGTTCTACCGGTGCAGTGCTGGCATTAGTGCTAGTATTTTGCTGTGTGACACATTAATCATGTGTACATATTTGTATAGTATACTACCATGTATAGGTAACAAAAAAAAATTCATCCAGACCATATCGAGATCCAAATTACTCGTTCTCATAAGAGAGTGGTATTTGTCATTACTCATGCGAACTCTGACCAAGATTCGGTTCCTTTTCAACTATAAAATGAACTAAAAGTTAACCAATAGCTTGAGCTGTAATAACTTTGAATCTTTTAATATTATTTTCACGTACAAGTTTTAAATGTTTCAAATGAATTTGAAGAAATTAAGATATAGATGTATGTACTGTAGTAGGTGGAGGTAAGATGAAGATAGTTGAATTCAACCTTTATTCAATATAAACATAAGAAGAGCATTCGCGTGCCTCATGACTGGTCTTACTCTCTTTTGTACTCATTTAGGATCCGTTTTTGAACGTGTCCTTTTTTTGTGGCAAGGTGATAGGCCACAGTAGGGTTCGGGGGAGACCTATGCCAGGGTCACGTGTAACTGACTTCTACCTGGGATTCCATTAAATTCCATACAACCTTTACCTCGCAAGTGGGTGAGCCAATGTGTCGCCTGATTGTCCTAAAAATGGCTCTCTTCCTGGAATATGTTCCTAGTCTTTTTATTTTTCTGGTGCTGTGTTCAATTATTATGATTTCAAACTGGAAAACTGTGGCATGTTTGGCTAAGTCTGCCCTAGTACTCCAGTTCCCGTGGCTCTATCTGTTTTCGAGTGTCACCATAGCAGGAATTGGCCTTTAGAAGTATTTCTATCAAGGTACTCTTCCCTTTCTGGTATAAGTACAAGTTTCTGGTATTGAGAGTAGTGACATTGATTGACATGCCGATCATGGTATCTGCTTAAATGTATGATAGCTGAAACAACCCATCCTTGCAGATGGTTGCCCGTTTATGAGTCTGTTTAATAGCACTTAGGCCGCAGTTGGCCTTGTTCCCATGCCTCTGGTGATACTGAGGCTTGTTTTTTTTTTTGTATCCGGCTCACTCTTTCCTTCTCAACGAAAGAACCCGTTAACCCCATGAGTCAAATCTATATCTCCTGTCACTATTATTTTATGTATTGTTATTAATGACGTGAAGTAGATGTCACAATTGGAAAACAATACCAGCTTCACATTTTTCATAAATTTTCTAATAAAAACAAAAACCTAGAGGAAGAGTTTTATCACGGAGGTTTATTTATGTTTTTATGAAGCTTTATCGAAACACATTTTTCTACGTTGTAATCCGGCAGTGTAATTTTGAAATAGGCCATGAGAAGAAATTGCCTGCTTCTCTGTTCGGACAATGGCCGAAGGAGGGAAATGTAAATCTGCTGGGGAAAAGAATAGTGCAGAGGGATTAAAATAATTCAACCGGGCCCATCTGCCTAATACCAGGCCTGATTCATAAATTAAATGTAAAAGCGGAGGTTTATTTATAAAAAATAATATTTCTTTATTCTTTATCGTTTCAAATTTAATGAATCTTGGACTGGGTTTTCCTTTTTTCTTCTACATCCTCTGTTAATATATATTGAGGGGAAATAACAGTCTAACAAATATCACAAAAGATAATGCAATTGGTAATTTCATTTGGTTTGGATAAAAGTTGCGACAATTTTGCAAACGTTAAGGGTTATAATATTGAAAAAATCAACCTATGCCTTCAAAAATAGGCTTAACAAATTTCATAATAGAAAGAACTATAATGGAAAACTACGATTTAAAAAAATTATTTATTTCTAATCTCTACATATCCATTATATTTAGTGGTCCAAATTACTTTTTTCAATTGCTTAATATTTTTATGTAAGGTTTTTGCCGAAATGAAAGCCTAGTGCCACGAGCGGGATTCGAACCCACGACCTTCGGCTAAATACGCCGCTGCTCTACCATCGAGACTTTGATCCACTCGGACACCAGTGAAAAAAATTGAAAAATCGCAAAAAGAGGGAAAATTCGAAAGGTTGTAGGTAGAGATGGGGAGTTGGTGACCGAGAGGATCGAAGTCATGATAGCTCAAATGGTTGAGGCAGCGGCGTATTTAGCCGAAATTCGTGGGTTGGAATCCCGTTGGTGGCACTGGCTTTTTCATTTCGACCAAAACCTTACATAAAAAGATTAAGTAATTACGATATATGTTTTTTTTTTCTCTCGGACACAACACTTACACTGGCCAGCAAGGAATGCACAGGTTAAGGGAAACCAGGCAGCGCTGGCATTCAATGCGAGGAGTTAAGTCACGACGAGGTCTTAGGATGGGAAAGTCTAAGGACTTGGGCAATAGGAATCTAATGGATTTGTGATGCACAAAAAGGAATTATGATGTTATTATGGATAGTGGGTATGGTTGGTGAGTAAGGAGCTTTGACAATTAATCAGAGGACTTTTGATTGATAGGTTTGGATTCACTGAAAATTGGATGGCATAGCGTTAGCCAGCAAAACGGCCCGCAGTAATGTCTTGTATAGAGTTGAATTTGGACAGTCATGAGAGATTTCGGTCCTAAAACCTATGATAGTTGTCCTATTCTTCCATTATTTTTTGTCTCTTAAGTCTTGTGTAGGTATTCATTATATATTTTTCTCATATTGTCCTTCTCTTTTTGAACCAGTCTGCGATAAGCATAAGTTGTTATTGGTTGTTGAAAATCACTTAGTTGGGATTCGAGTTACAGGACAGAATTGCAGTATCGTAAGCGCAAGTAGTAGTAGTAGCATCAATATAAATGATATAGAGGATGGGAACAAGAATACTTGTGGGATTTTTGAGACTAGTTCCCGCACCTCACTCTGCATAAGGAAATGCTATTACCTCTTGATTGCCAGTAAAGAGGGGTGTTTCTCGGGGTTCCGTCCTTGGCCCCTTCTTTTCTATCCCTACTTTTATGATCAACCGCAAAAAAATAAGTTCTGGCCATCGCATACTTTCTGTCAATGACGCCATGAACAAGCAATGGCTACGGACGTTTTTTTCTCAACGTTAAACTGTAAAAGCGACAGCCCTCAGACCTAATAGATCCGGCATATCAATACAGTTTTTTAACAACAATTATGCTAATAAAAACGCTTATAATTGATTTATAAAAAGTCTCTACTTTAACGGTTTTAGATTGAATTTTATAATAATTTTGGCTACTGTTTTGAAGGACATGGCTCTACAAACTACCAGTTTTCTTAGTAGAAAAAATGGGAATGCTGTGATAATTTGGCTGAGGACTTTTGATTCATAGGATTGGATAGAACTTTGACAGTCTAGGTAAGTAGCTGACTTGAGTGAAAGTCGGTGGCTCCTTGATGAAGTACGGTGTAGAGAAAACTTTTTTTATCCTGTGTAAATGTACGTTTTTGTTCATTCAGCCTTGTCGTGTATCTTTTGGAGTCATTGATAAGTGATAAATAATGTTGAATACCAGTCGGATTAGAAGACAGAACTCCAGTGGTATTGGTGGTGTTGGGATGTGTAGGAATGTATAAATGGAAAACATGATGGGACCAAGAATACTCCGATCTGGGACGTCGGCTTGTATCGGTCTGGTATATTAGTACTCGTTGCCGCACCTCACTGAAACACCGGTCGGATAAAAAGGATTCAAAGACAAAGGATTCATAAAAGAAATTGTGCCAGGCCCAAAACACATCTAGGAACGCACTCAAGCAATATTTTTCGTTCCCTTGAGCGGAGGATATGGTGTCGACAACTATGTAATATAATTTTATAAATCTCACCACTAGCAAAAATTAATCATTGTCTTTTATAAATTTCTTAGTTTATTTGGTAACAATGATATCGTTGTTAGAGTTTAAAGGATTTTCAATATCTTACTCGTTAGAACTTCTAGGATTTTTGTAAATAATTGTTTATCAAGTTATTTTCCATCCTTGATCATATTGAAGTATTCAATATATTATGAATCACCGCTAATCTGTTAAGATGTCCGGTTAAACTGTTGTTTGAGTTTTGGCTTATCCTTCGTCAACATTTCCTTGATCGAAACTGTTTCCATCAGCGGAAACCATTCGAGCCGATAAACCCCGAACCCCCTCGATAATGGTGAAATCCTTTAAGCCCTCTGGCCCAGTTCGGTCTCTCAACATTAGAAAAAACTCCAAATTTTAAGATTTATCGGTTTAACTGGCAACTGAAATTAGGGGTCCAGTGACTTTCCAGTCTTCTGGTGAATTGTTTACATCTTTCAAAAAATGTATGACGATCTTTTGCATTTCACTGCTATTTTCTTGTACGTAGGGAAAAAAGTGGTGTGACCAGTGGCTTCTCAACAGACCCAAATCGGTCGATTTGATCTGTTGAGCCTGATTCTTCATTTTTGCTTATTTATGTTGTTGGAATGTCGTTAACAAATCACTGGTATATAGCAAAAAAAGCATTGTACCAAGTATGCTCCCTTGGTACATACCCACATTTATTTTTTTTAGTTCTGGATATTGATTTTCTTCTTGGCCCTAAAATTTTTGCTAGTTAAGTACTAAGTGATAATATCTACACATCTTGGTAGCATCTGTCGTAGTTTACTGGCAAGCCCCTCAGAAATTCATCAGGGATCTTAAGATCCCTATGCCATTCCTTCTTCTTTACGTACCAAGGTGCATTGACCACCATGTTATGTAGATTTTATTTTAAAGTGTTTATATAATTTTGGTATTATTCGATATGGTATAAGTCCACTTCGGCTTTAAGATTTAATTGTAGCTTCTTCGATGGTGAAAGACGAAGTATAGTCTAATTTTGTATCTGTCAAATTTGAGCTGATTGAGACCGATTGTCAACTTTTACCCAGCTATTTATGTTGTTGAAGGAAGGCATTTTGAAAGATCTTGGATGAAGTTATCGCCGCTTATTATCTGCTTTTTATCGTACCAGTTTTTAGAAAATCGCTGATACGTGGCAAGAAAAATATTGAACCTATTATGCTCGCTTCCTAGTTTTGAAATTGATTTGAATTTACTGCCAGTTAAGCAATAAGCGACATCTTCCTACTTTGGTAGCATTCCTCTTAGTTAACTGGTAAGTCCTTCAAACCAGACCTTACCAAAACCATAAAAATCTATTACTCCATAAATTTAGTGTATTGTTTGTTTTAATCATGAACAAAATTTGTGGCCATTCTTTTCTACCACGGGTTGTATTCTGGTTAGAAGATTCTTTTCGAAAAACTTAGAGCTTATCGGTACTAACGGTATGTCTCTGTATGATATGACAAGATCATATTTCTCCCGTAAAAAAGTCAGGTGATATCCTGGAGTCTTTTAGCAGGTTTTGGTTAAATTTAAAATATATTTCACCTTATAAAAAGTTGATAACCGATAAATTTGACATATCGACAAAACACTTTTTTCTTTTATCAAATGATGAAACATGGATGCTATCTGGACCGTGGAAATTACATTTTCTATCATGGGTGAAAATGTTTTCTTTTGCCGTTTTATCGAGAAGATGCGCTTGATTTGCTGGAGTTTATGCTGGAGAAAGGCTTGCAAACCTTTCTTAATAAAAATATTTTCAAAAACGCTTATGTATAAGATGCTTAAGAAATTTTGACCGTCATCATTTCATTACTGCTCAAGAAAATTTAAAATTTTTTCTTGATTGCAATTTTCCTCGTCGATATTTCCAAGGTAGCCATTATTCATTCTATAAAATTTCAACTTTAATTAAGTAAAACCAATTGCTAATCTTAATAAACCAATTTAAGTTAATTAAGTTTACTTGAAACATTAGATTTAAAAATTGTAAATAGATGTTCATCTGTGTTAATTTGTAAATTTGTAATTACTGTCTTACAATCCTGATGAAAGGGATACCTCGAAAACTCAACGAAAAAATTTTTTCTTCCTCCCTAATCTTTTATTATAACATAACATTACAGATCAGTACTTTTAAAGAAGGCAATTGTTAAGATAACTACGTCTATTAACTAGCCCTTTCTAACTTCAAAGGCACATTTAAAAGAAAATTATAACGACAATGTAATCATCTTGATCTTGCGGTTAAAATGAAGTTTAGAGGGTGTTAATAAAACATTACTTTGCCTATTATTCATGAAACCCTTTCAAACCGGGGTAGAAGCCAGGCTATTTTCATTAAGTCCAATGAAGTTCATATTGATTGTCTAGTTGTACAAACATTTCAGATCGTATTATCCCGCACAATTAAGTTACAACTTAACTTGATTTAATTTTTAAATACAGCTTCGATATCACGATTTAACTATGTGTTGTTTGAATGGTAAAGTTAAATTGCCACCATTGAACCGCTCGAAATAGCATACGAAATTATAACCCACCCTTTCAAATAACTTCGTTTGATGCAACGAATATAATAACTGACAAATTATATGCTGGCATTCAAGATTCAAAAATAAATCTACCATATAGCAGGCTCTTTTTTACCACTTACGGTTGCTGACCACAAATAGTGTTGCAATAAAAAGTCGACGAGGCTCATAGGAATGTTACGATGAAGCTGATCGTGCAGCCGTTTAGAGGTGTCCCTTTTTAACTTCGGAGTCTATTTCCGTTGTTCCAGTCACCCTGTAGAATTTTCCTCAGTGTAGTCGTCTTCCTTAGCTGCTTGGCAGAAGACTGACTTTTTTAATGAAAATTTGTTATTTTATTCCTGAATTTTTGGGCCAGACTATGCGTATTCCGATTTAGAAAGTGAACAAGGTTCATACTAAACCCTGGAAACTTTTTTTTTAGCTTCAGGGTCGGCAAACTACATTGGGCATCGTCAGCCCTCCCTTTCTCAGCATTTGCATTTCTATTCTTCTCGTTCTTGCGTTCTAAATCTACTAATTACTTTTACAGTTTCTCCAGCCACGTTAAGATGTTTTGTGATATAACAGTCTCTCTCTCTTTTCTTTATGGTACTGCTGGCCTCTCTGTACCTCAGGGCTTCGTCAATTGTGGATAAAATAACACAAATAACAAACGGAGGGCGTCGGTTGCCGCATGGGTTTAGGCGTTGACTCGGCGCTCGTCAGCGCTGATATGTCCTCTGCTATTGCGAACCCTCGTAAAAAATACACAAAAACGAGACAAAAACATTATAGTCTGGTTAGTATTATTCATACTACCTCAGAGTACTCGATATTCCTCGGGGTAATTTGGGTTGTCTCTTCATTCACGCTAATATATACCATGGGACGTCGTTCCCGCAACGGTTTAGACGTTGACACGGCGTTCATCACCGTAAGGTCAAGGCCCGGGTTCGAATCCAGCGGCCCTGCATTCGAACCCGACAAACTTATGAATGGGCTTTTTTTCAAAAACCCCGGCATCCTGAGCGTTGATATGACCTCTGCTGTTGCGAACCCTCGTAAAAAAAAAAAAATAACATGCACACACCGCAATTCATTCAAACTACCCCAGAGTATTAACTATTCCTCAGGGTAATTGGGGGATAACCCCCTTCATTCAATTAAATACATTCGTTCCAATAAATAATACATATCACGTACATGAAGATAAAATATTTATGGCCCTGAAGTGTTCGATCAGCGATTGCCTGCTGTCTTGCCCCAACCCCGCGCATAGGATATGCAGAATAACGAACTTCTTTATTTGCAAAATTAGTTCTTTGCAGTCCGTTATATGCTCTGCCGTGATAAGCTTTCCACACAACGGGCACCTACTCTGATGCCATTAGAATATACCATTGTGTGATCTTGGTATGACCTATGCGCAACCTGGTATGACCTTTTCTCTTCTAGAGCCAGCCTCAGCAGGCAAGGAGCCGATGCCATTTTACATTTATATAATTTATATATGTTTCTTTCGTTCCAGCGGATTATCCATTCATTTTTTAAAGCATTAGCAATTCTTCTTTGTAAATCCGCTGGACAACATGGGTGGGGTCGTCTGGTCCCGTCTAAGCTAAAGTCGCTGCCTTATCTGCCTGTTCGTTCCCGGTTATACAAATGTGCCCGGTTATGCCAGAAGGGAGTTTCTGACATTTGGACTAGTTTTTGCTCTTTTCTCTTCTTTTCTATGATTCTTGATATACTTTATTTTGTGTTTCAGTTCAACAGTGAGTTCCAGCATAAAACGTTTTTCATTGCTTTGTTCCAGCGGTTAATGACTCGTGGATTTGATTCAGTAAAATTAATAAACAGGACAGGAATCTCGATATGTTGTTAGAAGGGCTTGTTGTTTTATGTGTTCATTATACTCTCTCTCCTCTCTCTCAACATTTCACTCCTACTCGTGCTGCTGTTGAATGAAAATAGACAAACGCAATGAATTGTCAGTTATAACAGCCAGTTGTGTACGAAAGGGCTGTTAGGATGACGTTAATGGATGAATGGAGGTTAATTCAGTCTTGTTACTCTTGTTACAACATCATCGGTAAGGAAGTGAAGAAGGAAGAAGTTAAGGTGGCTGTAAATCTCTTTAACGCTACGAGCGAGGTATCAAAAGAAAAATTTATATTCTCTGAAATATCTAACTGTTCCTGAGTCGTTTTAACATGGAAAAAAATTGACTCCTATAAAATCACCATTTCTTTGCCTACTTGATCGTAAATATATTCGTCAAAGGCTAACATAATTGATATATCACGATTTGTTAAATAGTTTTGAGTTAGGGCTTCTTTCCGTCTAATTAACTTTTTTACGTCAAATTGACCGTTTTTCAACACAATTTAAACTTTTCTAACTTCAATTAACTTTTATAAATTTCAATCCATCTTTAAAGCATTAAAAAAACTTTATAAATAAATTCATTAGATTTTGTGGTCCGATTTACCAAATAACATCTTTCAATTAATTAATCTTTATGTAAGATATTGGCTGAGATAAAATAAAAATAAGCATGGAAAGAAAAATTGCTTTAGGGAATATCGGTACAATTCTTTTTAATTTTAATTATAATTAATTAATTTTCATATAGCTTTTTAACAACCCAGTTATTTTGTGTTTGAAAAATCTCAAATTGAAAAACTAACAATTTGTTTTTAGGTTTAATTTTTTATGCTTTTAATTTTTTATTTTAATTAATTTTCATTTGGTTTTTAAGAACCCGATTTTTAATTTATCAAAACAATCTCAAATTAAACAAAGAATAATTTCTTTTTATGTTTAATTTTTTATAATTTTTTTAAATTGTAATTAATTTTCATGTGGTTTTTAAGAACCAATTATTCTATATTTAAAATATATTTAATTATATTTGTAATTAAATAATAATATGAATTATATTATATATAATTGTATTTTTTTTCAAATGGAACAATTGTACTTTAAGTGCTTAAATCTCATATCATCCCCTTTTCTTTTGTGTTTTTTAATAAACAGAGTTAATTTGAAATTAAAAAGGGTTAATTTGACTGGAAAAGCATTAAAAATATAAGATTCGTATTTTAATTTGAGAGATGAGAGAAATAGTGGTTTTTAATTGTTTTGTTATTAAAATCTCGAATTAAAAGACGAAGGATTTGTTTTTACGTTTAATTTTATATAATTTATAATTTTAATCGTTATTAATTTTTATATTTTTTTAAATGCAAGAATTTTATTTTACGTGCTTAAATCTCAGATCTTATCCGGGTTTTTTTATTTATGCCTTAAAGAAGGAGTTAATTTTAAATTAAAAAAGAGTTAACATAAATTTAAAAAGGGTTAAATTAAAAGTCAAATTAAATATATAATACATAATACATACATGTTAATATTTCATACCATCCAAATTAAAAGAATCCACTTTAAAAAAGAGTTAATTTGAAATTCAAAACGGTTAATTTGATGTTAAAAATTGTTAATTTGACGGAAAGAAGCTAGAGAAATAAAATATCCTTCTTTTTTATTGATATTTTTTCTAAAATATAACATAATTGAGCTATTATATAAAAGAAGTTGAAAATTAATCATAATTAAAATTAAAAATGATCTGGAATTAATTATATGATACATAGTAATATTTCATACTACTCGTAATTTTTTTTATTCTTTAAAGAGAGAGTTAATTTAAAATTAAAAAGCGTTAACCTATAGTTAAAAAGAGCTAATATGAAATTCGAATATTTGACGGGAAATAGCTTTAACAATAATGGATACTTACTTTAATTTAAGAAATGGAAATTGTAGTTATTATTAGTCCATTTATTTTATACTAAAAAAAAACTCATATTAAAAGAAGAAGAAAGCAGCTTTATTTTTAAATTTATAATATAGTTTTCAATTTTCATTCTAATTAATTTTCATACGGTTTTCTAACAGCCAATCTTTTGTTATATTTAATTTTTTTCTTTAGAATGCTGGAATTTTATTTGACTCCATTTTAACGGGAAAAAGTATATTTCACTTCGTATAATGAAAGCGTCCCAGCTCTAGTCCCACTTTCTATTGATGGAGGGATTTTTCAGGGACTAGGGTAACAATGGAATGGAATTTTGGACGATGAGATACATCACTGGATACATTTATTGTACTTGGTACAATGTCAAACAAAAACCGAAGCTGGCTTTTCCCAACCCAGATTTTCCATTTGCACCCCCTTGCTCTTTATACGAAGGAGTGATAAATCTGTAGCCTTTTCACGTGTATATCGTTATGTACAAACCTGAAAGGGAAGTTTTTACTCCTTATCCTATCATCTATTAGACAGAGTATCGAAAAGAAAGAGTATGCAATCAAAGTACTGATCTGTCAGGTGAATAAGCCATCAATAATATCATCTTGCTACAAAAAAGTTTTATTAATAAAGGAAAAGCATTTACATAAATTAGTACACCTCAGAGACCTGAAGTCACCTCTAGACAATTAACTGTCAGGTACAACTCGTCCAAATGGCAAATGCGCTGCTTGGGACCAGGTCTGAGCCGAGTTCATTCTTTTTATCAAGGTTTCATGTAGTCCTCACTGAAGTGGTTTTCCATGTTCTCTATGGAAAAAAAATTGTAAACAAAATGTAAAGTAGAGAGTTTTGCAATTATTTCGTTAAACCACGTTTCAAAGCGTTCTACGCTTAAAACGTCAAATTTATAACATGCACTTATTTACAGGGCAGAACAATTTGCCGCTTTGGTTAACCGACTCGTTAACTCGTTAATCAAGAGGTTGTAACTTAACTTACTTCAGCCAAAGCAGCTCATTTATAACTTTACTTTTTTGCTGGTTTGCTCATCCAGGGTTCGAGACTAAAAAATCCCTTCAATAACTTATTTCTAAACGCTTTGTTATCTACACAACTATAATTGCTTTTTTGAGAGTTGTATTTTCGCTTGCCACATGTGCCTGGCCGAGGTTCCGGATATTTCTTGTGTTCTCCAGTAAATAAAGATTCCAGTTCTTTATTAATGTGGCTCTTTTTATGCCTCATACTCGACTTGGGCCTATGTGTTGTTCCAAGACTTTGTTTTTGGCTAGTATGCCTTCACTCATTACCCATATTAGATTTAGTATTTTTATAGATCCCAACCTTTTTAAGGTATTCAGGTAGTTCCAGGCCAATTTTGGCTTGATATCATTGAGCTGGAGGCCCTTTAGATTTGGCTATTCGAAAGTATTATTTGTGTTGAACCCAAATGTGCTGGGAACACACTAACCCGATGCAGAGCTATGCGACGCTACCCGATGCTACCCGACGCGAATACAAAGTCCAATTTTCCATAAGGTTGTATTACCCCCGTGCACATCTGCCGGATTCTATGCAGCGCTATTCTACTCTCCCCATTGTCCAGATTTTCGTCGGGCAGCATCGAGTACAGTCGAAGCCAAAAGAACCAAACAAACATTTTTATTTAAACTACATTTATTATTGTCTTTATATTAATTACAACATACCTATTTTAATATAAACCAAATTAACCGAGATCAAAAATTGATTAGTTTTTATTTTAAAAAAAATTAATTTTAATGGTTTGGTAGAAAATTGATCAAAACTTCACTAATTTCGTGGTCCGCTTGACCAATTAATACATTACAATTAATTAAGGTTTTTAGTTGAGATGAAAAAAAGTTAATGGCACGAGCGGGATTCGAACCCACGATCTTCGGCTAGATACGCCGCTGCTCTACCACTTGAGCTATCGTGACCTCGATCCACTCGGATATCAATTTCCTATCTTAACCCCACCTTATGAGTTTTCCCTCCTTTTTGCCATATTTCAAATGAATCAAAATTAAAATGAAGTACACTTCACTAAAGCTCTCCGTGGCCATTTCAATTGTCGAAGAGAATCCAAACCGATTACACGACATTTGAAAAATGGCAAAAAGGAGGGAAAACTCATAAGGTGGGGTTGAGATAGGAAATTGATGTCCGAGTGGATCGAGGTCACGATAGCTCAAGTGGTAGAGCAGCGGCGTATCTAGCCGAAGATCGTGGGTTCGAATCTCGCTCGTGCCATTAACTTTTTTTTCATCTCAACTAAAAACCTTAATTAATTGTAATTGATCAAAACACCGCAATACATTTTTTGATATAATGAGTTTAACTAACAATTTACTACACGGTTTCGCTGATAAAATTTAACTAACAATTTATTTCATGGTTTTGCTCATAAAATTACACCATTTTCGTCGAGTAGCTTCAGAACAGACACGCATATTTTTTGTAGTTTATTTCAAACTAAGTATATGTAATTTTGTCGTTATATCAATTACAACATTACTATTTTAATGGAAACCAAATTAAACGAGATCAAAAATTCATAAGTTTTTATAAAAATTATTTAATCATGACGGTTAGGAAGAAAATTTATCAAAACACCGGAATAAGTTTATTTAAAATAATTAAGTTTAACAAACAATTTATTACATGGTTTTGCCCAAAATAATGCATTAAATTCACTAATTTCGTGGTCCGCTTGACCAATTAATATATTACAATTAATTAAGGTTTTTAGGTGAGATAAAAAAGTCAATGACACGAGCGGGATTCGAACCCACGATCTTCAGCTTGATACGCTGCTGCTCTACCACTTGAGCTATCGTGACCACGATCCACTCCGACACCAACTTCGGAAAATTCAAAAGGTGCTGTTGAGATGGGAAGTTAGTGTCCGAGTGGATCGAGGTCACGATAGCTAAAGTGGTAGAGCAGCGTCGTATCAAGCCGAAGATCGTGGGTTCGAATCCCGCTCGTGCCATTGACTTTTTTATCTCACCTAAAAACCTTAATTAATTGTAATAATGGATTAAGAACAAAAGAGGGGTTGCGATTGCGATTCTGATTTGTGTTACACGCTGTGTGACTGTAAGTGCGAGCGCTTGACGTCGAAGATGTGCACACCCTACCAAAACGTAACAAGGCGTCAGGTAGCATCGGGTAAGTGTGTTCCCCGCTATAGGTGTTTGTACACATGGAAATTATAGCTGAGAGAGGCATGTACAAACCTGTATGCGCTGGATTGACAAGTTTAAGACCAAAACTTACTTTCTTAAAGTTAATTAGTAGATAAGAAAAGCAGGTCCTGGGCCTTTGTATCGATCCTTCTTGGAATGATGGAATGTGTGGTGGAAGGCGAAGGTGATGTGATGGTGTGTGATGGAGGTGAGATGGTAAGGTAGATGTGAGGCGGAGGCGGAGGATGGCCCAGGACAGGCATTTCTTATCTACTAATTTAATTACTAATTAAATTACTAAACGGGGTTTAGGGTATACCTTGTTTTATCTGTCATTCGAATAGACTGAATTTTATATCTGTTGTTACTTAACGGAAATCTCCGATGCCAGAGGCACTCTCTGTTACAAAATGATCCCCGAGGCATAAAGCAGATTGAATCTGTCAAATGCACTCGGCAAAGAACCGGTAAACATGAAAAGGAAATTCGTTCCCTCGTCAATCAGTTGTTTATTGACCATTAAACCATCTTTTGTCCCGTCGATCGTCATAATTCAATTCTTCACCCGAAAAGATTTTTGATCATCCATTTTTTTTTTTGTCAAATCCGTAAAATCATTGGAAATTATTTTTGTATTAACTAAATTCTATTTATTTCGACGAGAATATAATATGCCTTGAGAATGAAATGTTAACTTTATTATTATGGCGTAATTAACTTAATGAATTAAAGCTGCACATAGGATGACATCGAAGATCAAGAGATGTGTGAGACAGAGGTGCATCCTGTCGCTACTACCATTTAACATATACTCCGAAAACATATTTAGGGTAGCTCTTGATGATTGTAGGAGGGTGTAAAGGTGAATGGTACCCAATAAATAATATCCGATAGTCGGATGACGTCTTAATTGCAAATAGCCAAGGAGAACCACAAAACCTACTTATCACCGGTGTACCGTGTCACAAAAAAGAATTGAACATGGTTTAAAATTAAATGCGGCAAAGACTAAATGTATGGTTAGTCCATTTATGTTTAGTGGTCCAACTGACCAAGCTAATTATTTCAATTAATTATTCTTTTTATGTAAGGTGTTGGTCGAGATGAAAAAGTAGTGTCACGAGCGGGATTCGAACCCAAGACCTTCTTCTCGATACGCCGCTGCTCTAACCACTTGAGCTATCGTGACTTCGATCCTCTCGGACACCAACTCCCCTTCTCAACCGATATGGTTAACAATTAAACACCTATTACTGACGTAGAAACCTCCACGATGTCACCATAGAGAGGGTCCAAAAGATAATATACCTAGGCTATCTGTTAACCTATGGGGCTTGGTACTGTCAAATCTGCTATATGGCGTCGAAGCTTGGTCACCAACAGAAGCGTCTATGAAAAAACTCAAGGCATTTGAGAAGTAGCCTACAGAAGGATTCTAAAAATAGGCTGGACATAACCCATAACTAACATGGAGGTACTCAGAAGAATAAACAAAACAACAGAAATTAACACAACAGTGCAGCCAAGGAAAATTGGGTATTTCAATCATGTTTTACGTCACCCGGTTAAATATAACTGCTTAAGATTATTGTTGAAGAAAAAATCTTAGGGAGACCTGGTCCTGGTAAGAGAAGAATTTCGTGGCTGAGGTAATGGTTCAGCCAGAGCAATAGACCCCCTCTTTAGAGTTGCTGTTGACAGTTTGCGCATTGCTATCATGATGACTAACAACGTTAACGTATAGGGTACACAAAGAAGACCAAACCATCATTCGTAAATAACAAACAAATAACGTTAGAATCATTATTGAGAGTTTAGAATAACATTTTATAACCAATCGTTTGAAAATACAGTGTCCACCAAGACCCCCTTGCAGCCAAAAATTTTCAGCTCTTTGAAATATGTATAACTTAGTTAACTATTATAATATAATAACTGTATTATTTTCTACGGAAAATTCCACATCCACATAGGATACGGGGCCCGACAGGCCCAAGCCGTGCCCGGACCCGGCACCACCAAGCCATCTCGGGCCTGAGACAGTTCTTTCTCATAAGTTGGGTTGTTACGACTGAAATTAGGGAGGTCAAATAATGCCTTCAAAACTGAATTAATCTTACACAAGATGTTACTGCGTCCACTTTGGACCTACGGAATTGAACTGTAGAGTGGTGCCAAACCAACCAACATCCAGCTCATCCAATCCTTCCGATCAAAAGGCCTCAGACAAATCCTCACTCCCCACAATGACCTCAGCATTCCTTTTGTCAACGAACTGATCCTTCACCCGACCCTATGCCAAGAAGGCGTTCTAGTGGTCTTTTATGTCCTGGTTAACGGTACGGGCTAGGTATGGTCAGTAGAATCAGGTTGGCTGGGATCAACAATCCGTTGAACTATGAACCTCCATGTTCCATTCTCATAACAGTCAGAAAGACCGTATTTGCGTCTACGGGGTTGATATCACTGCCCCCAACCAACATCTTAAAACTCTAAATAGTTTTAAGTAGAGTCTTTTTAAATGGGTTTTTCTGCGTCACCATAGAACAAAGTTTCATAATCTATAATTATAGGATGGGCGCAATATTTTATTTTCGCAATGCTTCTTTTCACTCTTCTCGTTTTATTGGTGAAAACAAATTTAGTCTAGGATTAACATTTTATGAGACACAGAGGCGTTTATGGAATAAACCTGTTGAAATGGCCTCAAAAAAATTCTCGAATCCAGTTGAAAACCAGGCTTTGGAAAACCGGGTCGTTTTAGGTCAATTTGATACGTAGGGTAACCTTTGAAGTATGGAAGTCTTTTCACGGGACACTATGTATATTTTTAATATTTTAGGGGGGAAAATTTCTTTTGAGCCAGAAATGAAATAATCTTTCAAGAAATTGTTTCCCACCAATCCACGAAATACATTTAACACTTTTATACATTTAAATTATTATCATAAAAACTAAATTCACTAATTTCGTGGTCCGCTTGACCAATGAATATATTACAATTAATTAAGGTTTTTAGTTGAGATAAAAAGTCAATGGCACGAGGTGGATTCGAACCCACTTGAGCTTTTGAAAAATGGCAAAAAGGAGGGAAAATTCAAAAGGTGCGGTTGAGATGGGAGGTTGGTGTCCGAGTGGATCGAGGTCACGATAGCTCAAGTGGTAGAGCAGCGGCGTATCAAGCCGAAGATCGTGGGTTCGAATCCCGCTCGTGCCATTGACTTTTTATCTCAACTAAAAACCTTAATTAATTATCATAAAAACGTTAATGCTATTTTATACAATAAGACTATGATGTTGATCGTGTGTTTTTAGCCCTTCGAATAATTTTTGTAATTATCCCATCGCAAAAATATTTTAAGTAGAAAATCCACTGTGAAATTGTCAACAATTTCGAGGCGCCACCCTCCTAATTGCCTTGGTCTGTTGTCTTCCCGAGGAGAAGTTAAGAAGTTCCGTGTTGCCCTGGGACGGACTGCACAGAATCGATGCTTTTCTAAGTAGTTACGTCGTGGCCGCGTGCCGGTCGAAGAGATCGGCGGATAAGAAACGCCGAGCGAGAGAAACACAGTGGAAAGTGCGCGTTTCCATCAAAGTCTCGCTCCACTTGCATTTTATCAAGTCATCGGGCAATCTTCTCGCTCCTCTCGGGTCAGTTGAAATTAAACCTAATTAAAACAGTGATCTGATGTGCGGTAGGATTGGTATCGTCCTATTGACCATGCGTGGATGACTAATCTCCTACGTGTCGGATTTCCTCGTTAAAGTGCACTGTGCTCATGACGCTCTTTCAACGGGTTCTGCTTCCTACCGGATGAACTGTGATGAAATCTATATTTATACCAATAAGCAAGTATTATTCTTTTTTTAATCTTCTCGCTATGGCTTAAAGGCTTATTTAAACAATTAGCAAAGGTTAGCTTCACTCGGATGTTTCGACTGCCCAAGAAACTCCAGGTGCCGTTTGAAAGCTTCTTCATAAATAACTGAGATTAAACAGTTACCTTCAGCTTTTTACTACAGCACTGCGCCTGCTTTAAAACGATTTATGTCTGCACGGTTTTCTTCCGGTCAACATTAGCTTATGTTTGCAATCGAGACGCACTAGTGACTAGCAGACAAAACAAACCAAAAGTTATTGCAAACATATTATAAACAACTATGACAGATTTGTCGCCAAATGTTTGACCTGTCGATTTTCGTTTGTAATATCTTCTTTATGCTGAAAAATCACACAAACACACACACACACACACACACACACACACACACACACAGTATAAATCATCAGATGATTCTTCCAGAACCATATCAGGCGTTCGTTGATCTAGTTTAACTATATATTTATATTAAAACAATTTTTATATGAATATGTTCATAGATATCAGGGCATTAATTAATACTTTCAATTTAGTTCTTAGGACAAGAAATTCTGAGTTTTTTCCAAAATGCCAAAATTTAATAAATCCACATGGATTTTTCTGTATGGTGTCACAAATTGACCACTACTATGAAACTGTGCCGATGTTTAAATAAATTGAGTTAATGGCAGTTGTAGTATAAATAATTATATTTTCATGGTGAGAAAAGTAGAGAGAGGCTGAAGTTTGCCTGGAGATGGAAAGACGATGATCATCCAAGTCTACCATTCTAGCCGTGTTTTGATGCTACGCGAGTTTTTTTATTTCATTTTTGCCATTTTAGGTGGACCAATATTGAGCACAATATTTTTGCAACCCGACAAAATACAAATAAGTACATCGGAAAAGACAGGTTTCATATAAGACAAACAAGCCAATATTAAAAAAAGTAATTGAAGTGAGGAGCGTTCAAGAATGAGTTAGTTTAGAAAAATACCTTTTTCATGTTTTGCTTGTTTCGACCTTTATTCGGGTCATCTTCACGGCCTAGACAAATTACAAAACATATATTGATCGGAAAAAATACAATTTAAGATGTAAATATAAATTTTGTACCAAATATTTCATACTCACATAAAGAGTGGTGCTATTCTTGTGTGTCATATTGGTTTTGTGTGAAAGGGTTGTGAAACGTAAATATGTATTCTGCTGTTTTTATACGAATATGACACGGTGGTGGATGCGGAAATCTGGGAAAATTTCTTTGATCATAGGCGGTTTTATTTAACTCAAAGGAAATCGAGAATGAGGATTTTCTGGATTTGATTTGTGATTCAGCATTCAATATTGGAAAGGTAGTTAATTGTTAAGGACAATAAACGAAGGAAAGGGAAAAATAAAATTAAGATTTAATAGTTTATTTGCTTTATGATGTTGGCATAGCTACGGCTGAGTTTGCATGTATCTGTTCTGTAATTAATGCTGTGTGTTTCTCTGTAAATGTAAACTATTTCTAGAAAGTTGTGTTTGTATTAGTTTGTTTCCGTGTTTAGTATTTATATTTTGTCGAAATCAAAGTTATCTTGTTTTTCAAAGTGGTGTGTGGCCAATGCTGTGGGATTGGTTTTTGGTGTTTTACAGTAATAAATGTGTTTTTTATTCCGATTTTCTAGATATGGCAATAATTCCAATGTATGTAGTTGGACAGTTCATACAATTAATTTTATATTGTTGGTGTTGGGTCTAAAAAGTGTGTGTACTGTTTTATGGTTTTCAAAAGCTATTTTATTGTGTTCTGAGGAGAGAAATTGATTTAATTTGTGTGACAATGTGTGGATGAATGGAATGGACATGTATATTGGTTCGTCTTTGTATTATAGTGTTGGTGATGTTTTGTGTACTGTGGAGGTTGTTCTTTTCTGTAGTGCTGGGTTATAATTGTTTACGATTCTGTTGATTATGTTTTAGGGTAGTTATTGTTATGTAAGATTTCTTTGTATGTTTCAAAATTTTTGAGGTGTAAGGTCCCTTCACGAATTCACGTTTCACAACACTTTTACACAAAACCAATATGACATCACAAGAATGGCACCACACTTTATGCGAGTATGAAATACTTGGTCGAAAATGTATATTTACATCTTAAATTGTATTTTTTCCAATCAGGCTATGTTTTTTAGTTTATTAGGGCTCTGAAGATGACCCGAATAAAGGTCGAAACGTTGGCAAAAAATGAAAACGGTGTTTCTTCTAAACTACCTCATTCTTGACCGCTTCACGACTTCAACAAATTATGAAACAACAGGTCACTAAGAAACACACAATAAAAAAAAATTGGACATGGGAAACATGAAAATATACGCAAAAAAAACATAAAGCTCCATTGGAAACAATGTATCCACAAAAAACATAAAACCTTACGAAAAAACATAAGAAAACAAATAGTATTTCATATTATAACGATCGAAGAACACCAGACGACAGTAGAACATAATTTTCTCAATATGAAACAATGAACCAACTGAAGCATAAACACAAAACCCGACGAAACAAAACAAATAATTGTCTTTCATAATTTAACCAATTCCTTACGTAGAACATAATTGTCTCCACTGAAAACCCTGAATCGACGAAAGTATCAACATGAAACCGGGCGAAACAAATCAAATACTTGTCTTTCATAATGTAACTAACCCCACACATAGAACATAATTTTCTCCACTGAAAACGCTGATCGACGAAAGTATCATGAAACCGGCCGAAACAAATCAAATACTTGTCTTTCATAATGTAACTAACCCCATCCATAGAACATAATTTTCTCAGTTTGAAACACAGAACCAAAAGTAGCATAAACACAAAACCGGAAAACAAAATAAATAACTGTCTTTCATAAATTAACTAATTCCACACATATAACACAATTTTCTCCACTGAAAACCCTGAATCGACGAAAGTATCAACATGAAACCGGGCGAAACAAATCAAATACTTATCTTTCATATGTAATTAACCACATAATTTTCTCAGTTTGAAACACAGAACCAAAAGTAGCATAAACACAAAACCGGAAAACAAAATAAATAACTGTCTTTCATAAATTAACTAATCTCACACATAGAACATAATTTACTCCAGTGAAAACACTGAATCGATGAAAGTATCAACATGAAACCGGACGAAACAAAACAAATAATTGTCTTTCATATTATAACCAATCCCATACCATTATCGCGAGAAAGGACCCAGAAGAGGCGAGAATAAAACACCAAGTTTGTCTACTGAAAACACTAAATTGATGAAAGCATAAACATAAAACCTGATGTTTCATATTATAAAAAATGTCTTAACAAACTGCGAAGAGTTTCCACACTAGAGGCGGCGAGAATAGGCGAGACATTATCGATGTAACTCCTGATAAATGCTCAAAAAACCGGAAGGTCACATATTGACTATCTTTATTATTGATGTTAGTGTTTTTCCTCTTTCTAGTTTATTGATATTACATATCTTCCAACCGGCGAATTATTATGAACAAATTTTTATGTCAAATATCATTTTATTTTTTGTTTAATTTTTCGCTTACCATTCACCTTATCTATTACAGTCTTGTTGACCTAACGGGCGTGTTCGTCGACCCCGACGCCCATAACCAGTCGATAACAGATTACTCACAGTCTTACTTCGATCATTCCAACATACATAAGTTTTTTTCTAAATTGACTGAAAAGCTGATAACCTTTCGGCTATTTTGAGAAAATATGATCGGACTTGCTTTACCGATTTGATAGGACCGTGTTTAATCGTGCTTCAGAAACATCTCGAGTTGTACTTCCGTCGAAACATTTTTAAACAAGGAGGGGCTTATAGTCAATACATTTTTTGGCCAACTTAACGTATAGGACAGGAAGCATCTGTGCCTATCCCTTCTTGAACGTTTCAGAGATAATTTGTAAAACGTTACATAAAACAGGCTGAAATCGGATGCCGCGTCTTTTTACATGAACACCTAATTTTGAGCACAGGCATCGCGTTGATGTTGACAGATTAATTACTCTGTTCTTGATTCGATTCAGGTAAGGCTGCAGAGGCGATACTTTGAAAGCTTCAGCTTGCACATTTTATACACGTTTTGCATGTAAATTAAATTCTCATGGACTTTTATACTGATAATCGACTGGCACCTGTACATTTTTAAACTATTACATAAACACAAAACACCTAGAGACGGAATAATTATATATACTTTACACATCGCTAAAACCACCTATTATTTTTTCAAACTAATATTATATTATTATTGTAAAAACACTGCTAATGTTCACTCCAGCTAATTATGACAAAATGCACAATTTATTTTTATCTTTAAAATATTGTACGTATGGGGTTTTATGTATGGGGTGTATGTATACCGGGGTTTTACCTGCACGCGATCCAGGACAGTTTCTAGATATCTAAATGAAATTTGTAAATTTCAAAATATATGTTTTTATCGTTAATACATTAATATGTTAAACCAATAAAAATAAATCGTGCATTAAACAATTATATTAGACCTTGCGACAAATTTCAGAAAACTGAGGTTTTTCACCTCTCCAAATTTTTTTCAACGGTGAAACTGGACCAATATGGAAATTATATAGTCGTTTTTAAACATATTTTATTCAATAAATCATCTTTGTGTGAGTTAATCGTCTTTACAAGGGGTTCCTCAGTGCGTAATCCTTGGCCCCCCCTTCTTTTTCCGTCACTACCATTATGATCTACCGCCAATAAGCTCTTGGAACGATATCCTCTTTGTCAAAGACACCCAAAATGTAATCCCTTAAGTCCTGTATCGGATTGATTAATAAGGATATTAAGAGAATAGCTTCCATCCCACGGAGATCCCCCTCAACCTGTCAAAATCCTACCCATTTCTATCATCCTCAATTGAGAACATCCTTTGTCCAGAATTCTTTCCTGATCACAGCATGCACAATTTATAACAAACTGCCAATAGATGTGAAAAATTCAAAATTTTCATCGGTTTTCAAAAATCATTTTTGAAATGATGAAAACAGTCACTTATTTTCTTCTTGGGATGTCCAAAAAAATCCTCGAAAGGCTCCTTTTAAAACGTTTAATGCCCATCCTAGATACACATTCCTTCACACCAATTTGTCATCCGTCTTCTTCATTCGAAATCCGTTTCGGGAAACTTGACATTTCCTCCGCTCAAGAGAGCAAAAATTATTGCCTGGGGTCTGGAACAGGTATCCTTTATGAACTTAAACGCTTCCTATCTACTCCGTATTTCCTTATCCTTGAATCGTATTTAACTGACCGCTGCTTCAGTGAGATGCGGCCACGAGTAATCATATATCAGTCCAATACAAGCTGGCGTCCCTCAAGGGAGCATTCTTAGTCCGATACTGTTTTTCATTTATATTTCTGACTTACTCATAATCTCAAGACTATCATTACCACATACATGAATGGAGATGGCAATTTTGTCTTTTCACCCTAATCTACAACATCCAAGAACTCCTTGAATTTATCAAATACTGGTGCGAAAAGTGGAGGACAAGAATGAATGAGGAAAAACGGACATTTACACTGAAAAAAAGTTTTACCCTACAATGTACATCATCAGTAAGGAGCTACCGATTCCACTCAAGTCATCTACTTAGGACTATACTTAGACCGTCAAAATTTTACCCAATCTTTTCAATCAAAAGTCCTCAGACAAATTAGCCCAGCATTCTCATCGTTTTATAGAAAAAATTGGCCCTTAAAATATCCCTTAAAACTGTGCTCGAAAGTATTATAAAATTCAATCACAAACTGGTCAAGTTGTGTTTTTTTAATTATATACAGGATATTTTTGTTAACATAATTTTTGTTAACATTTTATTGACAGACCGGAGCTTTTAAGGGCTTTGAAAAGGAGAGAAAGAATATCATTGAAATTTATTTTTGAACATTAATATGTTTTTTTGTTTAGTTAAAACAAAACCAGTTTCACATCAATTGATTTATTTAATAATCAATCGGATATAAATCTTTAGGCATTGCTTGTTCATTTGGTCGTCATTGACAAAGTGGACGTGGTTGCCGGTGAAGTTTGCGGTATATCACAAGGTAGAGATAAAAAAGAACAAGGGTGCCAAGGTCGGAGCCTGAGAAACACTCCGCTTTGCTGGCAACCAGTAAAGGGGGTAAAACTCCTTTAGTTTCAGAAAAACTGTTCTAGAATGTTTTCAGGTTTTGCGTGTACATAATGTAAATTAAAGTATACTTATTACTTTTTTTTAGTTAAGCTCAGCGTTAGCAAGTTGTCAGTTTTAACCAAAGCAGTAATTTTTCCTCTTGTATTCCATGTTAATATTTTCTTTTAAACCCATATTTGTATAACCCCATCATTATTATATATTATAATACACGCGGTAACATATCGAAAAATGGTACCGACATCGGATCGTCGATTTTAATAAAACATTTTTTGGTGTTAATCGAAAAATATGTTATACAGTTTTGTATATGTTATACACAGTTTGAGTGTTCTGGCCAATGGACGCTAGGAGCTGAGA
This sequence comes from Cimex lectularius, assembly GCF_000648675.2. Taxonomy (NCBI): domain Eukaryota; kingdom Metazoa; phylum Arthropoda; class Insecta; order Hemiptera; family Cimicidae; genus Cimex; species Cimex lectularius. The sequence continues at coordinate 936,295 of NW_019392670.1, read as the reverse complement.
AAATTTGTTTATTAATCTAATGTAGGTACTTTTGTAAAATAGTCTGTCTTTCTTGTGATGTCTTTGAAGGTTATTATAAATCAGCAGATTTGCATTTTTGCGTAGAATAAAAACATAATAAGCCGGATTATATTAAATATATATATATCTTGATTCATTATAAATAAAACTGTTATATAAAAATTTGCGAAGTCAAAAGACGCTTCTTGTAAAGTAGGCCAAAAATATTATTTTTGAAAAAATATAACTTGTTTTAAGTACTCTGTAAAACCAATAAATACGAATATTCGTGTCATTAAAAAATAGATATTTTTGGGCTTGATAAAAAATAAAATTCATAACCCCTTTGGACTTCGTCAAGAAGTTTTAGATTTTGTGCTATATCAACAAAAATAATAAGTGAGAAAAAATATAAACGAAATCAACAAAAACTTCTCCACGGGGTCGTACAAGATATCGCCCTTGCGTGTGGAAACGAGGAATCGTCCTTGCCCGATTAAAAATGTTTTAAGTAAGAAACAAAGTGGATATTCATTTTCTACAACTCCTGAACAGACATTTTCAGAAAAGTGACAATATCACAGTTTTTAAATCAAATTTTTTGCCATTTTCCTTCCGATTTTTTTTTCAAAAATCACAAAAATGATTAATTTTGAAACGACTCCACAAATATACAACTAACTTTTCACAACTTTAGAACATTATAAACTATATGTTGTTTTAATATTCATTACAATCTTTACTTTATTTAAATTATGTAATGAGCTGGATTTGCAATATTTCAAAATGGCATAGATCATGTGTCGTGAGGAGAATTGACAGCTATCGTTGGTACCGTTAGGACCATAGTAGGTCGCGAGGTCATCTCTTCTTCAGTTGTCTGATGGCATATAGGAGTGGTTTCTATTGGATTAGGGGAGAGTTTATTGTGGAAAATTGAAAATGTTTCACTGATTATTTTTTGTACTAGAGGGATTTTGAGGTCACTGTGAAGGTTGATGGAGGCGTACTAAAGAGTATTGACTGTGGTTCTGAGGACTTTTGACTGGAAGGATTGTATTCTTTGGATGTTAGAAAGTTTAGCGGGGCCGCACAGTTCTAGTCAGTCCAGATTGGTTTTACTATTGTCTTGTGGATTTGCGTGCCAGTAATCTGTGGAGTAGTCGTCCTGTCGTTTTAACCGTGTGGGTTGGTTCAATGTTAGTCTTGAGTCTAGATGGAACCCAAGCTAGCGGACACAATCTGTTTTTAGGATGGGAGTTTATTGAGGAATTTTGCATGAGGGGTTTTGTTTCGAAGGGTGAATGATTCATGGGTGCTTCTGCTTACATTACATTTTATAGTTTGATCCATTAGGTTATTTAACGTAACATTTAATATAACTTAATATAATAAGTAAATAAACATAATTTAGTTTAACATGTGCCTGGAATCCTCCGTAAGGGATGTGGATCGGGATCTGAGGATCACAGCTGTGTCGTCGGCGAAGGATGCCAAGATGGTGGAAGGGTGAAGTCGGGGTATAGGTGTAGAGGAGGAACGACAAGTCCTAAACTTGGTCCCCTTAAAAAATTAGAATTGGAGACATAAAATTATACATTTGTTGATTTCTTCTTGACATTTTTTAAAGGAAGAAACATTCAGCTTTCTAACGGCTGGAATAACGTTTGATTTGAATAAACTCCAGAGGAGCTGTGACATTTAGGTGGAACACCAGACATCAGAAAAAAAATCCTGTTAATCCAGCTCAAAAATTAAAATTTTTGTTTGCTATAAAAATTCGTATTTAAGGGCTTTAAAATAAGCTTAAAACGAATCCAAATTGTTTTTTTTAAGGAAAAAATTTGGCCAATTCACTAAGGATTTTTTTTGTAATTTTTCATATATATATAACAACATTCAATACAATCCTGCATATTATTTTATTTTCCAAGGTAAACAAAATTTTTTAAAATCGTCTGATAAACGACGATATTGAAATACATACAGAATAAAGGCAAATGACTTTATTTTTTTACACGATTTTTCTCAGCTCCTATGGCTCATTGCTAGGGGAAAAAATCATTAAATTCGGCGTTCCACGTCTGTACGTTCCCTTTGTAAGTAATAAATTGAAAAACGTTACAACCGAGCTTTCCGTTGAACCCGTTGGAAAAATTCTCTTTGAAACTAACAATTTTGAAATTAAATATAATAAATTCAAAGGTCAGGAAGTGAAGTGAGATTGCAAGGTGTGAGGTTACACGGTTTCCTACTTTCGGCCTCATAACTTCTGCATACGCCCCTTTAATCCAAAGCCCGGGATTTCGTCGGGTTAAAATTTCTAATTATAATCATTTGAAATTGTGATAAGCCTAGGAGAATGAACAAATATCGTTGGTGAACCACCGACCATTCTCGATTTCGAGTAAGCTGGCTGTGGTGACAAATTGGTGATAATAGAAATCATCCCTTCTTGTTTATAAAATATTATATAAATTATTTACGACAATAGAGAATTTATAGAAAGTGTGATCGATTAAAAACAAATTAGAATAAATACAACCATAAAAATATCAACAAAGTTAACCTATTATCACCAGCTGATCTTCATTGAAATTTTTATATATTAAGATATTTTGATTTATTATTTTCTTAATAAAAATTTTAACTTGAAAGCAATCTAGTATAAACAATGTATAAATACAAAATTATTTTCCTGGGGTTCATTGTCCTACAACTATGATGAAAAAGGGTGTTTTGTCCTTCTGTCGGATCTACGAGATGGCAACAATTCCAGCCACGAAATAAGAAACCGAATATCAACTTTGCCTCTCAAAAACAATAAATACGAATGTACATAGCAAAAATGGACATTTTCAGGATGGGTTAGTCAAGGGGAATTTTTGTTTAATTAATAATTTGCATACCAGCGATCAACATAAAAATGGATAATTCCTCTGGGCTTTCTTCAAATTCAACGTTATTGGAGCCATTGGAAATTTGAATATTTGTTCTTTGAAGCTATGTCAGCAATGTTTAGATTTTACAACATTATAAATTAGGGAAATAAAGAGGAAATCAACAAAGACTCCTAAAATGTTCCTTTATATCGTATATACGTTTTATATGTCCAACTTTTTTTTTCTTTTTTTTTAGGGGGCCAAGCTTATGCCATAACATGTAGTTTGTAACGTTCTAAATTTGTGTAAAATTTCCTGTAGATCGATGTAGTCGTTTCAAAATTATTGGCATTTTTGAGATTTTTGAAAAAAATCAGGCATTTAGAGGCAAAAAATTTTAACTTTACTTCTTTCCAATGTTATCGCTGTTTTTGTAAGTATTAAACGGTGGCAAAATGTTTGGGCTAATTTTTTGTGTTTTATTTCAGCCAGAACTACAAAAAGAGTGGAAAATTGTGTAAATCGGAAAGTGTATAAAGTAATCCAGAGTTTCTAATTTTAGTCTCAGAAGGCAGCAAATTTGAGGAAAACTACCTGATTTAATAACGCTTCCAACGCACTCGTCATTTTCTTATTTAGTGGTTGTGAGACCAAGATGTTGATGACAAAAAGAGAAAAAATGGTGGTTCAAGGATTGCTAATGTTTGAGAGTGACTTGCTACTCGTGCTACAAACTTCACCAGTAGATTCTTGACCCTAAAATGAACAAAAAAGTTCATATTGACCATGGTCCGATTCTCAACCATTTCAGAGTAATTTCGCTTTTTATCGATTTTGAAAGATATCACGTCCTGGCGTCGGAAAATCGTGATATCTTTTAATCTAAACATTTCTCTTAAAATCTATAAGCACCGTTGAAATCCCCGTTAATTTTTCAATAAGAAGATGAAGGTGGCAAAACGTTTGGGTCTTTCTTCCTTGACCTTCTAGCTGTTTGTAAACTTCTTAAGCATTACATACTAAATGGGCATTAAATTAAATTAAAAAATTTCAATGGAATTATGATTTTGATTCTCTCTAAAAATTAACGGGGATTTCAACGGTGCTTATAGATTTTAAGAGAAATGTTTAGATTAAAAGATATCACGATTTTCCGACGCCAGGACGTGATATCTTTCAAAATCGATAAAAAGCGAAATTACTCTGAAATGGTTGAGAATCGGACCATGGTCAATATGAACTTTTTTGTTCATTTTAGGGTCAAGAATCTACTGGTGAAGTTTGTAGCACGAGTAGCAAGTCACTCTCAAACATTAGCAATCCTTGAACCACCATTTTTTCTCTTTTTGTCATCAACATCTTGGTCTCACAACCACTAAATAAGAAAATGACGAGTGCGTTGGAAGCGTTATTAAATCAGGTAGTTTTCCTCAAATTTGCTGCCTTCTGAGACTAAAATTAGAAACTCTGGATTACTTTATACACTTTCCGATTTACACAATTTTCCACTCTTTTTGTAGTTCTGGCTGAAATAAAACACAAAAAATTAGCCCAAACATTTTGCCACCGTCATCTTCTTATTGAAAAATTAACGGGAATTTCAACGGTGCTATTAGATTTTCAGAGAAATGTTTAGATTAAAAGATATCACGATTTTCCGACGCCAGGACGTGATATCTTTCAAAATCGATAAAAAGCGAAATTACTCTGAAATGGTTGAGAATCGGACCATGGACAATATGAACTTTTTTGTTCATTTTAGGGTGAAGAATCTACTGGAGAAGTTTGTAGCACGAGTAGCAATTCACCCTGTATATATATATATAACTACTAAGGTTACTGCAAATGATTTGAGGTTGAAAACATAACCTCTAAGGTTATTCTTTTGTTATATTGTAAAATGTACTAGCCCTATTAGATCTAGTTCTATATTGTTTCAATTTTATTATAATTATATATTTTTATATTAATTTTTTTTCTTCTAACCACTTGAGCTATCGTGACTTCGATCCACTCCGACACCAACTTCATTGCAACCTTACATAAAAAGATTAATTAATTGAAAGAAGTTATTTGGTCAATCGGACCACGAAATATAATGGATTTAGTATTTTAAATATTAAAAATAAGTCAAAAGTTGACAAGTTGATAGATTAAATTTTTATTAATTTATTAAAAGTCATAACAAATTTATTAGGGTATACACGCAAGCATGGGAATCTAGGGATGGAATTTAACTTTATCAAGCTTTCACTAACTTTTCTATACTGCCCTTTAATAAAAGCCGGTTAGACCCTAGACCGCGCTTGTATCGGGTGCTCTTTCAGTTCCGAAATAGCAATTTAGAGTTTAACATTTTTAACACGATTAACCCCAGTGATGATGATGTGAATAGCAAATAAGACTAAAATCTACTGAATATGAACTTGTACTGAAATACTAAATTACTCGTTCGCGTTGATGAGGTGAAAAGTTGACTTTATGTTGTTAAGCTTTTGGAAAAACTGGCTTCTTTTTTTTACAAACGCTTTGTCACTCGCTCTATTTCTCTTTGTACTATTCTTTATTTAAATATATTGTGTAAATTTTTTTCCAATTTATTTTTAAACGCTCACTTTCGTGCTTTGAGTCCAAATTTAATCCATCATCTTCTCTCTGTGTCAGTTTTTTTTAAAGTTAAATGTAGAAAAACGGACCTAGACGAAAATAAATTGGAAACATTTTCAATTTTTTTGTTTTTATTGAACAGGTCTTGGTGCCATAGAACCTGCACTTCCTAGAAGAAAAAAAAACCCTTCACTTGCCTACAGGACGAACGATTTCATACCAACGAAGAGAGATAGAGATTACTACCACACCTCTTCCTCTCTGGATCGCGCAAGGGTAATTAATATACATATACATGTTAATAATATTCATAATTATTACAAAAAGAACCGTTTTCGACGAAACAATATTGTTTCTAAATTTATTTTTATTATTTAATTTCATTTATTATTTTTATTTTTTTTTGGAATGGAAACAATTAATTAACAAAATATTAAAGGAACATCTGTTGTATATAAGTTTAATTAAAATAATGGGAAAAAGAACAAAAGATATTTTTATTGTATACGCAGTAAAAAGTATATATTAAAGGAGATCAATGTGTTTTATTATTTTACGTTACTATAAAAAAAGACCTTAAATACTTTATCACCACTTTATTCTTATCTTTAAAAAATATTAAATTATTAAGACTATTTTAGGGTCAAACTCGTTCTGAACCGAATTGTTGAGGATTTTGAGTATAGTTAAAGCTGAACCCTTTTAGAAGCGTTTGAGCTGAACTACACGTAATAATCTTTCTTGTAAAGTGGGCTGTAATGACTGCTTCCGGCGGCTCTGTGTTAATTATGCAATTAACTCCAAGGTGTTGCTTGTGGACGGAGAAGTAAAACGGGGAGATCTGAACAAAAATATTACCATTATTATTGCGTATTACCTCCTCTGGCATCGCAGAGAACTTTATGTCTCCTACCCATGGAGTATGAAGCTGTTCAACGCGTGTTGGAGTCGGCGAACGTTGTCTAACCTGTCTATTTATCATGTCCCAAAGTTTTTCATACGAGTCATGCCAGGAGAACCAATTCATTGCGGTAATCCCTACATCATCCAAGAGAAGTCGGGCAAACGCCGAGCGTTATCTCGCTTTAACCGGAAGTTGTCCTCAATAAATGGATCGAATTGGTCCCCCAGCTTCCAGAAGAACTTCAGAGGAGTGATGAGATTATCGGTCACTGGCATTTTAGAAAACATGTACACAAACTGTGCTAGTTCAGTGACGATCCCACTTTTAGGTTATGCAAGGAGAAAGAAGAAACAGCCACCCGTATCATCTCCGAACGAAGACTGCTCAATGGAGTCATAACCTGTGGTACAAAGAAAACCCAGGAAAAGGAACGACAGCCAATAACCTAGTAACCAAAACGATTGCACTGAACTAACGAACAAGGAAAGTACAACAAGCCAGAAGGCTGCAGTGCTTGGGGAACTAAAACCTTCGACTTCCTAGTATCTATCATCATCATCATCCCAAAACCCAATAAACCATCTTAGGAATTCGTACAGACTTCTCCCATTTCTAAATTAAATCATAAAAAAAATTCCCATTAGACGTCTCCATTCATTCTAAACTCTAAACTACACCACCCGTCAAAAAACCCGATTACTTCGTGTTTGCAGGAAAAATGGCCAACTTTGGAAATGCAGTTTTCTCAGCCTTTTAAGTCACAGACTTGCGCTAGGTCTCATTTTTTAGAATATTTCACGCTGAAAAAGGTGGCTTTTTTAAAATGTTTTCATGCACTTTTTACGAAAACTTCAAATTGAGCTTTGTAACCAGTAAATTGTCCTGGAGCGGCGCCCTATGGCAGTCGATAGGAAATTTTAATACGCTTTAGATTAGACACCTTCCACTTTGACCGATTTCTCAACCGTTTTCGACTTATTCTCGAGTTTTGGACAAAAACGTGCAGTTTTAACGTACTCATGGAAAAAAACGATCACTTTCAAACACCGGAGAGTGTTCTTAAGATGGAGCTGGGAAAACGGCTTGAGAAAGAAAACCACTGGACAGAAGCATCAGGTATGGGCCAAGCCAAGAGATAAGATATAAATCTCTCCAAAATAAAGGTGAGTGAACTCTTCTCTCGGTAAAAACATCCCTACTATGAGAAAGTAACCAGCTTACGAACATTGTTGGTTCATTATTTTAGATTACTACTTTCGGACAGCCAGGATAGTTTGAGCGTCAAACTAGTCTGAAAATGCCTCAAATTGCCTAATGGCCCTAGAAAGACAGCTAGGTGTCTTGAGGTGGGTTCCACATGAAGGTATAGAAAAATATAACAAGCTGAGGTAGCTCTCTCACCAATGGGACCCGGAGGACTAGGTGTACGTGGAGTGTAAATTGGACCTGGAAAAATGGCCTGAAAAAGAAATAATCACTGGACAAAACCTCTTCGTACGAGGCAAGCTTAGATATTTATAAATCTGTTAGAAATAAAAAAGAAGGAACTACTCTTTCTCAGCAGACAAGATTTAAACTATAGACCTCTATGCACCACTTAAAGAAGATGGGCAAAGCTTAGTCAGAAACATGCCGACTGTCAGGTGAAGACAGACGTATCAGAACACCTTTGAAAATAAGGCACTCTTATACGGGATAGAAACAATCAAATTTTCAAAGATACATGCATTTCATCAAAGAACCATCCCACCAACGGCAGATTTGTTAGGCCTAGGATGTTTTGACTGGAATGATACTGACTGCTGACCCCAGAGGCATAACTCAAAGCAGCAGAAACAAGCCTGTGCAGATAATTCCAGAAAGAAGAAACAATAGAACATATCCTTTATTGGTTTGCAGGATGAGACTTCTGGAAAAGAAAACCCAACCCAACTAATCTTTGGGATCTGATAAAAACATAACGAAAAGCTGTAGATAATAATGGGGATTGAACAATAAACCAATATTGGTCGCGGTGAGTAAGTCTTAAAAAGGACTTTTAACCTTTAACCTTATTTGAACCCATTAGCCCTGGCGCGACTTTGAGGACCACCAGGGGCTTATAATCCAAAACCATTACCCTCAAGATGGTTCATCCTGAACTAACTTTTATTTTCAAGACTCATGTGTCCTTTGTGTTTTTTTTAAGGTTACTCACCCTCTACTGATCTCAAGTGATGGATCGGTGGCGCTGAAACGTCTGTTCTATGTATATAACGTCTTCAAATCGCTCAAATTTAACGAATTACAATATTCATTTAAAACTTCTTTCAAAGATGGATATTATTCCTGTAACAAAAAAAACGAGCAGACTTTTATGGATGAAAAAGTTGAATTTTTAAAGTAAATTTTACCATCCCACTCAGTCCGTCCTCCTACTTGCAAATACTTTTGAATAAATAATGAATACCGTTTTGTAAGACTAAACTAGTAAGAAATAACTTTTAATGGACGTAAAAGTGGCTAAGAGCAAATTAAATTAACTACGTGAGCTCAATTAAACTCTTGCGTATAACAAGATGACTTGGCATAACTTCCTTACGAAATTTGTCTATCCAAAAGGGAAAAACGTTTTCTGATGCAATTATCCGTTTAAAAATTGCATACCTTATAAGGTTGGGTGGGTTAAAAATTGTTAAACAGTCTTGAAACGAACTTTGCGTGTTTTTTTCTTAAAACCTTAGCGATTTTTACGTTAAGATGGTTTAACTTGATAAAATACGATTTCAACTTTTATAAAACATAAATTATTCTTTCCATATGTAAGGTCTTGGTTGAGATAAAAAAGTCAGTGTCACGAGCGGAATTCGAACCCACGTCCTTCGGCTTAGGACCTTCGCCGAAGGTCGTGGGTTCGAATCCCGCTCGTGACACTGACTTTTTTATCTCAACCAAGACCTTACGTGGAAAGAATAATTAATTGAAAGATGTAACTTGGTCAATTGACCACTAAAACGTAAATGAATTTTATAAAACAGTGGAGTAAAGTATTTTATTTTAAGTATTTACAATATTTATGTACCATTGAGGAAGTAAAATTTTACTTACTTGACAATTTCTTGCACGTTGATCTCCTTTTATCGAAGTTTAACTGTATAAACACTTAACGACCGATGCACCAACTTGGTTTAAACTAAGTACTGATCCGGGTTTAACAAAAAATTGGTTTTTTATTACATCTTGAACCGAGTTCAAATGAATAAACTGGTTCAAATGTGAACTGCTGTCAAGCGTGGTTTAAACCTAGCTTAGACCTAGCGACTTTTATTTAACAACCTGCATTTAAATATGGATCAACAAAAATTGAGAGCGATTTGAATCAGTTTCCTACATTTAAATAAAAATTGATCTACTTTTGGCATACAAATTATTGAATTTTTTTCTTATTCAGACACCAACCTGGTTTAAACACAGTTTAGTACCGAACCAAGTTACTCTTAAAAATTGCCTTTAATTAATTGTACTTCTTATCTAAGGTCTGGGTTGAGATGAAAAAGTTACTGTCACGAGCTGGATTCGAACCCACGCTCTTCGGCTCAATATTGAAATCGCTCAAGTGGTTAGAGCCGAAGGACGAGGGTTCGAATCCCGCTCGTGACACTAGCTTTTTACGGTTTATGATTGCTAAATACATACATGCGAATTAAAAATTTCCGTTTTTCATTTCATCTTGAAGTAAATTCGTCAGTAGAACGGCCCCGTCTTCGAACTTAGTTCAAATTATGAACCAAGTTTAAACCGTGATTGGTGCAACGGCCTTAGTACATGGTGTCTCCAAAACGACGACCTTTTCATTAATTAAAATTCTTCCAGTCACTTACAAAAACTCAAAATTAAGTCTTTCAATTACTTATTTTTCGTGCTAATTATAACTGCGCTTATATTATAGCACTTTTAAAAGTAACAATTTTGGGACATCCTGTACTGTGTTTATTTCTATAATTTCTTTATACATATATACTTTTGTTCTTTATCAAAAATTCAAATATGAAAAGGTGCAAAGAGGCGAACAGTTTACTGACTCTTCATCGGCGAGAAATGGTATCACTTTCTAATTAAATAATTCGTATAAGAAAAATAAAACCTATTGTCATAAATTGTAATAAAATTACAAATATAAATTATCACAATTCACCTGACACGAATTTTCGTTGCAGTTTCTCACATATTTTGTTTTCTATTTCACACAAAAATTTTCTTAAATATGATACAATTTTATTCGACCTCTTATACATTAAATTATCATTTAGCGTTTATTTATTCATTCTTTTTAATTATTTATTTCCATATATCATGTTTTATTTTCTAATTAGACGTATTGAATGAGCAGGATTTTTCTGTGGTTCTCAATAAGCTAAATAAAATTCGGCCTTATAACAAAAAAATTTTTTTGTTCAAAATTCATTTGTCACCGAATTCATAATCAGCAATCATGGTTAATGCTGGATCAATATTCCTTTTTTGAAAAGGCTGTTTGTGAAAGTCGTCTCCGAAATTTAGAATAAATCTCTACAGCTTTGTTCTGGTGAGGTTTTTTTGGCCTTTCGAATTTAGTTAAGCACACAAGCTTAAATGAGCGTGAAAAAGTACCTGTATACACAGTTTGCCATTACTGAAATATTAAGGCATGTTTTCGTTAAAACTTTATATACTGCTAATGACAACTCCAGTGTAATACTAAAAAAAACTTTTTTTTTAAACAAAAAGTCCGGCAAATGAGTCTTGGGTGCCCTACTGGAGCTTAGAAAGTTTATTTCCCCTGCTTGTTTTTCTCTTTCCAGCAACCCCAAATTCATCTCCACCAACACTGTTCTCTGTTTACCTAGGCCTCACAAGGGACTGGTACAAAAATATTAGGGATAAAAGTATGGATAACAGGGATAATCGAAGAGACAAAGGACCTCCACGTTGGATGTAGGTCGTTGAAGGTCGTCAGATACACCCAAATCTTGATATCATTTTCACTCCTATAGTAACTAAATTTGTAAATATAGTAATTATGATATCTGCAAATAAGTACACATTGAGCTTTTGACTTTATGACCTTCATCGGGTTTTGGCAGTCCAGGGTCAGACGGTCTTAGGCTCCAGGGTCTGTGAACATTGTCATTGCATCCTCCAACTAATTCATTTTTAAATCTTCAGACAACCCTTTATCTATCTATAAATACTAACTATATCTAACTAATCTAATTGAAGCTTTACCGGGTATTCGACATTCATTCAAAAACCCTCTACCCGTATACATTCACGCTAATAAATACGTTCCGTCTCAATAAACACAAAAATGAACCCGAAACGTGATATCAATTACTATATTCACTACTCATGTACAATTCTAAAAACGGATAATACTACACGTACCTACATTGAGGTCACGCAGGTACTAAATTATTGAAATACCTCTATAAAAATTGCCTTTTTTCAGAAATCTTTAGGGAAAAACGTGTGAAATCAATCAAAGAAAACCATTTAGGCCCAAGCCCCAAGGTAACGGGATTTCGCGTCACACAACGATCAAACCGAGCACACCTCATCCACGTCACGTACCGATATCATAACTCATCATAATACCATAATTGAATCCTAAAAAAATTGAAGACAATACAGTCATGGATTTCTCCGTAGAATTGGTTGCCGTTCGATATGCATTTATTACAAGAAAGAAAATTGTTTTAAAGTCTCTTCATCCATTCGCAATATATTAACCTTTTCATTAACCCCCCCGAATTATTATTTTTCAAAATGTTAATTTTTTTATATTGAAGAATGTTTAAAAATTCTATCTGAATTTTTTTAGAATTTTCGCAAAGAACTATTTTAAAAATTTGGAATGTTTTCTCTAAGGCAACAGTGGGTTTCAAGGGAATGAAATGAACTTTTTTTTTCATAAACTAAACAAATAGGTTTAATAATATAAGGTTTTTGAACAAGAAATTATATACATCGGGTATCGCTGTTTTTGAAAAAGCCCATTTGTAAGTATGTCGGGTTCGAATACAGGGCCGCTGTATTCGAACCCGGGACCTTTTGTCTTAAAGCGATATGCGCGGTTTCAACGCCTTAACCGTTACGGCCGCCGACGCCCCCTATAAAAAATATTCAATTCATTAACAAGCCTTTAGCTGTAAAAGATTATAAACAATAGGCACTTTTTACAAGGCAATATGGTTTAATAAACTCCATTTGGACTCATCCTTCCATATGTCATCGATTTGTTCTTTCACATCATCATCATCAAAATTTGCCAAATCTCATGGGGAGCGGATAACTCCTTCTGACCACTCTTTCCCTCCCAAAGTGGTATAACCTATAAAGCTTCTTATCTTTATGTTATAAAACATAGGTAAATACATACAAAACAAATAAATTTTTATTTACAATAGTAATGAGCCTGGATATTTTATATACCTACAAAATTGTTATTTATAATAATTTTTATTTTATTGGTAATGAATAATAATGAAAAATGAAATCCACTGAACTTCACTGTTACTCAGAGGAAAATACTTTTCAAAATTTTTTTTCATACCCAGTTTTACATTCGCCAAACCGCCATTTCACATACTTAATGCTTAATGAATACGAAAATAATTTAAGGAACCATCAAAAAAAATTTACTTAACTGTGTAGGTTCAAAATTGCCAGCTAAATATAAGTACCAAAAAGGAATTGGAAAAAGGGAAAAAAAAAGCCCCTCTGTTGAGAACGGCACCATCGGTACACTGATGGATATAGATCGCAGAAAGGGGGGCAGGAGTGTTCAGTCCTAGAACCAAATACTCAGAACACACGGTAAAAAACACCTGTGACTTCCAGGCTGAAGTCCAGGCACTTGAAAGATGTACCAAGTTCAATCTGAACCAAGGGCACAAAACCAAGAATATACCTATCATGTCACATAGCCGAGCAGTTATCAACGCACTAATTGTAAGTTCAAACGTCACTAGCTCAAAGATGATGGGTCCCAAGACTACTCATGTACTAGGAGTAGAGGGCAACGGGAGAGTGGACGCTCTTGTAAGGAAAGGGGCTGCCATCCCGCTGATAGGTCCTGAAACGTTCTGTGGCATAGGGATTCCCACTATCAATGAGTAATTTAGTCGAAAAGTTAAAATGAAAATGAGGAAACAGTGCACCACATTGGACATAAACAATCCAAGAACGTGCTAGCAAATTTGGGAAAGAAAGAACAGAATGCGTCAAAGGCTGCAAGAAAAAACTTCGAATCTGGCAGGATTTTGAATGGTCATCTGAAGAAGATTGGTTCTGCCAACACGCCATAGGTTATGCAAAGAAACAGAAGACACCAATCTACTAACAAACTGCGATGCTACATTTGTCAGCAGTACGAATATACAACATTACCGTAGAAAAAATACAACCACTGAAACTGGGCCTCTAATGAAATTTCTTGGTGAACTCGGACTCACAGGTGTGCTAAAGCACAGGAGGAAACAATAGCTTACACACTCCGCACATTACATCTTACATCTTACCTGAGCTGAGGTCTTGGACAGAGTCGTGGCTGGAAAGATAGTGAAAATGGGCTATAAAAAAAAATTATATATATATATTTTTTTAAAAATCTCCTGCAGAAATAAGACTGCCACAACTCAAAGAATGTTTATGTTTATGTTTAATACTCCGTTTAAAATAATTACAGGCTGGAATCGCCAATCTGTGTAAAGTTGATCTCGCTCTAAGACAACGTTGCTGCATGGAATAACTCTGATAAAAAGTAGTATTCCATAATATTCCAGCATCGTGTTTTATTCAATTAAACTTCCCTTATGTTATGAATAATTTGATGTCGATCCTACACTGAATATTTCAATTATAATTACAAAACGTTTTCACTGAATTACCTTAAATCTATGAATATATGAGTTATACTTTTATAAAACCATTTCCATGTAAGCTTAAATCGCTTTTTTTTCATATTTATAAGAAGCATGTCCGTATCGAGGGCGGAAATGTCAGAACTGAGGCTTTCCGAAGTACTTCTCCCCTGGGCAGGAAATTTACGCATGTATTTATCATTTTAGAAGACTCGTTTGTCGAATATTTCTTTTTTCCTGGGGAAAATGTAAATATTGAAAAAATTAAACATTAGCATATCAGAGAGAGATAGATAGAATTTTTTTAATAAGACCCAAGTTGGAACTGGTCAGCAGGGGTAATTATCGACGGGTGTCACGGATACATGGAACTCCAGCTGAAAGATAACGATAAGAGAGCGTTTCTGAATCGTTCGGTTGACAATTGTGACATGTTTCGTCCTAAATTTACACCCAGGACTTAGATCTCGTTATCGGCGTTTCCAATGACAGACTAACAGGAAAAAATATTTAGCATTTAAAATATGTCATTTCTGACTTTTGAGGGTATTGAATTACTTAGAAAATTGGACGAATCAGGCTTTCCATTTTTTTCATTTCGAACTATTGTTCTCTCAGGCAGAGAGGCATGTCTTTATTAGCGATTAAAATTGACAAAACGCATATTGATCCTTTTGTAAATTATCAATTTTTTTCCAAAAAAATTGTTTTAAATGTTCTGAAAATCGTTCAGTTGTCAGTTGTGACATATTCGTCATAAATTTCCACCCAGGACTTAGATCTCGTTATCGGCGTATCCAATGACAGACTAACAGGAAAAAATATTTAGCATTTAAAATAAGTCATTTTTGACTTTTAAGTGTATTGAATTACTTAGAAAATTGGACGAATCAGGCTTTCCATTTTTTTCATTTCGAACTATTGTTCTCTCAGGCAGAGAGGCATGTCTTTATTAGCGATTAAAATTGGCCAAACGCATATTTATCCTTTTGTAATTATCAATTTTTTTCCAAAATATTGTTTTGAATGTTCTGAAAATCGTTCAGTTGACAATTGTAAAATGTTTCATCCTATATTTACATTGGGGATGCTGACTTTGCTTTCGGTGTTTCCAATAAGAAACTAAAAATAGCACACATTTTGTTGATCATTTAAAATATGAGATTTCTGATCTTTACATACTTCCTTATTTAGAAAACTGGATATTTCAGATTTTCATTTTTTCCATTTTGAACTGTTGTTCTCTCTGCCAGAGAATATTGGTTGGTGATTAAAATTGGCAATAGGGATTTACCCTATTGTAAATCATCCAATTTTTTCCTAAAAAAAAATGTTTTGAATATTCTGAAAAATCCTTTTAGACCTGGTTATCTATTTTGTTGACTTTGCTTTCGGCGTTTCCAATAACAAATTAAAAGAAGAAAAAAACATTTTTTATTATAATTTAAAATATGACATTTCTGAACGTTAAATACTGCCTCATTTAAAAAAACTGGACATTTCAGATTTTCAATTTTTTCCATTTTGAACTGTTGTTCTCTCTGCCAGAGAATATTGGTTGGTGATGAAAATGGGCAAAATGTTTACCCTGTTGTAAATCGTCCAATTTTTTTCCTAAAAAAATGTTTTGTCTATTCTGAAAAATCCTTTTGGACCCGGTTAACTATTTAAAAGAGGAATTGCCACACTAGAATCACTAGACTATTCAACCTGCCCAGAAAAACGCTTTCCAAAGCTGCAGTTTGAAACGTTTTCTTTACGAGATATCTCAATTGCCATATTAAAAATAAAACGAATCATAATAGTCCAAGTCCTTGAGTTCGCGTTGGCCGCAGACATAAATCACCTATTATATTATTGCGGCAAAGTTATTTTAGTTTATGCCCTTGCATGATCGTGATTATTTCGGAAACGACCCCACCTTTTTTGTTGTTATTTTGCATCCGCATATTTTGAAAAAAATATATAAGTATATATTTTTGAGACAGCATTAGCTTTAACTCTTTCTATTCCTGCTCGTTTTTTGAGTTATCATTCATTATTTAAACCGTTCATCACGGCCAAAACTTTTACTATGTGAATAATGACACAAGTTTTCTTTTGTACAATGCAACATTGTTTTGCCAGTTGACACATTTTACTTTTAATTAAGTCGCTTGATAAATTTGACTGCATGATCTGTTGAATGTGTTTTAATATTGTTCCTTGTATTGCATGATGATGTCGAGCTTTATTGTGTTCTCTTTGTAATTACGAAGCAATCTGAATCTATTGTTAAAGATAGTTATCGTTTTCAGAAACTAATGATTGTAAAATTGAGTATATTTGCGTTAATTCAAAATTACACTTTTACCATACTTTAAAGGTAGCGAATACTGGGACAAATACATCAAAAAAATAAAACGAAAATAAAAGCAAAATGTAAGAATGTAAAAGCTCGTTTGGAGACAATGAGAAATCAAACCTTACAGAAAACCATCACTACACAATGTACGAAAGGATCGAAAAGTGAACACTTAAAAAACTGATAAACACACCGGTTAACAACTGTTACCACAAAAGTGACCGATGATCACAGAGAACGTCCGGGGAAATAAAACAAAAACCTGACCTCCCACTCACCACGACCTTACAAAAGAGACTTGACTTTACAGAAATCGCACAGACACAATGAAGATGGCGAAATGCCAAACGCGTCTGACAAACCAAACCAGCGAGGACATGCCAAAATGACCCGTAACGGCCGAATTTCAGGTAAATTATTTATCAGTGAATTGACCAGATAATAGCACGTTTTATCAGTGAAGTGAAAAAAATGTCTGCACCTTAGTGCATCATGAATTATTTATACGTTTTACTGACTGTTGCTTATTTTTGAACATAGCTATTTCAAAAAAGGAATTTTTTAACTTTTTATATAACTATTAAACGCATGTACTTACATTAATTATATCCATAGTTTAATTTATGCTCCTAGTTTTCTTTTAACACAAACTAATTCCTTCAATTAATAAATTTGTTTATAAATTGATATGTTCTAAGCTAATACATTGTTATTTAATTATGTAGGTCACTTACAATTGTAGGAATTACATAAGCATGAATATTAATAGATAACAACAACTGAGGAGGCTGAGGGCGTTATTATAACTGGTTGGAATAAATTATACCTAAATTTATTCTTATTTATTTAAAACAAAAACTTTCAAACAACGTCATATATCTCTGTCAATAAAGCAGGTCTGTTTCAGACCAAAATAATTTAAAAAATTGTTTCATTGATTTATTTTACTATTCAAAAGCTAAAGATCATTTAACAGTTGCGATATATTTTTTTTATTATATTTTTAATATGAAAAAGATAAACTTTTTCAATCTCAGTTTTGAAAACGTAAGTATTTTTAATTAGATAAGCGTCTTCTATTGAAACGAATGTATTTATTAGCATGAATGGAAAGGGTTATTCTTAGTTACTTCGAGGAAAAATCCAGTATTGTTGGGTTAGTATGTAAGAATATGTCAATCTAATTTATTAGTGTGAATGACGAGGTGGCTTATCCCAATTACCCCGAAGAATATCAAGTACTCTGGGGTAGTGTGAGTGAATGCGTTAATGTAATTTGTTATCGTGATTGGAGAGAATCCTTCTACAATTACCCTGAAGAATATCGAGTACTCTGGGATAGAGTGACTGAAGCGTGAATATAATTTATTAGCGTGAATTGAGAGAATTCTTCCCCGATTACCCCGTGGAATATCGAGTAATCTGGGGTACTGTGAATGATAGCACGAATATAATTATTAGCGTGAATGAAGAAGCTTATCCTCAATTACTCCGACGAATATCGAGTACTCTGGTGTAGTGTGAATGAAGTTTGGTGTGTGAATGTAATTAATAGCGTGAATGGAGAGAATCCTTCCCCAATTACCCCGAGGAATATCGAGTAATCTGGGGTACTGTGAATGATAGTATGAATATAAATTCACTAATTTCGTGGTCCGTTTGACCAATTAATACATTACAATTAATTAAGGTTTTTAGTTAAGATAAAAAAAAGTTAATGGCACGAGCGGGATTCGAACCCACGATCTTCGGCTAGATACGTGCTCTACCACTTGAGCTATCGTGACCTCGATCCACTCGGACATCAACTTCCTATCTCAAGCCCACCTTATGAGTTGTCCCTCCTTTTTGCCATTTTTCAAATGTCGTGTAATTGGTTTGGATTCTCGACGACAATTGAAATGGCCACGGAGAGCTTTAGTGAAGTGTACTTCATATTAATTCTTTAAATTCACTAATTTCGTGGTCCGTTTGACCAAAAAGGAGGGAAAACTCATAAGGTGGGGTTGAGATAGGAAGTTGATGTCCGAGTGGTTCGAGGTCACGATAGCTCAAGTGGTAGAGCAGCGGCGTATCTAGCCGAAGATCGTGGGTTCGAATCCCGGTCGTGCCATTAACTTTTCTTCATCTCAACTAAAAACCTTAATTAATTAGTATGAATATAATTATTAGCGTGAATGAAGAAGCTTATCCCCAATTACTCCGACGAATATCGAGTACTATGGAATAATGTGAACGAAGCCTGGCGTGTGAATGCAATTTATTAGCGCGAATTGAAGAATTGATCCTCCACTAACCTAAGAAATATCGAGTACGCTCGGGTAGTGTGAATGCTAACCAGACACGTTTTATTTTGTATCTTTTATGTTTATTTGTGTTATTTTATCCAATTAATTGACGAGTCCTTAAGGTATAGAGTGGCTAGCAATTGCATTAATGGCAGGAAATAATCAATATTCTCTCGTTCCATTTCATGGTGGGTTTTTTGTAATACTGCTCTCTTAATTTATGATACCATTGTGGCAAGCATCTTATTGTTAGCTGTGTAGTCTAAAGTTTGTTTTAATGCCTTGCTTGGGAATCTTTATCAATGTGTTAATATACTGAAGTCCCTGTACTTAAAAACTCTGTGCTTAACAATTGCTTGCCAATTGAATCATAAACGAAATACAAAACAGTTAAATAATCTTAAAAGGCAACATTTGTTTAATATTGTAAGGGCTTCGCAGTTTAATCTATAATGTGTGGAAACTCAATTGATTGCGTTTTGCCCTTAATTTATATGGTCTGAACCCGGAACTATTTTAGTAAATTGTCAATGAAAAATGGATTAAGTGGAAGAAGGTTTCGTGTTAGCGCCAGCCCGTGCAGAACTGTTGGAAAATACATAATTACTTTCGTTCCTGCTACGTAATTTTCAAATCTGTCGGAAAAGTTCCTGGTGGAAGCACGCTTCAATAATGATGACAGACACCCGATGTCGAATCGTAGTGAAATTAATGCAATCGAATATTAATTCGTAAAATAGCACGACTTCAATAACGGATGCACACGAACACCCACAGTAAGCGGAATGCTCTGTGAAGAAAAAAGAAGTATAAATTACTAATTATATACGGAGAATATGACTATACCTCATGATATACATAACTATATCTTTTCACATGTTACTTTTTCATTGAAGTAGATGGAGTGTGAAATGGAAACTCTTTTATGGAGATAGATGACATGTTTTCGGATTATATAAGGTCATACATATTTTTAAACTAGATTCCTTTTTACAGACTCAGAGAAAAATTAAAAACAGACTAGGTCACCTATGTGCAACTGTGTTCCATTATTTCTTACTAAACAGACTAGGTTTTAGAATTGTTTTAGATGAGCTTATAACCGCCTAAATCATTCGATCCGTAATAGATTTTCTTTCTAACTTTATGTTGCTGTCCTAAGGTCACTTCCGCTTGCAAATGGTTTTCTATTATGAAGATGATCCAAAAGCTCCACAAGCATCTATCTCAATCCTACCTCAATCCTTACCTATGAAAAAAAAACTCTATAAAACTCCTGAAAAGATTCTTGCCATCCTAGAAGATAAAAATATCCCAAACATGTTTGGCATTAACACACTCCTCAATCCAGTAACGCCAACGAATTTTAGATAAAATCTCTTTTTCTCTTCTGGAACAGATTTATATAGCTCAAGTCTATGAGACAACCCAAGCTCAAAAGCTTCCCTTCATCGACTTCCTCAACACCCTATCATACTGACCGCTTTTTTCACACCGACCTGAGAAAATCCATCTCTATTATCTTGTTAAAGCCGGAGTCCCAAAGTGTAGTAATCCATGTCCATGGCTGACTTCCATCCCGACACATTAATCCACAGTTTTGCAGATGATACTGCTGTTTCACTTTCCAATACAGATTTCATATCGCAATATCACCTTATCGTCCTAGATCCTTGGCTTATAATTTTTATCCTCCCACGTGGAAACGCTCCCGCTATACCTACATCACACATATCTTCCAATAGTTAATTACAAAAATTATAATAACAAAAGGCTGAGATATATTCCACATGCATTACAAAAAAACATGGACTGCCTTGATTTTACGTTACATTCTCACAACTTCGAGATGATCAAAACTGAAATAAATTCAATTTAGACATATGGTTAAACTGTGGTGTGCAACCTGGATGATGCAGCCACCACATGCCTGTGATGATTAACACTTTCAGATTTAAAAAACAAAACAGATCGTCATAGACCTTTTTTACACCTCCACTTTCCAGCAACTGGAAGCCGTGATCTAAGCCGTTGATCACAATCAGGAAATCCATTTTTCATCTATCTATCACATGGAAATCATGTGGAATCAGTCTGCAAATCACTTTTTTCTTTGCTCCCTCAATATGCCGGGTTCACGGCTAATAATCTTTGGTGATGTCCACACCCCCTGGAACGAAAATGTGAAGTTGGATTTGATTCTACACCTTGTTCATCCATATGACCTGATCAATTATCTTACAATTATAATTTCGCATCAAACGGTCATCTTTCTTTTTAGATAAAATGGTTAGTTTTTACTGTATAGTGCTCAACTATAAAGTTTTACCATGCTTGGAATTACCTTTTTTTCGTACGGTCTATAATTTTATGTGCATATTATATACAACATTTAGTCGAGTGAGGAGTTTAATTGGAGAAGTTGGAAACTATGCTAAAAGTTTACTTTGATAACTTTGAACCTCTCTGGGTTCTGTATTAGTCTTCTGATCTTCTACAACAAGATAACACCCCTCTTGGGAGTATCGAAGGAATTCGAACACTAACGACAAGCCCCTACAACTACGCCCTAATTGATTCCATCTTTAATTAAATATTCTATTTGAAAATCCCGGGAGTCGATCGAAAAGTTGGCAAATTAGAATGCGGGAGGGTCGCCGTGGCATGAAACAGGCGTTAACTCACGAAATGAGGATATACCGCAATTGCAAGACCACGGTTATTGGCAAGAAACCGGGGTCAGACACCTCCACAGGCGTCAAACGAGGGCTTAACAAGAACAAGAACAGTCCCACGCCCTTTCTTCGACTCACCTTAATAATTGTTCCATAGATTTCCCAACAACCTATTATTTATTAGCTAGTTCTGATCCAGACACGTTTGTTAACATCCTTTCGAATTGATCAAAATATTAAGAACATTAATTAAATTACATCTTCGCCAGATGGACAGCTTTTATAAGATCCCTTTGCAAATATGTTATTGTTAGGTGTTCTTTTCTACAGGCCATGTTCTCCAATACTGACTACAATTTGTAGTACGAAGGATTGAGGTCTGGGCTGGCAGAGGGTCACTCTTCTAAACTGATGGGTGATCTTTTCTACAGGTCATGCCCTCCAATATTGACCACAATTTGTAGTCCGAAGGATTGAGGTCTTGAATGGCAGAGGGTCACTATTCCAAATTGTCAAGTGATGTTTTTCTACAGACCAAGCCCTCCAACACTGACTACAATTTGTAGTCCGAAGGATTCACGTCTGGGCTGGCAGAGGGTCACTCTTCCAAATCGTCAGGTGATCTTTTTCTACAGGCCATACTCTTCAACATTGACCACAATTTGTAGTCCAAAGGATTCAGATCTGGGATGGCAGAGGGTCACTCTTCCAAATCGTTCTTTTCTATTGACCATAACCTCATTTGCCATTTTTGTTTTCCTGGTTGAGATGCAGGGCAACTTCATTGATTCTTTGGCATCTGGAAAATTCAGCCCGTATGTGGGATTTTTTCTCCAGTTTTCGGTCCAATTTCGCTTTCTAGTATGATTCAGGTCTAAAGGGTGTGAGATCAGCTTCGTTTTGGCTTGTCAGCTTGTTCATTGCCTTCAATCCCTTCGAATACTGCCCATACCTGCATCAGAGATGTGTTAGGCATTCTTAAAATAGCTTTGAAGGTGGAGGAGTTTAAAGCCTTCAGTGCTTAACTGTCTCAGATGTAAATCTAAGCACCGTTTTATCCTTTTGTAAAGTATTTCTTGCGCACTTGCATCTCAGCATGGGAAATTGATGTTGTAGGGCCTAGAGATTTCGCTAGGTCAAATTTGAGCCTGCTTCCATAACATGTAGTATTTTAGATCTATCTGTATACTTCCTACTGTCTTGTTATTCTTATTTGGAAGGATATGCTAAAATTTTCTTTTAGTTCTAAAGGTCTGTTTACACTTTCTTATGCCATCCTCTAGCCGGTTCCATTGATGAAATTGAACCAGTTTATTCTGAAATGTTCCAAGTGAGACGAAACTCGCAATAAAATAGTTTCCAAAGACAAACCTGAATTTTTATCATACATAATTATTGCAAAATGATATTGTAACGATTTTTTTCTGTTCTTAACTTTTATTTATATTTTTTTCCTTTTCATGTGATTAAGTTCGGAAGATGACTTCTCTGAATTTAGAGAAACCATGCTGTAGTCTTTAAAAATTTTATTTTCAGTTTACTTTTCTTGTAAATTTGTTTAAAATGAAAGCAGTTTTTCTTGAAATTTTATAATGTGTCTTTCTTCTCAGTGTCATGCATGTAGCTTGAAAACATTTGATGCATCTGTAGTAATTTGAACCGAGCCAAACTTTTCAAGCTAAAATATGCAAAAAGGACGTGGGAAATGCACCGTATCCAGTTGGATATCAACAGCCTCGTAAATATCCGTACGTAATCCGTTGTCCTTTTGTTCAAACGGGTCGTTGACATAGATAAAATTGTTGGTTAATATTAAAAGTTCCGGCCGCATCAGTTGCCAACGTCGATAGCCGTTGAACATGCGTAGAAACTCCCTGACCCGAACAAGTGGTTCTAACAGTCGGATCTCGTTTGGAAGATGTGACGAGTATTCCAGTAGGTTTTCATAAGGATCTATCAACCATCGTTGAAACAAGAAAAGACATACGATAAAAGAGGCAGCTCAACCGTCATCCAAACCAACCATTTTTGACTTGGACCAAACGCCCCTCTCGTTGTAAACGTTCAAAATATGGAAGATAATTAAATTAAGATAGTTATCAAAATAATTTGGTGAGTGTGAATTTTTCACTAAACACATTTATATACAATAGGGAAATTTATTTTTCAATTTGAAAATAGTCAAATAGTAATAACTTAAAAATAGTAAAAACTTCAATTAATGAAGCATTTTTTAATTAAATCATTCAGCTTGAAATAAAATTTAAGCTCGGATTAAGGAAATTATATCACAATAAATAAACCACAACATAAAACTAAAGCTTTAAAAAATTAATTAACGAGAAGGGTGTGAACTCGTGAACCTCATGGCGAGTGCTCTGACAACTAACCTTTAATAAGATCCCCCTAGAAATTGAAAATGTTCTAATATATACTTTAAAAAAAGATAGTCCCTTAATTAATAATTATTATTCGTATGTGAGCTTATTAAATTGGTAGATTTATTTTAATGTTACATTATATTATTAATTATTACATTTAGCAAATGGAATTCGTAAGGTGTTCCATATTCCACACTGATGTACACAAAGTATCTATCTTTCTGCAAATTTTAAGCATTTTATTAAAATCCAGCCTGTTTCCAAAAGTATGCTGTTTACAGGGTACAAATTTCAAATTGTAAACCTCTACCAACTAATTTTTTTAAATTTTATTTCTTTATTTTAAAAAGTTGGGAACTGTGTAGGACATATAAAATACCAGCACTTTATAACAAAAGAATAACCTTAAAGGTTATATTCTTGAACGTCAGTTCATTTGTAACAACCTTAGAGGTTATAGATCCAATCTGATTTTTTATATAATAGAACTAGTTCAAATATTTTAAAACATACATACAACTACTATAGTAATTACAAATGACCCTACATTAAAGAATATTCCAAGGTTAATCTTTTGTTATATTTTGTAAAATGTACTTACCTCTGGATCAATATAGTTCCAATTGGTAATTTTTATTATTTTAAGTGTTAGATGTATCGACCACTTTTCTACGCACGAATGCACTGGATTGACTTTCGACCTGTTTTAAGTCATCATCAGGGCAAAACTATCCCAAATATGTCTACAAATTGATATAATTAAGTTTTTCAAATTTCTTTGAAGGCCAACTCAATACCAACATTTCGAACACAGTATGGCAGAAACAACTAAATCTGTTCTTTCTTCAAGATGCTACAGATTATTCGTGAATTTTCATTATATGTACATTATGTTTTATTATTTGGTTATATTGTAAAACGTACTGACGATCTGGATCTATATAGTACCAACTTTTAATTTTCATTACAGTTAAAATCATACATGTTTATATTTGTTAACACATTAATTTTTTCAACTTTAATATCAGAACTAGTTCAAAGATTTGTAATATAGATGAACTACTAAGGTCATTGCAAATGAACTGAGGTTGAAGAATATAACCTATAAGGTTATTATTTGGTTATATTGTAAAACGTACTGGTGATCTGGATCTATATAGTACCAATTTTTAATTTTGACTACAGTTAAAATCATATGTGTTTATATTTGTTAACACTTTAATTTTTTCAACTTTAATATCGGAACTAGTTCAAAGATGTACACTAAAGATTAACTATTAAGGATATTGCAAATGATCTGAGGTTGAAGAATATAACCTATAAGGTTATTATTTGGTTATATTGTAAAACGTACTGACGATCTGGATCTATATAGTACCAACTTTTAATTTTCATTACAGTTAAAATCGTACATGTTTATATTTGTTAACACTTTAATTTTTTCAACTTAAATATCAGAACTAGTTCCCACATTTATAATACAGATATAACTACTAAGGATATTACAAATGATCTGAGGTTGAAGATTGTAACCTCTAAGGTTATTCTTGTTATATTGTAAAATGTACTGATCATATTAGATATAGTTCTATAGTTTTTAATTTTTACTTTTCATTACAGGTCAGTGTTCATATTTGTCAATCCTTTAATTTAGCAATTCTAGTTTTATATGGTACGTATCTCATCATCGAGAATTTGAAACTATAATTATTAATTTAAACGGTTACCAAAATAATACGAACATATATTGGCCTATAATTTCAAGTATAATGAAAATTAAAAATTGAAACTATATTTGAACCATTGCGAACATTTTATAGCATAGATATAACCTATAAGGTTATTACAAATGATATGAGGTTCAAGAATATAACCTCAATTGTTATATTTTTGTTATATTTTAAAATGGACTGGTCATATTATTAATTTTTAGTAATTATTGTTTTATATATTTCTGAGGATTAGATACCGCGAAAGCTCGAACCAACTAAGTGCTTTATTTTTACTTTTTAATTCTTCCTCTATCCCAGATCATATTTTAATATAACACCATGAAGTCAGTTGATCTGTTGCTCATTGTCCAAACTTTTTTTTAAAATTATACACATCCAAACACCCAGCCACATTAATTAAAAATTAATGTCAACGAGGAATGAGACAATTCCGTTGGACGGATATGAGCACGATCTGCGGCCCTCTCGGCCGTCGGAAAGTTCCGTTAACTTTTCCTTCCCTCTAGGTAATTAGTTTCAAAGTTTCCTCGTGCTAACATCATTTTCAATTTTGACAAGTAGATTAGATAAACGTGTTAAACCGAGCCCGTCATCCGGCTTTTTATAAAGCTTCATCTAATTTTACTAATAACAAATTTGCATCTGCGTTGTGTAGTGAGATATTCTGAAAAAAAATAGAAAGTTTTATTGACAAAACGTGACCTTATTCTGCATTATTAATTTCATCAGAAACTATTAAATTAAACTAGTATTTTTTTAACTTCGTGCTATCTTTGACTTTACCTACTCAACGGTTCTTGGCTTTAAATGGAAAAAGGGAGAGAAAAAGGAAAAGTAATCAGTCAACACAGATACACTGATGGTTATAGGATGCAAAGAGGCACAGGAGTCCCAAAACCAGATATTTGGCCGCTGGCAGTACAACAGTCCCAGGAGAACTCATCCAGTGGATATAATAACCTTGCAAAGAAAGGGTCCAGAGGTTTGTGGCATGACGATCCAAATTATCAACGGCCATCTTACGAAGACATGATAAAACTATTTCACTCATTGGACACAATTCAAAAACCTCCTGGAGAGATTCGGAAAAAAGAATAGAATGCATCAAAAGTACAAGGAAGAATCTCCAGAATCAGGATTCTTAACGGGGCACGTGCAGATTTAAAAGAAAAAAAAAGAAAAAGAAGCCCCAAAGCATTACTAACAGACTGTGATGCTACTATACTTTTCTTGAAATTCTTTGTTATAAAATAACCAAAATACAATCCCAAAACCGGGCCTAATAATCTAGACTGCAAATTTGTGGAGATTTTAACAACTATATTGTTGACGGGGTACGTCACGAGCAGAATGTTTGAATTCAAACCTGACAGATTAAGTACCAGCAAAGAATGGAACAAAGGGAAAAATCCCTCCGTCGAGCATGGAACTACCAGTTGATATGCTGATGGATTTAGAACACAATAAGCTACGGGGGCAGGAGTGTCCATGGAAAGTACACCAGTATCTTCCAGGCTGGAGGCCAATTGTAAGATGTACTCAGTTCGGTATATGAGAAAGGGTACAAAATCAAGGATATATTATGTCTGATAGCCAGGCAGCCATCAGAGCACTAAGCTCAAACATCGTTACCTCAAAGATGGTACTGTATTGTAAAACTAAATTGTATAAATTAGGTATATAAAATAAACTTACTCTCTACGGGGACCCAGAACATCAAGGAGTAGAGGGGAACAAAGAACTTTGCAAGGAAAAGAGCTGTTAAATCACTAGTAGGTCCGTATTGTTGTATACGAATCCAAACTATCAACGAGCATCTTAGGAAAGAAGATATAGTAAAAGTAAGTAAACAATGGAATTCTCTCACTGAACTCAATTAAAAAAATTCCTGGCGAGATTTGGTAAGAAAGAAACACTAGAATGCATCAAAGGGAGCAGGAAGAAAGTCAGAATCATATCAGGATTCTTAACGGGGCATGTGCAGATTCACCAAAGATGATGTAATGAACCGGTACAAAAGCAAGAACATAGTTATGTGTCAGATAACCAAGCAGCCTTCAAAGCACTAAGCTTGCGCCCTTGCAAGGAAAGCGGTTGGTATACCGTTGATAGATCCTGAGCCCTTCTGTGTCATAGGGATTCACACACACTATCAATAACTATCATAGATGAAAGATGAAAATGAGAAAACAGTGGCAACGGAATGTATGAAAGGAAATTGAAACAAACTTCGAATCCTAACAGGACACTGCAGACTGAATGGGAATTTGAGGAAGATGGCATCAGCCACTAATCTAGGGAAGGTTATTTTCCGGCACTTTTGTTCTCCTAGCTAAAAATTGCAAACAATTTCGTGATATTTCCTCCTGGCTGATGAATCTTTAATTCGATAGTTAATAATAATTACAATTAATTAAGGTTTTTAGTTGAGATTAATTGTAATATATTAATTGGCCAAGCGGACCACGAAATTAGTGAAGTTAATAATAATTTTGATATGTTTGTCCCGTGTCTCGCCTTCTCGCCATCATTACTCTTATTAATATTTATCTAGTCTGGCTATCCATGTTACATTGTAAAATCTAGAGGTCTTTAATTAGACCATGCTCTTTTAGTCTGTCAAAATCATTTCGGTTTTTAGCCTGGTTCTTCAGAGGTATATGCAGGGTGAGGCAAGGTTTTATATACCAAATGCGAATAACCATCGGAAATTACCAAATAACAAGTGTAAACTTGCTCCATGATGTGTAAAACAGGCGAATATACAGACTCGAAAGATAAAACGCGACAACTGCCTACTATTAAGCACATAAAAAGGACACAATTGACTGAATAAGATACAGACCGACCATTAAATAAAGTGAGTAACGGAAAACCAAACTACAAGTTTAAAATTTCTCGCAATAACAGACTGGAAGAGACATTGAAAACCGTAGGGTTATGAAAAGGAATATTAAAGGCAATGCCGATACTTTTTACCTTTTACGAGGGTAAGAAAGGGCATAATTGGCAGAATAATACACAGACCAACCTTGGAAGGTATTAAGGAAAACGTCCGATAGCAGAGAGATTAAGCAGACTAGGATGATCCAAAACAACCAAACTGCAGGTTCATCAATAGACAGACCTCCGGATGATAACTAACTTTGTGGAATCTTATCCTAGCGGGATAAATCCGACCAAAATGAACTATAACGACCAAATTACAATTTTTTTTTTCATTTGGTAAAACAGGATAAATACTAAGTGTGACATGGATGAGGTAGCAATTCTCGACTCTAGTCATGATTATTTCGAATCCTAATGCAGTCTGCATTTCCTAAGTTGTTTTAAAGCTTCGTCGTTTATGTAATGCATTCTAGTTCGTTCTTCAGGAAAGAGTTTCCATTCAACAGTCTTTTTCTTATGATCGAGCCATTCATTTCAAGTGGTCGCTCGTTTTTGTAAAATGTAAAAATATGGTAAAATATTATAAATATTAAACTGAGAGGCCCGTTTCACCAACTTGGTTTTAATTAAAGTTTAGAACTGAACAGAGTTAATAAAAATTTCTTTCATTTTTCTTTTTATCTTGAACCAAGTTCAAATGATGAACTTGGTTCAACTTTGAACGGCCGTCAAGTATGGGTTAAACCTATTTTAGAGTTAACCGATATTCATTCCATACTATAACCTGTATGTTGTTAAAAATTGAACTTTTGATAAACAAAATTTGAAAGCGATTTGAATCAGTTTTTGTTACCACGTTTCATAAAAATTTGATCAACTTTTGACATACAAATTATTGAATGTTCTTTCTTATTCTAACACAAAATATAACCAAATTTGTATTATTTTTTCATCTCATAGCGAACCACCCTATATTTAACTTATCGTCCACTAAAATAATGCAAAATTTGTATGTTACAAGTTCGAAATGCGTCTAATTTTTCAGTCTTGTCACTTTCCGTTTAACTTCATGGAATTAAACTGAAAGAATAATCAGATCAATTTAGTATCAACTAAATATCACGTCCATTGTATAAAAGTCAATGAGAAATTCAGCATTTTCAAAAGGAGGGTCAATTCTGATAAACTACCATGATAAAATACTAATTACATATCAGACAAAATATTTCCACCACAGAAAATTCTGCTCGTCAATATAAAACAACATTTCCAATAGAATTTTTACAGAGTGTTTTAGGTAAAGTGTAATCCGTCGAAACAATGGAAATTTTCACAACAAAAAAATTAATTTTATTATAACGTGTTGGGAATTTGGTACACTAAATTTTATTTATGTGTTTTACGTAAGTAACAAAGCTTAAGCATAAAAAAGCTCTTTTTTAATCATTTGCCCTTGAGATTCCAACGCAGTACCCTAACTTGATGAGCCGCAAGCCATGTCAATGCCTTAACCTTTAAAAACAAGGTTTACATAGAACCTTGATCCTTTTTAAAAAGTCATTGAAAAAATTGTAAAAAAATCTATAGATTAGTATTATGGAAAGGAAAAAAGGGCGAGCCCCTTGATGATGATGATGAAAGGAGACTAGGAAGTGGAAGCGTATGTTCCCCAGGGACTGCCTTTCTGTCTTATTGTACCTTCCTAGTTCCCTAGTTCAATAGATTCGATCCTTCATCTAAGAAGACTAAGGTCATTGACTGTTGTTGCTACAATTCCATTCCCTGGGTATTCTTTGTATCACAGGATATTTCTCCGTGTAGTAATTTCATAACATTCGAGATGATATGGGTGACTATTTCTTCCTCCTGGTCATGTTTGTTTTCTCAGATACCAGTGGCCAGTAGTCCTACCACTTTTCTGAGTTTAGCCCTCGTTAACTGTATCAGTGAGTTTACCAGTTTTGCTGAGGGTTGTTTAAGCGTAAGTTTACTGTGACTAGCACCTCTAGAGTTTAGCCACTTTTCCTTTTGTCTTTTTTTGGATCCATTCTGTGATGGAGGAGTCGGTTTCTTTTTATTATCCCAA
This sequence comes from Cimex lectularius, assembly GCF_000648675.2. Lineage (NCBI taxonomy): Eukaryota > Metazoa > Arthropoda > Insecta > Hemiptera > Cimicidae > Cimex > Cimex lectularius. The sequence goes on along the minus strand of NW_019392670.1, from coordinate 905,626 downwards.
GAATAGGTTCATGGCCTCTTTTTTACAGATTCTCCTCTGGCCAGTATGTCTGCTTTTTTCGTTACCAAAAATTCCCTATGTCCTGTTACCCAAGATATAAAATTGTTGTGTTCTCAGGTTTTTGAGATTTTTTTTTTTTTTTTTTTTAAACGAGGGTTCGCAACAGCAGAGGTCATATAAACCCTCAGGGTGCCGGTGTTTTTGAAAAAAAGCCCATTTGTAAGTATGTCGGGTTCGAATGCAGGGCCGCTGGATTCGAACCCGGGACCTTTACCTTACAGTGATGAGCGCCGTGTCAACGACTAAACCTTGCGGCCACCGACGCCCCCTAACTTTATTTATTCACTGACTAACTGTGATGTGATTTTTTGCGTGCTAATACTTGAATAGCTACTTGGCTATCCGATCTTATAAGGATTTTTTTGCCAACGTAACTTTTTTTAAGATTTCCCAAGTCACAAGCATTCCTTCGTGTGTTTTGGAGGCATCTACCATATGGCTACCACACCAACGATTGTACCTGATGTTCTTCTGAATTCTTCTTCTCCTTTATAGTCTGGTGAGATTTTATAGGGCGAGTCTCTTGCCAACAATCCATAATGGTTACAACCTAGCTTGCGCCATTACTCTTTATTTACCCTTCAAGGTTTGTCACTGATTTTATTTCATGGATTTTATTTCTTCGCTCAAATGCAACATATAACAATATAAAGATCTTCTCTCCTGTATTGCATTTCAATATTCCCGAAGTCGAACTTTTTGGTATTAACGTTCTTTTATTATTTCAAATTAACCATTTTTTAATTCCAAATTAAACTTCTTCAATTTCAAATTAATCCTTTTTCACTTCAAATCAACTCTTTTTAATTTGAGTTTACTTTCTTATAATTAAATGAACCTTTTATAATAATTTCAAACTAACCGAGTTTAACTGACAATTAACCATGTGTAACATCAAATTAAACTTTTTTAATTTCAAATTAACCTTTTATAATTTCAAACTAACCGTGGTTAACTTTCAAATAATCTTGTGTAACTTCAAATAAAACTTTTTCAATTTCCAATGAACTCTATTTGACTTCAAATTAATTTTTTAAATTTTAAAATAACCGTTGAACTTCAAATGAACCCTTTTTACACTTCAAATTCACCTTTTTTATTTCACATTAACCTTTTATAATTTCCATTGAACTTTGTATAACTTCAAATATCACATTTTTAATTTCAAATTAACCCCTATCTAACTTCAAATTAGTCCTTTTTAATATCAAATTAACCTTTTTTTAACTTCAAATTAACCTTTTGTTAATTTCAAATTAATCCTTTTCAACTTCAAATTAACACTTTTTAATTTTAATTTACGTTTAACCTTATATAAATAAGGTTAATTTTAAATTGAAAAAAGCTAATTTGAAGTTAAAAAATGGTAATTTGAAACTAAAACGTAAATTGAAATTAAAAAGTGTTGATTTGAAGTCGAAAAGATTAATTTGAAATTAACGTTAGATCACTCATTTTTTATTTCAAATTACCCCTTGTTAACTTTAAATTAACCCTTTTCAAAAAAGTCCTTTGTCTAAAGCATTAAAAAACTTAGGTGGTATGAAATGTAATCTATGAAGTAATATAAAATCCCGTGTATTTGTGTGTTTTTTTAATCCCAAATAATTGAACTATTGAAATAATTGACCACTGAATTTAATTACAATTAAAATTTTATAATTAAATATGCAAAAAGGTATTTCTTTCAAATTGATATTTTTTAAACATAAAACGGGTTCTTGTCTAAAATATTACATTAAATGAATAAATACAATAAAAATTAAAAGGCATATAAAAATTTATTTAAAAACAATTTAAATATAAAATATTGGTTTACTAAATGATTATTATTTGTTTTGTTTTTTTAGCAAATCTTGAATCATTAAAACAATAATTTGTTTTTACATGTAATTTTATATAACTTCAGTCAGCTAGGTTTTTCTTTTAATTATATTAAAATATTGCATTCATAATAATCTTTAGTTGACTTGCAGCCAATACGAAATAGAAAAATCGGATAATATCTAAAACACTCTGATACACAGAATACGATGTCATGGAAAAATTGGCAGGGTTTTTTTTTACACTTTATACATCGTAATGAATTACTTATCATCATTATCCATATCATCGACATATTCATATCTTTTCTTTATTCTGCTGTTCCTTCGACTATCTTTTATGAAAGACAACTAAAACTGTCAAAAAATTAAGAATTGAGTCAGCGTGTTTAATAATTGGCCATTTAACTAAAATTTACTTTACCTCATTATTTATGGTGTAGAGGTGTGGAAAAGGTGGTCCAAAGGTTTCGTATCTAAAGCCCTGGTAACTTCTAACTTAATCGCGTCAAGATTTCTCCACCACGAATCATTTCAAATTGACCATACGCATATAGAGTATAGTTTAGAATTATTCTTAAAACTAGTTTTGGTTGGGGATTGTGACTGGGGTTAGTATAGTGCGCAGGTCGGGAGGGCGATCAGGGCAGCTGCCGGAGGAGCAAGTCAGAAGGGCCGCCCAACCAGCCACCGTCTCCTCATCATCAGCGCGTCTTAAGAAGCGACTCAGATCCATCCGCACAACAATTGGTAACGCATTTTTTTCATATTTATACCAATGAATGCTTAATCCATTCCTAATAAGAAAAAATCGTACTCTTAACCAAATCACTGGGTTGAGAAGAAAAATGTATACTTTTGGAATGTTTGTCTAAATAGGCGTTTTTGAACCTCTGTGGCTTAAAGAACTTTGTATATAGATTTTTTTCTTGGATTTTTTTTTATAACGCTATTTCTTTTAGCACATAGATTAACCATTCTGACAATATTGGGTGATCTTGACAGATGAAATAATTACACAATTTTAATAAATTTCTAAGAAACTGCTTCAGTTCAAACAAGTCTGGCCATATGGTAGAAACCAGAACTAAAGTTTGAAACAAGCAAGAGACAATTGTCTCTCAAACAAATCTATTATTACCTATTTCAGTTTATTAATACAATTTAAAAAATGTATAGAAACAGCAAGTACACCTATGTCAGAAAAATCGTACATCCTCAGTAAGAAAAACTTGTTCTTGAGGATCTCCTTACCTGGATTATTCATTGGTATAAAATGATTTCCCTTAAGTGAATTCCAATTAAGAAGCAAGTTGCTTAGACACTTCTGAAACCGTCCACGTACCTATCAAGTTCACTTGATTATAAAAGATAGGAAATTCGGTAATAGAATGGTTTAAACTTTGTTCGAGAACTTATTATTGGGTTGTCCGGAAAATAATGCAGGATTTTGGTATTAAACAAAAAAAAAGAAACTAGTTACTTTAAAGCAATGTTCTTTAATCAAAATAATTTCCCATACTCTCAATACATTTCTCCCAACGTGTTGGTAACTTATTAATTCCGTCTGAGTAGAATTCAGAATTTTTAGAATTGATAAAGTCAATAAATGCATTTTCCAGTTCCGTTTGATTTTTGAATATTATGTGTTGTAAGTAGTGGTCCAGGTGTCTAAAAAAATGGTAGTCAGTAGGCGAGAGGTCCGGAGAGTAGGGTGGGTGAGGCAAAGTTTCATAGCCAAGCTCCAATAATTTTTGTGACGTTACACGTGACACATGTGGTCGAGCGTTGTCATGCAACAAAATGGGCCCTTTCCGATTGACCAAAGAGGGCTTCATTACTACCAATTTCTGATGCATGGTATTAATTTGGTTACAGTATGATTCAGCATTGATGGTTTCGCCAGGATTTAAGAAGCTGTAGTGTATTAAACCAAATGAAGCCCACCATACCGTAACCATTACCTTTTTTTGATGAGTTGGGGGCTTTGGAAAATGTATTGGAGCTTCTCCTTTGTCGAGCCACTGTCCAGAACGTCTAGTGTTATCGTAGAGAATCCACTTTTCGTCACATGTAACAATTCTGGCCAGAAATGGGTCATTTGTGTTTCGACAAAGAAGTGATGCACAAACATCAAAGCGCTGATTTTTTTGGCGATCGTTTAATGAGTGTGGAACCCAATTTTCGAGTTTTTTCACTTTTCCAATCGCCTTGAGGTGGTCAGCGACGGTCGTTTTACTGACTTTGAGTTGCTCTGCAAGTTCTCGAACAGTTGTTTTGGGGTTTTCTTCCACCACTGATCGCAGAACATCATCATTAAGAGAGGAAGGCCTTCCACGACCTTCTTCATCTTCAAGGCTGAAATCTCCCTCCCGAAA